>NC_092401.1:2166483-2496483 GCF_030028105.1 Mobula birostris | reverse complement strand
TGTATATGTCACCATATAGTCCCTCGAGATTCATTTTCTTCCAGGGATTCACAATAGAACAAAGAAATACATTCAATGAAAATACAATAGAATCGATGAAAAACTACACATAAAAAGACAGGCGATATACAAAAGGAGAAATACAATAAACAAGCAAATAATAATACTCAAAACATAAGTTGTCGAGTCCTTAAAAGTGAGAGCGCAGGTTTAGAGTTGAGCTGAGTGAAATTATCCAGGCTGGTTCAAGAGCCTGATGGTTGAAAGGTACTCCCTGTTCCTGAACCTGGTGAAATGGGACCTAATGTTCCTGCACCTCCTTCGTGATGGTCGCAGCGAGAAGAGAGCATGGCCTAGATTGGAGGGGCCCCTGATGATGTGACAGGTCTCCTTGTAGATATGATCAATGGATCATATGGTGGGGAATTCTTCACCCTGCTCCTACTCTGATCTCTCTGTCTGTACGATCTGGCATTGTTACGTGGAAGGAAGGCCAAAAATGATTAAGGAACAGCAACACCTCATCCTCCATCTGAGCACATGGCAGTCGTTACTATTTTGTGTCATTTCTTTTTCTGTTAGCACAGTCTGCTCTTCTGGGCACATCTCACAGCTGTATTACTAGTAACATGTTACATAGAAAAAGAAAGCAGACTCTAATTGCAGCAGCTCTTCCACCTCGTACTTATACTTGGCAGGCCTTAAGGGTGTTGAAGGTTATGAGAAGACGACAGGAGAATAGATAACTCAGACATGATGGAATGGCGCAGCAGATTCAATGGGCTGAATGGCCTAATATTGCTCCTATGCCTTATGGTCTTATGACCTAGCCGAGATATTCCCTTTGTTCCAGTCCATTGCTCTCCAACCATTCTCTGCTAATGGAAACAGACCTGTTTTCCCTCTTTCCCAGCCCTGACAAAATGTCTCAGACATGGAATGCCTCGACCTGAAACACTGACTGTTCACTTCCCTCCACAGATGCTGGCTGACCTGCTGAGTTCCTCTAGGAATTTGTGTATTGCTTCAGATTCTAACACTTGCAGCCCCTTGTGTCTCTTGAAATGTAAATGCTTCTCTTTACACAACTGTTGCCTGAACTGCTATTTTCTATTTTTATTTCAGATTTGTGGCCTCTGCAGATTTTTTTTTGATTTTCATTTATGTGACTTGCATCATAGCTTGTTTGATAAATGTTTTAAGATCATAAAACATAGGGGCGGAGTTAGGCCATTCAGCCCATCGAGTCTGTTCCACCATCCAGGCATGGCTGATTTACTATCCCCCTTCAATCCCATTCTACTGCCTTCTCTCTGTAACTTCAACACCCTTACTACTCAAGAACCTATCAACTTCAGCTTCAAATATACCCAATGACTTGGCCTCCACTGCCATTTGTGACAATGAATTCCATTCACCACCCTCAGACTAAAGAAGTTCCTCCTCATCTCTGTTCCAAAGGGACATTCTTGTATTCTGAGATTGTGCCCTTTGGTCCTGGACACCACCCCCCCAACCCCCAACGTAGGAAGCAGCCTCCACGTCCACTCTGTCTAGGCCTTGTTAGGTTTTGCTTCATTAATAGTATTCTATGAATGCAAATTTTCATTTTGACAGGGAGACTTTGCCATAAGTTTCAGTGAATCGGCTCTCAGTTTTCCTCTAATAAATCCTACAACTATCGCAAGCAGAGTTTAGTTCACTGACTTTTATCACCCCATCTCGAGGTGATGTGATTGGCTCTCTGATCAGCAGTTTGTCAGATTTGCTGTCATTATTCAAACTCAGCTTCTCCGGTGTCCCTGAGCTTCATTAATTATGCGCTATTGTTAGAAGCAGCGATGAGATTACCCTGCCCTTCAAAATTAGAAAGAGAAACTGACTGCCTGCAGTAAAGCTGAAGAGGTAGACGTGCTTCAGGACATCGAATCCCTTTGCAGAATGCAACTCAGACTGCCCATTATGCCACTGAAGTTTAGGGCAGCAATGAAGGTCGTTCCTCTCTGGCAGTGTTCAGAGATCCCTCACCATGTCAGTGTCTCCCTCTCGGTTTTCACTACTGGCAGTCACGCAAGTCCCAGGTGGAGACTCAGGAATACCATCGGACTCAGATGTAGAAGGATTCTTCATTGATATTTCCATAACAGTTTTGTTTTACCAGTCAGAGTTATTAGGGTTGTTAGCCCTGCCTGAGCTGAATCCTCGAACCTGGAGGACCAGAAGACCACTCTTAGTCTGTCCTCTATCCTTTGACCTTTTTGGCATGGGTGACCCTACCACGAGCCAAAGCATAAAACCCTGACTCCAGCCAACCTAGCTCTCCGGGTCACTGAGGCATGGCGTGGTCCTCTTGGGGGTGGATGCAAGCAAGTTTCTTATTCCAAATGCACTTGAATGTCTATTTATTCCACAGGATGTTATCACAAGTCAATGCCCTTTGAAGCTATTTAAAAGATGCACATTCCTTAACGGGGCAGGGCTGCTCTAAAATTCAAGAGTTCCTTAACCAGGGTTATTTATCTTATCCTCTCATAGTTACCCTAACATTATTATTTATGTCATGGCCACTCACCCCATTGAGTCATTGATAGCTCCCAGAGAAATCCCATCTCTCCTATTTCCTCCCTCATTTCACTGTAACCTGTCCTCTCTATATAGCCGTCAATACTCTTAAGGGTCAGCTACACTTGGGGCAATTTACTGAGGCCATTCTACCGTTTTGCATGTCTTTGGGGTGTGGGTGGGAACCACAGCCCTTGGGGGAAAATCCATACGACCTTAGGAAGAACGTGCAAATTCTGCGCAGATGGCACCGGAGGTCAGGATCGAACCCAGGTCGCTAGAGGTGTGAGGTTTAACCACTGTGCCGACAAGCTGCACGTTTGTCAAGGCCTTATCGATGCAGTGCTGGATAAGGGCTTGGCAAAATCAGTCCCGGGTTCGGTCACAGGTAGCTATTAAGAAGCAAATGGAAATAGAAGGGGTTATGGTGGAAATAGAGAGAGATAAGTGCCCATCTTGCTTCAAAACATGATAAGCAATGGAGATTAGGGTCCAACTCTGATTATATCTCTCATCCAAAGGAAGGCGGCTTCACACATTAAGCCAACATTTAACCAAACAAAACATCGACTATACTCATTTCCATAGATGCTGCCTGGCCTGCTGAGTCCTCCAGCGGTTTGTGTGTGTTACTTGAATTCCAGCATCTGCAGATTTTCTCTTGTTTGTGATTTAACTGAGCATCCCTGATACAGTATCTTCCAGTCAAAACGATGCCCGTGAACAATAATTCCTCGGACAATGTCTTCCAGATAGTCAATTTTTTCAGTTTTTCTATGTCTTCCAATTATTATTTTTATCTTAATTTTGTTTTTGAAACTGTTGGAGCCTGTGACTTAAGAGTCTGTAGTTCGATCGAGTGAGCTAGCGCTCTGCTGTCCCCAAGAAAATTCCAGGAGAGAAATGTGAGGACGAGGTAGCACGAGGAGAAGCTCAGAGACGAGGCGAGGGGACACGATTGACCTCATTTCTGGCCAATTTCTCCAGGAAGATTGAAACATTAAGGCAAATACTGAGGAGAGTGGGCAGTTCTTGAAGAGTCGTTGCCCTCAGAGGGGCCACTGGTTTGAGTCACTGCACTCGGACAAGCTAATGGCTTGAGTCACTGCACACAGAGTGCCCACTGGTTTGAGTCACTGCACACGGAGTGCCCACTGGCTTGAGTCACTGCACACGGAGTGCCCACTGGCTTGAGTCACTGCACACGGAGTGCCCACTGGTTTGAGTCACTGCACACCGAGTGCCCACTGGCTTGAGTCACTGCACACGGAGTGCACACTGGTTTGAGTCACTGCACACCGAGTGCCCACTGGTTTGAGTCACTGCACACGGAGTGCTTGAGTCACTGCACACGGAGTGCCCACTGGTTTGAGTCACTGCACACGGAGTGCCCACTGGCTTGAGTCACTGCACACGGAGTGCCCACTGGCTTG
This sequence comes from Mobula birostris, assembly GCF_030028105.1. Lineage (NCBI taxonomy): Eukaryota > Metazoa > Chordata > Chondrichthyes > Myliobatiformes > Myliobatidae > Mobula > Mobula birostris. Next base: position 2,492,488 of record NC_092401.1, on the reverse strand, counting down.
AGTCACTGCACACGGAGTGCCCACTGGTTTGAGTCACTGCACACCGAGTGCCCACTGGCTTGAGTCACTGCACACGGAGTGCACACTGGTTTGAGTCACTGCACACCGAGTGCCCACTGGTTTGAGTCACTGCACACGGAGTGCTTGAGTCACTGCACACGGAGTGCCCACTGGTTTGAGTCACTGCACACGGATTGCCCACTGGTTTGAGTCACTGCACACAGAGTGTGCACTAGTTTCAGTCACTGCATTTGGAGGGGCTGCTGGTTTGAGTCACTGCACTCGGAGGAGCCGTAGGGTCACAATGATCTTGGAGATGTTATCAAAATTCTGAAATTTATGGATTGGACTTTAATTCATATTGTCTTTTTCAGTTCTATGTTTTTATTGTGTGTCCTCTCCCATTCTTTCTTAAGGAACATAGAAACATAGAAAACCAACAGCACAATACAGGCCCTTCAGCCCACAAAGTTGTGCCGAACATGTCCCTACCTTAGAAATTACTAGGCTTACCTATAGCCTTCTATTTTACTAAGCTCCATGTACCTGTCCAAAAGTCTCTTAAAAGACCCTATCGTATCCACCTCCACCACTGCTGCCGGCAGCCCATTCCACACACTCACCACTCTCTGCGTAAAAGCTTACCCCTGACATCTCCTCTGTACCTACTCCCAAGCACTTTAAACCTGTGTCCTCTTAGGGCAGCCATTTCAGCCCTGGGAAAAAAGCCTCTGACCATGCACATGATCAATGCCTCTCATCATCTTATACACCTCTATCAGGTCACCTCTCATCCTCCGTCGCTCCAAGGAGAAAAGGCCGAGTTCACTCAACCTGTTTTCATAAGGCATGCTTCCCAATCCAGGCAACATCCTTGTAAATCTCCTCTGCACCCTTTCTATGGCTTCCACATCCTTCCTGTAGTGAGGCGACCAGAACTGAGCACAGTTGCTGATTGGTGAGCTGGTTTTTGGGGTTTGAGTGTTTTTGTTTCTTTTTCTTTCATGCAGAGGGCGGTCTGATTGATATCTTTCCTTCAACTACTTCTATGGTTTTCTGTATTTTATGGCTATCTGGAGAAGACATATCTCAGAGGTGTATTCTGTACACATACTTTGATGATAAAATGAACCCTGGACCTTTGATTTGACCTTTGAAGGTGGCAGTGAGCTGCCTTCCTGAACCATTGTGGTCCTTGAGGTGTGGGCACTTGCACAATGCTGTTAGGCAGAGAGTTCCAGGATCTTGACCCAGCAACCGTGAAGGAATGGCAATAAGCACTCAGAGCCACTTTACTAGTTTCCTCCTGGCCACTGATTGTATGTTCTGCTGCTCTCACCCATTCAATTCAAGGTTCTTCAGAGATGCTGTTCTACACACCACTGCTATATCACATGGTTATTTGATTTACTGTCGTCTTCCTGTCAGAATGAACTAGTCTGACCATTCCCCTCTGATCTCTCTCATTAACAAGGTATTTTCACCCACAAAATTGCTGATAATTGGATTTTTAAAAAAAACTATCTTGCACTATTTTCTATAAACTCTAGAGACTAGTGTGTGTGTGAAAATCCCAGGAGATCAGCATCAGGAAGAGCATTCAGGACATCACCAATTACAAGACAACACCACCTGCCTGTGCTAGTGATGCCTCCCTCCCAGATGCATTGAATAACTTCTATGCTCGGTTTGAGGTGGCGAGGAAGACCACCCCTCCTCCAAACAACCAGGTGCTGTGTCTTACCGTGGCCGATGTGAAGAGAACCCTGTGCAAGGTCAACCCACGGAAGGCTGCTGGACTAGACAATAATCCTGGCAGAGTGCTTAGAGGATGTGCAGATCAGCTAGCTAAGACTCTCATTGATATCGTCAACATCTCCCTGAGCAGCGCCGTCGTTCCTATGTGCTTCAAGGCCACCGCCATCGTCCCTGAGCCAAAGAAGTCTTCAGTGTCCTGCCTCAACAACTACCGTCCTGTTGCACTCACATCCATCATCATGAAGCGTTTCGAGAGGCTCGTCATGAGACACATCAAGACCCTGCTGCCCCCCTCACTGGGCCCCCTGCAGTTCGCGTACCGTCCCAACTGTTCAACAGACGACGCCATTGCCATCACCCTCCACCTGGCCCTAACCCACCTGGACAAAAAAGACACGTACATTTGAATGCTGTTCATAGACTTCAGTTCAGCATTCAACACAATGATTCCTCAGAAACTGATTGGAAAGCTGAGCCTACTGGACCTGAACACCTCCCACTGCAACTGGATCCTAGACTTCCTGACTGGGAGACCTCAGTCAGTCCGGATTGGAAGCAGCATCTCCAGCACCATCACACTGAGCATGGGGGCCCCCCAGGGCTGTGTGCTCAGTCCATTGCTGTTCACTCTGCTGACCCACGACTGTGCTGCAATACACAGCCCAAACCACATCATCAAGTTCGCCGATGACACGACCGTGGTGGGTCTCATCAGCAAGAACAACGAGTCAGCATACAGAGAGGAGGTGCAGTGGCTAACGGACTGGTGCAGAGCCAACAACCTGTCTCTGAATGTGAACAAAACAAAAGAGATGTTTGTTGACTTCAGGAGAGCACGGAGCTACCACTCTCCGCTGAACATTGACGGCTCCTCCGTAGAGATCGTTAAGAGCACCAAATTTCTTGGTGTTCACCTGGTGGAGAATCTCACCTGGTCCCTCAACACCAGCTCCATAGCAAAGAAAGCCCAGCAGCGTCTCTACTTTCTGCGAAGGCTGAGAAAAGTCCATCTCCCACCCCCAATCCTCACCACATTCTACAGAGGTTGTATTGAGAGCATCCTGAGCAGCTGCATCACTGCCTGGTTTGGAAATTGCACCATCTTGAATCGCAAGACCCTGCAGCGGATAGTGAGGTCAGCTGAGAAGATCATCGGGGTCTCGCTTCCCGCCATTAGAGACATTTACACCACACGCTGCATCCGTAAAGCAAACAACATTATGAAGGACCCCAAGCACCCCTCATACAAACTCTTCTCCCTCCTGCCATCTGGCAAAAGGCACCGAAGCATTCGGACTCTCACGACCAGACTATGTAACAGTTTCTTCCCCAAAGTCATCAGACTCCTCAATACCCAGAGCCTGGACTGACACCAACCTACTGCCCCCTACTGTGCCTATTGTCTTGTTTATTATTTATTGTAATGCCTGCACTGTTTTGTGCACTTTATGCAGTTCTGGGTAGGTCTGTAGTCTAGTGTAGTTTTGTGTTGTTTTTTGTATTGTTCATGTAGCACCATGGTCCTGAAAAACGTTATCTCGTTTTTACTGTGTACTGTACCAGCAGTTATGGTTGAAATGACAATAAAACGTGAGTTGACTTGACTTGACTTGACACCCTGGAATTTAAAGCTACTGACCCTCAGCAGCTCTGATCCTCTGATGCTTGCTGGCTCATGGTCCTCTGGTTTCCCTCTCCTGAAGTCTACCATCAGTTCCTTGGTCTTATTGACATTGAGCGAGAGGTTGTTGTTATGACACCACTCAGCCAAATTTTCAATCTCCCTCCTGTATGCTAATTCATCTTCCCCTTCGAAACAGCCCACAATAGTGGTGTAGTCAGCGAACTTGTACATGGTGTTGGAGTTGTCCTTAGCCACAGATTCATGGGTGTAAAGTGAGTGGATCAGGGGGCTAAGTACATATCCCTGCAGTGCTCCTGTACTGATGGCGATTGTTAAGGAGATGTTTTTGCCAAGCCAAACTGATTGGGTCTACAAGTGAAGAAATCCAGGATCTAATTGCACAAGGGGGTATTGAGGCCTAGGTCTTTGAGTTTACTGATTAGTTTTGAGAGGATGATGGTGTTAAAAGTTGAGCTGTAATCAATAAAGAGCATCCTGATGTATGCACCTTTGCTGTCCAGATGTTCCAGGGCTGTGTGAAGAGCCAACAAGATAGCATCTGCTGTAGACCTGTTGCTCGGTAGGTGAACTGGAGAGGATCCAAGTCACAATTCAGACAGGAGCCGATAAGCTTCAACACCAGCCTCTCAAAACTCTTCATCATTAGACCAATGCCAGTGACAGAAGCTGAGACCTTCCCAGGGATATCGGGATAAATCCTGATAGAACCATTAGTATTGGGTGAAAATTCTTATCTCAGGGAGCATTCCAATTATCGTGATGCATTCCAATTGTCTTCACTGTCGGAAAGCTCACCTCCACGGACTGTAAATCTAACTCTCTGTGCACAGGAGACTTGCTAATCTGTCAGGCTGTCAATAGAGTTTGGTCCTTCAGGGCTAGTTGGTATCACTGCCAGGAACAGCATTCAGACAGTTTTCTGCCTAATTTTCTCCTTGTTGCATTGCTGTGTACAGTCCATGGAGAAACCTTGAAAACAGATGGAAACTTGTTTCCATTGTTCAACAGAAAAGACCAATTAATGACTTTGTAACCATTTCCAAGGAATATTCTGAGCATTGCTGATCATGGCAATTAATTTAAACACTTTACCAATTCAGTGGTATAATTAAAGCCCTTTTTTCTTTCGACGTGAATTTCAGTTTTGTGTCCAGTCATTTCTACCTTCCTACTTGTCTCCAATTTAGCTTGTCTTAAGTCTAAGTCCTACGTTCTTGCATATTTGTATCTCCAAAGATGTAAAGAGGCATTGATCGAGTGGATGGCCAAAGACTTCTTTACAGAGCAGAAATGGCTAATACCAGGTGGCATAATTGTAATGTGATTGGAGGAACGTATAGGGGGAGGTGTCAGAGATAAGTTTTTTACACTCATACAGAGGAGGATGTGTGGAGTGCACAGCTAGGAGTGCAATGGAGGCAGATACATTCGGAGAATTAAAGAAACTCTTCGATAGGCACATGGAAGATCGAAACTGCAGCGCTATGTAGGAGGGAAGGGTTAGATTGAACTTAGTGTAGGTTAAAAGGTCAGCTTGACATTGTTGGCTGAAGTGTGTGTTTGCATATGAGTGTGTGTGTACATCTGTGTGTGTGTATTGTCTAAGTGTGATTGTATGTGCAAATGTATTTGTGTGTGACTGTACGCTTGTGTGGGTGAGTGTATGTATATATGTGAGCGTATGCGTGTGACTGCTTGTGAGTGTGTGAGTGACAGTATGTGAGTATATGAACACACACATGTGTATATGTATGTAGCGTGTGCATACATGTGAGCGTGACAATAAATAGACAACAGAGAATAGGTGCAGGAGTAGGCCATTCAGCCCTTCGAGCCAGCACCATCATTCACTGTGATCATGGCTGATCATCCACAATCAGTACCCTGTTCCTGCCTTCGCCCCGTATCCCTTCACTCCGCTATCTTTAAGAGCTCTATCTAACTCTTTCTTGAAAGAATCCAGAGAATTAGCCTCCACTGCCTTCTGAGGCAGAGCATTCCACAGAACTACAACCCTCTGTGTGAAAAAGTTTTTCCTCAGCTCCGTTCTAAATTGTCTACCCCTTATTCTTAAACTATGGCCTCTGGTTCTGGACTCCCCTAACATCAGGAACATGTTTCCTGCCTCTAGCGTATCCAATCCCTTAATAATCTTATATGTTTCAATCAGATCCCCTCTCATCCTTCTAAATTCCAGTGTATACAACCCCAGTCGCTTCAATCTTTCAACATATGACAATCCCGCCATCCTGGGAATTAACCTCATGAACCTACGCTGCACTCCCTCAATAGCAAGGATGTCCTTCCTCAAATTTGGAGACCAAAACTGCACACAGTACTCCAGGTGTGGTCTCACCAGGGCCCTGTACAACTGCAAAAGGACCTCTCTCCTCCTATACTCAACTCCCCTTGTTATGAAGGCCAACATGCCATCAGCTTTCTTCACTGCCTGCTGTACCTGCATGCTTACTTTCAGTGACTGATGAACAAGGACACCTAGATCTCGCTGTACTTCCCCTTTTCCTAACTTGACACCATTCAGAAAGTAATCTGCCTTCCTGTTCTTGCCACCAAAGTGGATAACCTCATATCTATCCACATTAAACTGCATCTGCCATGCATCTGTCCACTCACCCAACCTGTCCAAGTCACCCTGCATTCTCATAACATCCTCCTCACATTTCACACTGCCACTCAGCTTTGTGATATCTGCAAATTTGCTAATGTTACTTTTAATCCCTTCATCTAAATCATTAATGCATATTGTAAATAGCTGCGGTCCCAGCACCGAGCCTTGTGGTACCCTACTAGTCACTGCCTGCCATTCTGAAAGGGACCCGTTAATCCCTACTCTTTGTTTCCTGTCTGCCAACCAATTTTCAATCCATGTCAGTACCCTACCCCCAATACCATGTGCTCTAATTTTGCCCACTAACCTCCTATGTGGGACCTTATCAAAGGCTTTCTGAAAGTCCAGGTACACTACATCCACTGGCTTTCCCATGTCAATTTTCATAGCTACATTTTCAAAAAATTCCAGAAGATTAGTCAAGCATGATTTCCCCTTCGTAAATCCATGCTGACTCGGACCTATCCTGCCACTGCTATCCAAATATGCTGCTATTTCATCTTTTATAATTGATTCCAGCATCTTCCCACCACTGATGTCAGACTAACTGGTCTATAATTGCCTGTTTTCTCTCTCCCTCCTTTCTTAAAAAGTGGGATAACATTAGCTACCCTCCAATCCGTAGAAACTGATCCTGAATCTATAGAACATTGGGAAATGATTACCAATGCATCCACGATTTCTAGAGCCATCTCCTTAAGTACCCTGGGATGCAGACCATCGGCCCTAGGGAATTATCAGCCTTCAGTCCCATCAGTTTACCCAACACCATCTTCTGTCTGTTGCCAATTTCCTTCAGTTCCTCCGTTATCCTAAGTCCTCTGGCCACTATTACATCTGGGAGATTGTTTGGGTCTTCCCTAGTGAAGACAGATCGAAAGTAACCTGTTCAGCTCATCTGCCATTTCCTTGTTCCCCATAATAATTTCACCCATTTCTGTCAAGGCCCCAACTTTGGTCTTAATTAATTTTTTTCTCTTCACGTACCTAAGGAAGCTTTTACTATCCTCGTGTGTGTGTGTGTGTGTGTGTGTGTGTGTGTGTATGTATGCGCATGTCTGTGTGAGTATATACATGTGTAGGAGTGTGTATGAGTGTGAGTGTATCTGTGAGTGTGTGTGTTTTCTGTGTGAGGAGGGGCCAGTTACCTTGGCAGAGGTATTCACTTTTCCATTTACTTCACTTAGAGTTAATTTGGATGTCATTACATTGTCCTTTACAGGATCTTGTATGAAATTGCCTATCCCATTTCCCACATTATAACAGTAAACACCCATCAAAGATGTTTCATTGCCTGCAAAATGATTTGGGAATTCTTAATACCCAAAGGTACAGGAAGGCACTATATAATTACAATGCACGGTCTCAGCGTAAAATGCTGATCATCCCTTTGACCCCCACCCCCCCAAAAATGTTCCTACCAGCAGTTTAATTTTTTTCTCTCGATTGCACTAATTGCAGTTGGGTATCTCCCCACTGCAGAAACAGCTTGTCTTTGCTAGTGAGCCTAGTCTAGGGTTACCTACATTCAAGTGCCAATGTCTTCAAGCATTGGACAGTTATCCAGGGAATGACATGCTTTATTTCTCTCTCTCTTTGCCAGGACAAGCTGAGCCTAATTACAGCATTCCGTCTCCAGCATCAGCTGACATCCACTAATTTAACACAAAGTAGGTTAAAAGCACTTCAACTTCCTACCATATTAGCCTCAGTTGCAGACTGTAGAGCATTAGTTCAGCTATTCTTCACCTGGAACAAATTGATTTCCAATTACAACCTAAAATTGGAATCCGCCTATTATCTGTGGATCAGTGATAGCATTTATCTCTGAACAGATGTCCGGGGGTTCAGGCAGCAAGAAGGTAATGACTCACTGTCAGGGACGCTGTTTGCAGAGAGACTGTTTTGACATTATCATGTGATTGTGTCCATTTGAAAGATGCAAACTCCCTGAAGAAAATATTTAATGGAGCAATGTCATCAGAACTCTTTCTGAGTTTTACACAAGCAGCTAATATAGAAATTTATTCTCAATGCCATCCTCCTTAGCAACCTGTTCAAAAGTCAGGGTCTCTTCAAAATGTTGAGAATTCCATGATACTAAAACACTAGGGAAATCTGGAGGTATGATATGCTTTCTCTGTTCAGCCACCATTAACCATCTACCTAATTATAAAGTCAAATTAAATCATGGAGCAAAATCCTCCAAACACTAACGGAACCGAATATTCTCATGTGACAGCAACACAATTTGATTCAGCAGGTGACCATAAACCAATTGCTTTGCTCATTATGGTTTTCCACGTAAGCACAAGTTCCAACTCTGATATGGATGTACAGATAGTGGGCACTTTATTAGGTACCTCCAATACCTAATAAAGTGGCCAATGAGTGTACAATATGTTCGCGGTCTTTGGCTGCTGTAGCCCATCCACTGCAGAGTTCGACGCGTTGTGTGTTCGGAGATGCTCTGCTGCACACCATTGTTGTAACGTGTGGTTATTTAAGGTACTGTCACCTTCCTGTTAGCTTGAACTGGTCTGGCCATTCTCCTCTGACCTCTCTCATTAACACGGTGTTTTCGCCCACAGAATTGTCACTCACTGGGTGTTCTTTTTTGTTTGTTTTTCACACCATTCTCTGTCAACTCTACAGAATTTTAGAAATCTACATAGAACATAGAAATCTACAGCACATTACAGGCCCTTCAGCCCACAATGTTGTGCTGACCATGTAACCTACTCTAGAAACTGCCTAGAATTTCTCTACTGCATAGCCCTCAATTTTTCTAATCTCCGTGGACCTATCTAATAGTCTCTTAAAAGACCCAATTGTATCCACCTCTACCATTGCTGGCAGTGCATTGCACACACCCATCGCTCTATGTGAAAAACTTACCTCTGACATCCCCCTTGTGTAACATTCCAAGCACCTTAAAACAATGCCCCTTCATGTCAGCCATTTCAGCCCTGGGAAAAAGCCTCTGGCTATCCACACGATCAATGCCTCTCATCATCTTATACACCTCTATCAGGTCACCTCTCATCCTCATTTACTCCAAGGAGAAAAGGCCAAGTTCACTCAACATATTCTCATAAGGCATATTCTCTAATCCAGGCAACATCCTTGTAAATCTTCTCTGCACTCTATGTATAGTATCCACATCTTTCTTGTACTGGGGTGACCAGAACTGAACACAGTACTCCAAGAGGGGTCTAACTAAGGTCTTATATAGCTGTAACATTACCTCACGGCTCTTGAACTCAATCCCACAATTGATGAAGGCCAACACACCCAAGATCCCTCATCCTCCACACTGCCAAGAGTCTTACCATTAATACTATACTCTGTCATCATATTTGACCTACAAAAATGAACCATTTCACACTTATCTGGGTTGAACACCATCTGCCACTTCTTAGGCTAGTTCTGCATCCTATCAATGTCCCGCTGTAACCTCTGACAACCCTCCAGACTATCCACAACACCTCCAACCTTTGTGTCATCAGCAAATTTACTAACCCATCCCTCCACTTCTTCATCCAGGTCCTTTTTAAAAATCACAAGGGAGGGGTCTCAAAACAGATCCCTGCACTGGTCACTGGCCTCCATGTAAAATATGAATCATCTACAACTACCTTTTACTTCTGTGGGCAAGCCAATTATGGATCTACAAAGCAAGGTCTCCTTGGATCCCATGCTTCCTTACTTTCTGAAGGAGCCTTGCATGGGGAACCTTATCAAATGCCTTACTGAAATCCATATACTCTACATCCACAGCTCTACTTTCATCAATGTGTTTTGTTACATCCTCAAAGAATTAATCAGGCTTGTAAGGCATGACCTGTCCTTGACAAAGTCATGATTATGTCACTCTAAAGGCTCATAAGTTCTGCCTCTCAGGATCTTCTCCAACAACTTGCCCACTACTAAATAAGACTCAATGGTCTATAATTTCCTGTCACACGTGTTTGGTCCTATTCTCTCACGTCTTATCCTCTTGCTGTTCACATACTTCTAGAATGTTTTGGGGTATTCCTTAATCCTGCTAGCCCAGGCCTTCTCATGGTTCCTTCTAGCTCTCCTAATTTCATTCTTAAACTCCTTCCTGGCAACCTTGTAATTTTCTAGAGCTCTAACAGTTCCTAGTTTCTTGAACCTTTCATAAGCTTTTCTTTTCTTCTTAATTAGATTTTCTAATTCCTTTGTACATCACGGTTCTTTTACCCTACTGTCCTTTCCCTGCCTCAATGGAATATATCTATGCAGAATGCCATGCAAATGTTCCATGAACATTTGCCACATTTCTGCTGTGCATTTCCCTGAGTACATCTGCTCCCAAGTTTCTGCCTAATAGCATCATACTTCCCCCTACCCCAATTAAATGTTTTCCCGAATTGTCTGCTCCTATCCCTCTCCAGCGCTATGGTAAATGAGATAGAGTTGTGATCACTAACTCCAAAATGCTCTCCCACTGAGAGATCTGACACCTGACCAGGTTTGTTTCCCAATACCAGATCAAGTACAGCCTCTCCTCTAGTTGGCTTATCCACATATTGCGTCAGGAAAACTTCCTGAAGACACCTAACAAATTCTACCCTATCCAAACCTTTTGCACTAAGGAGTTGCCAGTCAATATTAGGAAAGTTAAAATTAGGAAAGTAACAACCCTATTATTATTGCACCATTCCAGAATCTGCCTCTCTATCTGCACCTCAATATCCCTGTCACCATTGAGGGTCTATAAAAAACACCCAGTAGAGTTATTGCCCATTTTGTTTCTGATTTCCACCCATACTGACTCAGTAGGCAATCCCCCCATGACTTCCTCTTTTTCTGTAACCATGATACTATTCCTGATTAGCAATGCCACTCCCCCACCTCTTTTGCCTCCCTTCCTGTCCCTTTTGAAACATCTAAAGCCCGGCACACTCACCGGCTATTCATGCCCCTGTGATATCCAAGTCTCTGTAATGGCCACAACGTCATAGTTCTACATATTGATCCACGTTCTAAGTTCATCCACCTTGTTTATGATACTCCTTGCATTAAAATAGACACATCTCAAACCATCTGGCTGAGTGCATCTTTGTTCTACCATCTGCCTGTTCTTCCTCACAAATTCGCTACAAGCTGTCGCTATTTGTGCACCAACCGCCCCTTCCTCTGCCTTCTCACTTTGGTTCCCATGACCCTGCAAATCTAGTTTAAACTCTCCCCAAAAGCACTAGCAAACCTCCCATCACAGGATATTGGTTCCCCTCCAGTTCAGGTGCAACTCATCCCACATATGCAGGTCATGCCTTCCCCAGAAAAGTTTCCAATGATCTAAGAACTTGAAATCCTGCCCCCTGCACCATCTCCTCAGCCACTCATTCATCTGTGCTATCTCTCTGTTCTGATCTTCCATAGCTAGTGGCACCAGCAGTAATCTAGAGATTATCACCTTGGAGGTCCTGCTCTTCAGCCTCCTTCCTAACTCCCTAAATTTACTGTGCAGGACCTCTACCCTCTCCTGCCTACGTCATTGGTACCAATCTGTACCACAACCTCCGGCTGCACACCCTCCCCTTCAAGAATATTCTGCAACTGCTCAGAGACATCCTAGACACTAGCACCTGGGAGGCAACACATTATCCTAGCATCTCTTTTGCTGCTGCAGAATCTCCTATCTGTCCCCCTATCAAGTCCCCTGTGACTATTGCTCCACCTGACTTCACCCTACCCTTGTGAGTCTCAGAGCTGATCACAGTGTTATTGGTCTGGCTGCTGCTGCCTTGTCCAGATAGGTCACCACTCAGCTGTACCCAAAGGGGTGTACCTGTTGCTGAAGGGAATGGCCACGGGGGACCCCGCACTGACTTCTCTCTCCCTTTACTTCTCTTGGTGTTCATCCACCTACTCCCTGAATTCTGCACTCTGGGTTTAACTCAGAATTCGTATCTATCAATTGTTCTTCCTCGCGGTTGATCTGTAGTTCATCCAACTGCAGCTCCAGCTCCTTTATGCGGTCTTTCGTGAGCTGGAGTTGGCTGCACTTCCTGCTGGTGTAGTCATCATGAAGACCATCAGGTTCCATGAATTCCCACATCCCGTGGAGTAGCATTCCACTGTCAACCTGCCATCCTGTCTGCACTGTACTATGGGCAACCAAGACCAAATCAGCAGTAACAAAAGGAAAAACCTACCCTTCTTACCTGTTTCTTTGGCCTCAGTCTCTTCTCATTGCAGCCTCTTGAGTCAAAGCCTCTAAGTTCCCATTCTGAATCCAGCCCCCACTCCGATGATGGCCACTCCACTAGACCTATCTCCCTTCTGTGCTTTAAAAATAAGAAAAAATCCCACGCAAAGAGAAAGAACTCACCGTGTTTGGTGGTGCTAATAATCATTCCCTGGTTAAGTGGTTTAGATCATATTTCTTATCCATTCAGATGTTTGGTCTGAACAGCAACTGACCCTCTTGACCACAACTGCGTGCTTTATGCATCGACTTGCTGCCGCATTATCAGTTGATTTGATATTTGTACTTACCAGCAGGTCTAAAGGTGCACCTAATAATGTGGTTGCTGAGTGTATCTCAGCTCTTCTAGCAAGTTCAGCTGGGATCCAAAGAGATGAAAGCACAGTCCTAGCAGAACACACGTGAATCCTGAGAAAGCTCACCACCCATCTCCAACACCCTTCCAAGCCCTAAATTCTATCAACTTCCAAAATTCTAATGCCCACAATCCCCCAGCATTCAAAATTTCTCCACCAACAATCTTCCAGTAATCAAAAAGCAAAAACAGAGATACGTGACTGCATATGCTGGAATCCAAAGAATCTTAATAGAGGATCTTCTTGATTTTCAGCAGCATCTGTGGAAGAGAAAGGAATTGTCGAAACCGTGCAGCAGGATTGAGTGTGGATTTGCCATGTGGCAGTCCCTATCTTATTCCATCTGTCTCCTCCTCCCTGCATGGTTCCCATCATCACCTTCCCTCTGTCTGAGGGGCAACTTCTCTTCGAGGGTGGTCATTATGTAGATTGGACTGCCAGTGGCAGTGGTTCATGCAGGTACATTAACAACATTTAAAAGTTACACAGACAAGTATATTGATAGAAAAGGTTCAGTGGGATGTTATCAGAATCAGGTTTATGATCGCTGACATATGCTGTGAATTTTGCTAAAAAGCTAGCAAATGGGATTAGCTTAGATCGGCATCCTGGTCAGCATGGATGAATTGGGCTGAATGGCCTTTGCACATTGTTTTAATTTATGTACTGTAAGTTTCCTTCTGCAGATTTCACTGGACAACAAAGATTTTGCTTCTGGAATACTTTTAGGCGTGTCTTATGGACTTTGGGCTACTGATCATGAAAACACTGACATTTCCCTGTCACACACCATTTTTTGAAATCACTTATATTTGTTATTTCGATTCATAATTAACTCAATTCAAATGTTGCTCACATGTAAGCTGAAAAAATTCTGATCTTGTCCAGGCGTGTCTGGTCATGCATAGGGAGGATGGATGTTGCAAAGCAAGATATTTTAGAAAGGCTATAAATTTCCAAGAAGGATTTTGATATTTGAGACAGATGTTTCCCAGATTAACTGATGCCAAGATTAAGGAAGATCTACAAATCAAACAGGTCATTAGTTACAGGCAATTCGAAGAACTTCTACTGGGACTGGAGAAAATCACATGGAAGGTATTCAAGGATGTCGCTGAAAATGTTCTTGGCAGCTACAGAGCACCAAACTATGTGCAGCTGGTTGACAACATGCTGCAAGAAAACAAAACTATGAAGTGCAACATGTCACTAAAGATTCATTTTCTGCATTCCCATTTAGACTTCTTGCCTGCAAATCTTGGATCTGTCAGTGTCAAACATAATGAAAGGTTTCAGCAGGGCACTGCAGTCATAAAGAAATGGTATCAGGGCAACTGGAATCCACCAATTATGGCTGATTATTGTTGGACACTTAAACGAGAAACCTCTGACGGTGAATACAAATGAAAATCATCAACAAAACAATTTCAGCTTAGTTGAACTATCGCAAAGCATCAGCACCATTCTGAAATTGAATGCACTATTTTCAATAAAAGTTTAATTTCTTGTTTCTTGAATTTCCTACGTGATACAACTATTCTGAAATTATATTTGTGTTCAGCTTCAAGTGGTCTATTATAAGCAAAGAAAAAAAAATTCTAAGGAAGCACCAGTTTCAAAAAAACTTGTTGTCCAGTGTTATTTGGAGAACGGAGACGAGAGGCTGGGGATTGCCAGTGTAAGCACAGCAATAGCAGTCTGGGGATGAATGGCTTCAGGGCAGAGTTTAGAGGGGATTAGTTGCTGTGTCTAACCAAGACATTTTAAGATTAACATGGGCAGAATTAATCACACAGCAATCAACAACACACAGGCTAACAGAGTGGAACAGTAGATCATCATTCACATTCTGAGCTCCATCAACAAAATGTCAATCAACAGGAATCTAGATCAATAAACCTTATTGACAGATAGAACACCAAATAATGGCAACCTCACACAGCACGGCTGTGTGATGTGATGTCAGGAAGACAGACTGTGCCCTGAATCTTAATGCCAGCCCGCAGGCTAACATTAAGCTAGCTGGGTCATATACTGTCAGCTCTCCTTGGAGGAGCAGAGAAGATAAAGACGGTGAGGATTTGTAATGCAGAAGAGACCAATTAACCAACAGAATTTTGCCATTCTGATTCAATTAGATGCTGGGAGCTAGAGAGGGATGGAGGTGCATCACTAGGAATCAATGTTGTACTTAAAAGCATGCCGAGTCGGTTGCATTTACTGCCGTCCCTGTTTCATAAAAGGTGTGTGTGTGTGTGTGTGTGTGTGTGTTTCAGTACATGCATAGTACATGTGTACATATATATAAATGACTGCATTGTTGCATGTGCTCATGTATGTAGGGACAAGTGTTCATGTATGTGTGCCTGAACATGTGATGATATCATGATAAGAGGCAGAGATAGAGTGGTCAGCCAGAGATTTTTTCCCAGTGGATATTACAAGGGGACGTAATTTTAAGATGATCGGAGCAAAGTACAGGTGGGGGGATGTCAGAGGTAAGATTTCACGGAAAGTGGTGGGTGTGAGGAACACTCTGCCAGGGGTGGTGGTAGAGGCAGGTACATCAGGGGCATTTAGGACATTCTCAGATAGGCACATAGATGATAGAAAAATGAAGGGCAATGTCGGAGGGAACGGTTAGACCCATCTGAGAGCAGGTTGAAAGGTTGCTACAATATCACGTGCTGAAGGGCCTGTACTGTGCTGTCATGTTTTCAGTTCGATATGTCTGGCTGTGTGTATATGTGTGTGTGTGTGTGTGTGTGTGTATGTGTGTGTATATGTGTGTGTGTATGTGTGTGTGTATGTGTGTGTGTGTATATGTGTGTGTGTGTGTATATGTGTGTGTGTGTCTGTGTATATGTGTATGTGTGTGTGTGTGTCTATGTGAGTGTGTGTGTGTATGTGTGTGTGTGTGTGTATGTGTGTGTGTATGTGTGTGTGTGTATATGTGAGTGTGTGTGTCTGTGTATATGTGTATGTGTGTGGGTATGTGTGTGTGAGTGTGTATGTGTGTGTGCGTGCATGTGTGTGTGTGTGTGAGTGTGTTGCTGTGTGAGTGCATGTGTGTGAGTGTGTGTGTGTGTGAGTGTGTGTGTGCGTGTCTGTGTATGTGTGTGTGTGTGAGTGTGTGTCTGTGTGAGTGCATGTGTGTGTGTATGTGTGTGTGAGTGTGTATGTGTGTGTGTGTATGTGTATGCGCGCGTGTGTATGTGTGTGCGTGTGAGTGCGTGAATGTGTGTGTATGTGTGTGTGTATGTGTGTTAGTGTGTGTGTATGTGTGTATGTGAGTGTGTGAGTGTGTGTGTGCATGTGTGTATGTGTGTGTGAGTCTGTGTGTGTGTATGTGTGAGTGTGTGTGTGTGTATGTGTGTGCATGTGTGTGTGTGAGTGTGTGTGT
Organism: Mobula birostris; assembly: GCF_030028105.1. Classification (NCBI taxonomy): domain Eukaryota; kingdom Metazoa; phylum Chordata; class Chondrichthyes; order Myliobatiformes; family Myliobatidae; genus Mobula; species Mobula birostris. The sequence continues at coordinate 2,476,456 of NC_092401.1, read as the reverse complement.
TAGTGTGTGAGTGTGTGCATGTGTGTGTGTATGTGTGTGAGTGTGTGTGTGAGAGAGTGTGTGTGAGTGTGTGCATGTGTGTGTGAGTGTGTGTGTGAGACAGTGTGTGTGTCAGAGTGTGTGTGTGTCTGAGAGTGTGTGTGTATGTGTGTGAGTGTGTGTGTGTGTGCGCGCGCGCGTGTGTGTCAGAGTGTGTGTGTGTGAGTGTGTGTGTGTGTGTGTCAGAGCGTGTGTGTGTGAGAGTGTGTGTGTGTGTGTGTGTCAGAGTGTGAGTGTGTGTGTGTGTGTATGTGTATGTGTGTGTGTGTGAGTGTGAGTGTGAGTGTGTGTGTGTGTGTGTGTGTGTGTGTGTGTGTGTGTGTGTGTGTGTGTATGCACGTGTGCTTGCCAAGAAGTTGCTGGTCTTTCTAAGGCATTAGCTTGAGTTTCTGAATGCTTGCAGAAGGACGAGGGCATCTGGGTGCATGGAAGATCCACCATATTACTAATTCTGCAAATCACTTAACATCCTCGCTCTTAAATAATTGCCATTCCTCTATCAGCATAAAGTCTGGAACCACCAACCAAAGATACAACAGCGGTTCACAAAGTCAGCTTTCCTGACCTACCACTGTAGTTAACTCTTAAACGCCATTCTTATCAAACTCATTTATGTGCGGCCACTAAACTCTGACCTTGTCGCTGATGCCAGAGCCTGAATGAAAACACGCGGAGAGGTTCAGGAATGATTATGATCTCAGGAGCTGAGATGGATGGTGATCTTTACATAGAAACATGGTTCACACTGGTAGATGAGCTCCTATGAGATCAGAAATGTGAGGGAGGACTATCTATGGAAGTGTAGACTCCTTAATCATTGCTCCCAGCAGATCAGCAGATGAGAAGCATCTCCATGGATAGACAGCCTGTTTGGCAGGCACATGACTTTCATGGGGAAGATGGTGTATTTAATATTTCAGTATTTTTGAGTAATATTGTAAACATATTGTTTGATTAAGCAATCTTGTTTGTTTAAATAATTCATTATGGGTTATATGTAGAAATAAGTAAATTGCATATGTCATGGTGCCACCACAGGTTACACGTGCACCTTGCTTAAAGTAAAAACACAAAGTTGGACCTGCATTTCAGACTCCCTGTCTTTTCCTTTTCATGAGATTAGTGTTTTGGGGTTAGAAAACATTACAAAGATCACTAGTTCTTGTCAAATGGAGGCCTTGGGGCCATTCTTGGTTGTTCAGAGACGAGAAGTGTGGTTGGTGCTGAGTGTGAGAGGTGTGCACAAGAAGTTCTGAGGGTGCAGAATGGTGGGCAGAACAAGAGTGTGACCAATTCTTTAGATAGCATTAATAAAGACAGAAAATGCTTCAACTACTCACCAGGTCAGTCAGTATCCATGGAGAGAGAAGCAGAGGTAACATCTTGGGTTAATGACAGAAACGCAGTGTTAATTTCTCTCCACAGTTACTGCTGAATATTTATAGTATTTGCTATTTTTCAGCATACTGCATGTATTTGTGATTTTCTTTACAGACTCTTGTTTCTAACACATTAGCACTAATGAAAGCTGATTTTGCCACGCATGAACAATGACGTTACAAACCAACAGAGCCGAAAATCTGGCAATTCCTGGCTGAACATGACTGTGGATGCTTCAGTCTTCCCTTGAGCACTCACGTGCTGGCACGTACCACTGTTGGCAATGATGTCTTGTAACCTCCTCATTCTAATAGTTGTTCAGTTGTTCACACTAAATCATCATTAGGTAAGACATAGCACATAGGAACAGAATGAGGCCATTCGGCCCATTGAGTCTGTTCCATTTGATCATGGCTGATTTATTTTCCCTTTTAACTCCTTTCTCCTGCTTTCTCCCTGTAACCTTTGATGCCCTTACTAAATCAAGAACCAATCAACCTCCACTTTAAATATACTCAATGACTTGGCTGCCACAGCTGTCTGTGGCAATGAATTCCACCTCACCTCTGTTCTAAAGGCATGTCCTTCTATTCTGAGGCCGTGCCCTCTGGTTCTAAACTCTCCCACAATAGGACACGTTCTCTCATTGTCCCCTGTATCTAGGCCTTTCAATATTTGGTGGGTAATGAGAGGCATCCTTGAAGTATTGGTTTAAATCTTCATTAAGAAGAATGGCAAGTGACTAATGTTTAAAGATGGGGGAACCCAGTAACCAGCCTGAATGCAGAAAACTACCAGTTCAGATTTGGTTGCTTTTGAACACTTAACTGAACAGGGTATCAAAATCTCCAACTACAGGCGAAACTCCAGCCCTTAGCTACAGTTTACTTTGATCCCAGGAACCTCCAGTGTCCTGGAGAACTCCCACTGAAGTCAGAATGGGCAGAATAATTGTCCAGAGATGTTCTAAATTTGGACAGGGAAATGCGATCCAGTCCCATTGAAATCAATAGAAGAAAACAACTATCCATGGAACGGTGAAACCACTTTGTTTTGTTTATCTTTAAATGTGGATGAATGTTAAAGTGTTTCGATTTTAATTTTTAAAATCCCCTGGTGTCTTAGATTAACATTTTGTATGCCATAGTTCCGAGGAAACATTGGATTGCTTGGAAGGAGAGAGAGAGATTGAAAGAAGTGAGTGGGGACAAACGGCACATTTTGCTCACCATAGTTACAAAGAGACTTTGGCTTGTGCACAATTAGGTACCTAGCAAGGACCAATGAAAGCAGAACGGCCATTGTGGCAGTGGGAAGTTGAGGCTTTGGCTCAATAAGGCTTTAGCAAAGAGAGACGTGGGCCTCAGGTAGAGTTTTGTTTTCATTATTCATTCTTTCTTTATTTCCTAATACTTGTTTAGAGAAGTGGAGATGCCAGACAGGATCAGGGACATCTCGGATCCAGTCCACAACATTCTGAAGTGGGAGGGTGAGCGACTAGAGGTCATGGTCTATTATGGCTACCAATGACACAGGTAGGAAAAGTGAGTTCAGGGAGTTAGGTGCTAAGTTAAAGGACAGGACATCGGGGATTTCTACCTGTGTAATGAGCTAGTGAGGCCAGAAATAAGAAGATTGTACAGCTTAACACGGGACTAAGAAGTTGATGAGTGGAGATGACCCATCTCCTTGCAACTCTAGTTTAGGCCCCACTGTGCAGCATTAACAAACTTTCCCATTAGGATATTAGTCCTCCTCCAGTCCGGGGGCAAACAGTCCCTTCTGCACAGGTCCCACCTTCCATGGAAGAGAGCCCACTGATCCAAAAATCTTATGTCCCTCCCCCCCCCCCCACACCAACACCTTAGCCATGTATTAAACTGTATAATCTTCCTACTTCTGGCCTCACTAGCACGTGGCACGGGTAGCAGCCCTGAGATCTCAATTCCAGAGGTCCTGCACACTTAGCACCTAAATCCCTGAACTGTCTATGCAGAACCTTGTCATTTGTCCTACCCATGTCATTGGTACCTACATGGACCATGACTTCTGGCTGTTCACCTTTCCTCTTAATAATTCTGAGGACTTGATCTGAGATATCCCAGACTCTGGCACGCGGGAGGCAATATACCATCTGGGAATCTCGTTCTTGACCACAGAACCTCCTGTCCATTCCCCTAACTAACAAATCCCCTACTACCACAGTATGCCTGTTCTCCCTGCTGTTTTGGGTCACGGAATCCGACCCTTTTCCCCTTCCTGATTTTCACCCAGTCTCCTGCTTGCGGCACCACAGGGTGTGAGTGTAACTACCTCTCTATGTCCTATCTATTACCCCTCCAGCCTCTTGAATGATCCAGAGTTCATCCATTTATTTCCAGCTCCAGTTCCTTAATGCGGATTATCAGAAACTGCAGCTGGATGCACTTCTTGCAGTTGTAGTCATCAGGGACACTGGATATCTCCCTGCCTTCCCACGTCCTGCAAACGGAGCATTCAACTATCCTTCCCGTCCTCTCTACTGTCCCAGCTATAAGGAAAAAGATACTTAACCAAGAGCTTTTCCTTTCTTTGCTTTTTCTGACTGAAGCCGCTCTTTGCTAAAGCCTCAAGATCACCAGTCTGACTCTGTCCACCCAGACAATGGCTGCTGTGCTTGCCCTGCCTTCTTTTAATTTGCTCTTGTTAATCAATTGCAAATACCATTTGGCCACTGGTCAAAGCTCCTTTTTGCTGTAGCAACCTGCTGCTGCCTTTGGTACTCGGACAGTGGACCTGATTGAAGTCCCCTACTCTCAAAACTTCCAATATTTGACTAATGTTCTGAGTTACATATATTTTATTTTCAGGAGTATTGTAGGAAAGGCGAATGAGCTTAGGGCATGGATCAGCATGTGGAATTATGACATTGTCGAAATTAGTCTGTCTTGGTTACAGGAGTGGCAGGACTGGCAGCTCAATGTTCCAGGGTTCCATTGCTTCAGACATGATAGAGCAGGAAGGATTAAAGAGGGAGGGGTGGAATTACTAGTCACGGCGCTGGTCAGTCAGGATATTTGGAGAGCTCTTTTACAGTGGCTTTATGGGTTGAGCTGAGGAATAAGAAAGCTATGACCATGTTTATGGTTTATTAAATAGACCACCCAACAGTCATGGGATTTAGAAAGGCAAATTTGTAGAGAGATCACAGACCATTGCAAGAACCATAAGGTTGAGATATTACGTAGTTTTAACTTTCCGCAAATTGACTGGGACTTCCATACTGTAGAAGGGCCGGATGAGACAGAGTTTGTCAAATGTGTTCAGGAAAGCTTCCTTAATCAGTAGAAGTCCCAACTAGAAAGAGTGTATTACTAGATCTTTTATTAGGGAATGAGACAGGGCGGGTGACAGAAGTTTTTGTAGTTGAACAATTTGCACCTAATGATCCTAACGCCATTAGTTTAAAGATAATTATGGAAAAGGATACATAGGTCTGGTTCTCGAGTTGAGATTCTAAATTGAAGAAAGGCCAATTCAAAATGGATTTGGCAAGTGTAGATCAGGACAGGTTGTTTTTTAGGAAAGGTGTACTTGGTAAATGAGTAGCCTTCAAAAAATAATTTTTTGCGTGTGTGGAGTTTGTATTTTCCTGTCAGAATAAAAGGCAGGGATAACAGGCTTAGGGAGCCTTGGTTTTTGAGATATATTGAGGCCCTGCTTAAGCAAAAGAAAGAGGTGCATAGCAGGTATAGGTAGACAGGAACAAATGAGATACTTCAGGAGTATAAATAATGAAGGAGAACCCTTAAGAAGAAAATCAGGAGGGCTAGAAGAAGACATAAGGTTGCCCTAGCGGACAGGTTGAAGGAGACTCTGAGGGGCTTCTACAGATATATTAAGAGTAAAAGGATAGCAAGGGACTAAACTGCTCCTCTTGAAGATCAGAGTGGTAACCTATGCATGGAACCAGAAGAGATGGGGGGCATATTAATTGGAAGGCCTTTGAAAGAGTCCCTCATGGGAGGCTAGTCCAGAGATTAGGATTCATGGGATCTGTGGCAAATTGGGCTGATGGATTCAGAATTGGTTTGTACATAGAAGACAGAGGGTAGAGGTTGAAGGGGCTTATTTGAGCTGGAAATCTATAATTAGTGATGTTCCACGTGGATCTGTGCTGGGACTTCTGCTCTTTGTGATGTACATAAATGACCTGGATGAAAATGTAGATGGATGGCTTAGTAAAATTGCAAATGATACCAAGATTGGTGGAGTTGTGGGTCACGTAGAAGACTGGCAAAGAGTACAGCGCGTTGCAGATCAGTTTCAGATATGGGCAGAGAAATGGCGGATGGAGTTTAACCCAGATGAATATGAGGTGTTTTACCCTGTTAGGGCAAATGCAAGGAGACAGTACACTTCTAGGGGGAAGACCCTTAACAGTGTTGCTGAGCAGAGAGAGCTTGGTATCCAAGTTCATAGCTCCTTGAAAGTGACTATATGGGTCAATAGTGTGGTTAAAAGGGCTTATGGAATGTTTGTTTTTATTTGAGGCGTTGAGTTCACAAGTCAAGAGGTGACAAGCCAAATTTATAAAACTCTGGTTCGGGCACATCTAGAGTGCTGTATACAATTCTGGTCACCCCACCGTAGGAAGGATGTTGAAGCTTTGGAGAGAGTACAGAAGAGGTTTACCAGGATGCTGCCTGGTTTAGAGAGCATGTGCTATCATGAGAGGCTGGATAAACTTGGGTTGTTTTCTCTGGAGTGGCAGGGGCTGAGGGCAGATCTAATAAGAAGTTTACACGATTAGGAGAGGCATCCATAGAGTAGATGGAGAATATCATTTACCCGGAGTAGAAATGTTTCTGCCTGTACTGGGGCAAGAACCCCATTTCTCTTTCTGAATTATTGGTACCAGATTCTTCCAGCTCCATCTATAAAACAATACCTCTGTTTAATTTTCTACCTGAAGGAAATCTCTTGCAGCAAAGTTACACAGTCTCAGCAGCACAGCAGCATATCAGGCTGCTTTACAAAATAAAGCATCTGCAGAAAGATCCAGCCCCCGATCTTTCCACCTCAGGGAAGGATAAATGCTAGTTCATTCACTCAAAGAGCATCATTCACAGAATACGGGTGTTGTTACATGGCTATTTCTAAATTCATTCAGAATGGTAAACTATAAATGGTTGTGTAACAACACCCTCAGCCCTTGTGATTATAAAATAATCAACTACATGTAATTCTTCAGACTTGAGATTATCTCCTGTCTCCGTAGGCTTGGAGAGCAGGGGGAATATTCTTCCAATATCCTGCCTGACGAGATTTACTTGCATTTTTTAGCTTATAATCCTTGTTTAATTTTGATAAAGGTTATTCAGTTTAAAATGTAATCACAGTTTAAGCCAGTGATGCTTAGTTAAATAAACTTTTCACACATCCCATTTAAATGTTCTAATAAAAACTGATGTAATGTCAATAAATTATTTGTAATGTGAATTATTCGATTTGATAAGAGTAATGATCAGGTGTACCAGTGATTATATATTCGGTGTACCCTGGCCCTGTTTGTCTTTGGGAGTTGCCATTTGTGGAATGCACTGAATAATATTTGTGTAGTCTCCTCAAGTGCAGAGCTGCTTTACCTTTCATGGTATTACACTCCCTCTTTCTTCAAAACACTGAGGACTATTCCTCTCCAATGAAAATGGCTTCATTTATGCTTTGTAAATTGAAACCAGTGTGCTGAGCAGGGCAGACACTGAAATAGGGAACAATCACTTTGCAGATCAAAAGGTAAAGCTTTGGCTTCTATGTCTGAGCATGCTCTTTGAAAGACTGGGTGAACCTTCCCTAGGGTCCTGGTCTTTTTGCAATTATTTATCCAGTACCCTTTCAAAAGTTATTGTTGAATTTGTTTCCAGAGCATTGATTTCCAGACGATATCTTTGTTGAACTTTACAGGAGCAGGAGTAGTCTATTCGGCCCCTGAAAACTGCCCCACCATTCAACAAGATCATGGCGGATCTCCCGAAGGCCTCAGCTCCTCCTCTGTGCCCAGTCCTTCCATTTAGTGATCTTTCAAAATATTATCAGTCTCTGTGAGTACATCGATTAATACAGCCTCCACAAACCTCCAGTGTCACAACTTTTGGATATGGCCAAAGTGCAGAGAGAGAGAAGAGAGAGAGAGAGAGAGAGAGAGCACACGACTGAAGTAGCTTGACAGTACACTGACTTTAATATGACCTCTGCAGAATTTTAAGGGAAAGGAAAACAATAAATGCTACAACAATAGGGCCATTAACTATAACTCTAAAGCTGAAAGCAAAATGCCAACACCGCTGTCGAGATACTAAATGAATACCGATCATTTCCAGTGTCAGTACTTTTTCTCAGAAGAGGACAATGGTAAGCAAGGAGCGTAACATTACTGTGCTTCGCTCAAATCTCAACAAAGCTACAACAAAAAAGAAGGGAGTTAAATACCGCAATAATGATACAGTAATTAGCTGGAATGTGCATATTCACGAGCACAATTGTTAAACAATTGTGTGGGCCTGTGGCCAAGTGGTTAAGGCGTTGGTCTAGTGATCTGAAGGTCACTAGTTCGAGCCTCAGCTGAGGCAGCGTGTTGTGTCCTTGAGCAAGGCACTTAGTCACACATTGCTCTGCGGCGACACCGGTGCCAAGCTGTATCGGTCCTAGTGCCCTTCCCTTGGACAACATCGGTGGCGTGGAGAGGGGAGACTTGCAGCATGGGCAACTGCCGGTCTTCCATACAACCTTGCCCAGACCTGCGCCCAGGAAACCTTCCAAGGCGCAAATCCATGGTCTCACGAGACTGACGAATGCCTAAAAAAAAACTGATAAACCTGCTCTGCAGCCTGCCTGGGAGGGGGTGCATAGACCCACAGCAGAGTCTGTGGTTGTGACATCCAGGGTGTAGACTTTCCGGGATTTACCATCTTCTGTCAGAAGAAATACACTTCAATTCTCTCTGGTGATCAGGCTTTCTGACCCACTCACTCAAGCATTTCTTATTTTCAAAAGCTCTATTAATTCCCCTTCTCGACTTTTTGCTAGTTTGGGGCACATCTGGTAGAATGACCTGGGTTTCACCCTGACCTCCGGTGTTGACTCTGTGGAGTTTGCGTGTTCTCCCTGTGACAACTTGAGTTTCTCTGGATGCTCTGGTTTCTTTCCACATTCCAAAGATCTGTGAGATGATAGGTTAATTGGTTACTGCAGATTTGTCTTATGTGTAGTTGAATGGTAGAATCTAGGCTTGGTTATAGAGTCAGGAAGCCATACAGCACAGAAATGGGCCCTTCAGCCCAAACGGTCCATTCCAACCATGATTCTCTTCTCAGATAGTCCAACTTCCCATGAAACAATGGGAATATTAGGAGAAAAAAAAGGATTAGTACAGGATTGGTATAAATAGATGGATGTGGTGGTCTGATATCTCCAAGAGAACCACAACCTTGTTGAGGTTTGGAGGCTTGCGTGCCTCAATGACCCAGACAGCTATGCTGGCTGGAGTCAGGGCTTTATGCTTTGAATCTTGGTAGGGTCACCCATGCCGAACAGGTCAATAGAGGTCTACTGATCCTTTAGGTTTGGGGGTTCAGCTCAGGGCTAACAACCCTGACTGGTAAAACAAAATTGTTATGGAAACAGCAGCAAAGAATCCTTCTACATCTGAGTGCGATGATATTCCTGAGTCTCTACACACGTAACTTGCGTGACTGACATGATGAATGCAAACTAGGCACACTGCCGGAGATGGAGACCCTTCATTGCTGCCCTAAACACCAACGGCATGATGGGCAAGAGAAAAGAAGGTGGTCTGATAGTCCTGTTTATGTGCTATACATTCTGTACTCTGTCTCTACACATAACTGAAATGCCTCAACATAAATATTCACACAGCTGATTTCTTTGAAGGTGCACTTGTTGACCCTCTGTCCCAAACTGCCTCCCTCTACTCCATCTTTCTGTTCTCTCCAACTGGCTGCAATCTTTGCAACTTTCCCACCTTTGGAGAGATTGGCCGTGTACATCAGGGAATGTTATTGCTGCGCTTCCATTTGCTCAGCCTGTCTATTGGGTTACACCTCGACCATGTTAAAACACACAGGTCATTGTGGGGAATGTTCAACACATTCGTTTCCAAGGAATATTTGAGATGCACGCACATCTTGATGAATCCATCACACCGAGGCAAGGAGACACAAGAGTCGGCAGATGCTGAAATCAGGAATAACAAGCAAAATTGCTGCAGGAACTTGATGGCCATAAAAAGGGTCTCAGCCTAAAACATTGCTTATCCATTTCCCTCCACAGATGCTGCCTGAACCATTGAGCTCCCTCACCAATTTACGTGCTGTTTCAAATAATACAATGCTATATTACATCTATCTTGTTAAAGAATATATGAAATTTTACTAAAATGATCAGTAACTGCAGTAATAAAGGAGACAGGATGATTCCATGAACTTCTTAAAAGTTGCTGGTGAACGCAGCAGGCCAGGCAACATCTCTAGGAGGAGGTGCAGTCGACGTTTCAGGCCAAGACCCTTCGTCCTGTCCTCCCCCTCCTGTCTTCTTCTATCACTTTGGATCTCCCCCTCCCCCTCCCACTTTCAAATCTCTTACTATCTCTTCTATCAGTTAGTCCTGATGAAGGGTCTTGGCCTGAAATGTTGACTTCCTAGAGATGCTGCCTGGCCTGCTGCGTTCACCAGCAATTTTTACGTGCGTTGCTTGAAATTCCAGCATCTCCAGATTTCCTAGTGTTTCCATGACTTCTTGCTGTTACCATCAGGTAGAAGGTACAGAAGCCTGAAGGCACACACTCAGCGATTCAGGAACAGCTTCTTCCCCTCTGCCATCCGATTCCTAAATGGACATTGAAGCTTTGGACACCACCTCACCTTTTTTTATATACAGTATTTCTGTTTTTGCACATTTTTAAAAATCTTTTCAATATATGTAATTGATTTACTTGTTTATTTATTATGTTTTATTTTATTTATTATTTTTTTTCTGTCTCTACTAGATTATGTATTGCATTGAGCTGCTGCTGCTAAGTTAACAAATTTCACGTCACATGCTGGTGATAATAAACCTGCTTCTGATTCTGATTCCCAGCCTTCGCATCAATGGGTTAAGAAACTGTAGGTGAAAGGTTCACCTGAGACCACACAACCATAAAATATAGGATCAGAATTAGGCCATTTGGCCCATCGAGTCTGTTCTGTCATTCCATCGTGGCTGATTTATTATCCCTCTCAAACCTGTTCTCCTGCCTTCTCCTTATACCTTTGACACCCTGACTAAGTAAGAACCTCTCAATCTCTGCTTTAAATACACTCAATGACTTGACCTCTATAGCCACCTGTGGCAATGAATTCCACAAATTCACCTCTCTCTAACTAAAGGAATTCCTCCTTGTCTCTGTTCTAAAGGGATGCCTCTATTCTGAGGCCGTGCCCTCTGCTCTTCGACTTTCCCAACAAAGAAAACATCCTCGCCATATCCACTCCAGCTAGGCCTTTCAATATTCAAAAGGTTGGAATGAGATTCCCAGCATTCTCCTAAACTCCAGTGAATACAGGCCCAGAGCCGTCAAACGCTCCTCACCGATTCAGCCTTTCATTCCCGGGATCATTCTTTTGACCAATGTTACCTCGAACTTGTGCGCAAAAATCTTGTGCTCAGCAACTTTTTGCCCAGTGACAACAACACGTGCACACTGAACTTTTAAGTGGAAGTAAACCTGAAGCTATTCGAAGGATAATAAACTACCCTGTACCAAGTCCAGTTTGCTGTTCATAGTTTAAAGGACATAAAATAATACATCAATAACTGGAAAATGAAATGTGATTGTGTACAATCATGAAATATACTTAACATGCCAATGAGTAAGAGGCTGACAAACTTCCGTACACTGTTTAAATTCCTTTGTGTGCTATTAGCAAAAGAAGTGTGCACGTGCACACGCGCACACGCGTACAGCTTAGAGGGAACATTGTTCATGGCCCTCTTCAATTGTAGCACATCCTTTCTCACATAAGGGGTCCAAAACTGCTCACAATGCTCCCTGACAAAGGGATCAAAATCATGCCGTCTGTTCCCAGCACAGCGAGTCTTTCTGTTGTGTCTATGCATCAACCAATTTCCCCATTTTGCAGAGGGTACTATCCCACTATCAATTGGGCAGTGCTGTGGTCAGCTAGTAGAGCCACTGTGAGACCAGAGTTTGATCCTATCTGTATGGAATTTGCACATACTCCCTCTGACCATATTGTCTTCCTCCATATGCTCCGATTTCCCCTCACCTCCCGAAAATGTGGAGATCAGAGATGAGCTTTATTTATCATTTGTACACTGAAACATACAGTGAAATGAGTCACCCGCATCAACGACCAGTACACTTGGAGAATGTGTTGAGGCAGTCAGCAAGGGTCACCATGCTTCCGACGCCAACACCGCATGCCCACAACTTACTAACCCGCGCATCTTTGGAATGTGCGAGGAAACGGAGTTGGGATGTTAGACAGTCACTGTCAATTGCCTCTCATGTGTAGGCAAGGGGTAGAACATGGGAGGTATTGAAGTGAATGCGGGGAGAATATAAAAATGGATTGAGTTAGGATTGGCTAATGGTCAGTGAAGACTCTGTGGGTTGAAGAAGCTTGTTTCTGTGATGTACCTGTCTGTGACTTTATTAGATGAGATCAAGAAGAAAGATGCATGTTTGCCCAGAATTTCTTATATGCAAATTGTGGATCTAGACCATTTGGCTTCAGAGTGTGATATCTACAAGATTCAATAAGGCCATAAGACCTAGGACCAGACTTAAGACATTAAGCCCTTCATCTTCTCCGCCATTGAAACACAGCTGATTTATTATCCTTCTCATCCCCATTCTCCTGCCTCCTTCCTGTAACCTTTGACACTGTTACTAATTAAATACTATCAATGACTTGGCCTCCATGACTGTTTGTGGCAATGAATTCTACAGGTTCACCGCCCTCGAGCTAAAGAAATTCTTCCTCAATTATGTTCCAACAGGATGACCTCCTATTCTGAGGACGTCATCTATCCTGATCAAGCATCTGAGCTTATGATGGAATGGCATTAACTACCTGAACTTCCAATTAGTGTTGTTCAATGAATCCATCTGATATACAACATATATATGTTGAGGTTTGGTCTCCTTTCTTTGCCTTAATTGTAGAAGGTTTGATTGACCTTGGGAAGGTTTATTTTGGAAACTCAACAGATGGCTTTGCATTTATCTCTGAAGTAAAACAAGTTGGGGGAAACTAATGCTAATTTCTCAGGTTCCCAGAAGGAGAAGGCTTCAATGCATTAATTCTTGCATCTCAGAGCAGAGATTGCATGCCATCTGCACCTGAGTCAGGCTGGGAAACGTTTTTTGTTTTCAGTGTGGTGATGGGGGATGGAGAGGTGGAGACAGTCTCCCTGTGATTTGGGTGGTCCAACACAGCCCACGGGAGCTGCACTGATACAATGGCCTTGACAGCTGTCTCGTCCCAATTCACTGGTGCACCAGCTGCTCAACCTGACATGGTTATTGAATATCTGTGAATTATTGCACATTCAAAATCCCTCTGGATGTGTTAAAGCAAATAACTTCAAAAATTAAAAACATTCAGAAAGTTTATTTTATCAGTTAAAAACCAAAGCAGAAAAAGACACAGAGAAACAAAATTAACTTTAAAAGCTTAACTGCCTGATGCATCACTGGCACCAGCCTACCCACCATCAAGGATATATATACAGAGAAATGCTGGAGAAAGACCAGTAACATCATGAAGGGTCCTGTCCTGCTCATGGAGTGTTTGTCTCTCTTCCATGAGGGAGGAGGCTGCGTAGCATCCATGACAGGACCACTAGACTCAAAAACAGTTACTTTCCCCAAGCAGCAAAGCCTGTCAACACCTCCAGCCACGAACCCACCTCTCCACACCCCCAACCACCACTACTTTATCATTTCCTGTCAGAGTCACCTTATGTACAGAAATCCTTTGCTGGCGTCACTTTCTAGACATACAATCAATCTATGTATAGAAGCTATCTTATGTATTTACAGTATATTTGTTGTGTTTTTTTTGTTATTGTGTTCTTTACCTTATTCTGCATTTTTAGAGTTACATTGGTTCCACAGTAACAATTATTTCATTTCCTTTACACTAGTGTACTGGAAATGATACTAAACAATCTTGAATCTTTCAAAGTTCAAAGTAAGTTTTATTATCGGAGTACGTATATGTCACAACCCTCAGGCTTTTCTTCTTGCGGGCATACTCAGCAAATCTATAGAATGGTAACTATAAACAGGATCAATGAAAGATTAAGCAGAGCATAGAAGACAACAAACTGTGCAAATGCAAAAAACAAATAAATAACAATAAATAACGAGAGCCTACTCCCATTTGGATAAGCAGGGCAGCACTGTGAGGATCATGATTTTTGATTTCTCAAGTGCTTTCAATATCTTACAGCCCTGATTGCCAGGGGAAAATCTCTGCTCAATGCAGGTTGGCACTTCCATTGTATCCTGGATAATAGACTAGCTGACTGGCAGACCACTGTTTTTGCGGCTTCAGAACTGTGTGTCAGACATGGCTATGAGCAGCACTGGGGTCCTAAAGGAGACTGTATTGGCCCCTGCCTGTTTACCCTGTATACCTCAGACTTTAGATATGACACTGAGTCATGTCATCTGCAGAAATTCTGTGATTAGTTGGGTGAATAAAGGGAGGACAGGAATATGAGTACAGGGCCCTGGTGGAGGATTTTGTCAAATGGTGCAAGCTGAATCATCTGCAGTTCAACATCAGTAAGACAAAGGAGCTGGTGATGGAGTTGAGGAAGACTGAGCCTGCACAGCTCACTGTTACTATTGGTGGTGAGGACCTACAAGTACCTGGATGACAGACTTGAGTGGAGCAACGACACAGAGGCTGTGTACAAGAAGGACCAGAGCCACCTTTACTTCCTGGGGAGACTGAGGCCCTTTGGAGTATGCAGGCCTCCCTTTCACATGTTGTTTTCGCCAGTACAATCTTCTATGTGGCGGTGTGCTGGGGCAATGGCATCAACACAGGTGATGCCAACAGGCTCAATAAGTTTATTAGAAAGGCTTGCTCTGTTGTAGGAGTCAAACCGGACACACTGGAAGCTGTGGTAGGACAAAGGATCTTCCAAAAAATCCTGGCAATTCTGGACAATGTTTCTCACTCTCTGTATGCCACCTTGGCTAAACAGAGGAGCACTTTTAGTAACAGACTAGACAACGGCACTGCTCCAAAGAGCGCTATATGAGGTCATTCTTACCTTCAACCATTAGGCTCTATAATGAGTCAACCTGTAGCTGGGGAAGTGATGACCCCCCCCCCCTCCTGTTACACTGTTTCAGGTAACTTATTTTTTATTCTTTCTTATTTCTCTTCTAATATTTGCATATTTGTACATCTGTGCACTTGTAATGCTACTGTGACACTGTAATTTCCTCTAGGATCAATGAAGTATCTTTCTACCTATCTATGAAATAACAGGATAAAGAGTCCTTCAGGTGAGATTATTGGTTGTGGGAACATTTCAATTGATGAGTGTAGTAACCCCCTTTTGTTCAAGAACCTGGTGGTTGAGAGGTAGTAATTATTCTTGAACGTGAACGAACGAGTGCTGAGGGTTTTGTACCTTGTACCTGAAGGCAGCAGTGAGAAAAGAGCTAGGCCTGGGTGGTCAGTATCTTTGAAGGTGGATGCTGCTTTCCTACGACAGTGTTTCATGTAGATGTGCTCAATGGTTGGGAGGGCTTCACCCATGATGTACTAGGCCGAAACCATTACCTTTTGTAGGATTTTCTGTTTAAGGGCACTTGTGTGCCCATACCAAGCCATGATGCAGCCAGTCAATACACTCTCTACTGTACATCTACAGAAGTCCATCAAAGTTGTTGATGGCATGCTGAATCTTTGCAAACGCCAAAGGAAGTAGAGGTGATGCTGTGCTTTCTTCATAATGGTATTTACGTGCTGGGTCCAGGACAGATGCTCTGAAAAGAAAGCACCAAGGAAGTACAGTTGCTGATCCTCTCCACCTCTTTCCCCAGTGAAGATTAGATGACCTGTAAGCAGTGTTCAGTCTGCTTGCCATGCTCCCTTGTAACCAATTTGAGATTTTTTTATATAAAAGGAAGGAACATTCAGAATTTATATAGTATCCTTCCTAATCCTTAGAACATTCCAAATCACCTTACATCCAGTAAAGTCTCCCTTACACTGCTGGAAGTACAGAAGCCCATTTTTGCTCAGTAGGCTCCCACAAGCTACTCTGTGATAATTGACGAGGAAATCTAATACTATTTACATTGAGTGATAAACATTGGCCAGGACTTTGGGCGACTCTCCAGCTCTTCTTTACTGTAACATCTGCCCAAGAGAGTAGAGGTTAATACTGACCGGAGTCTTTCTTCTGCACTTTTGTCCCACAACTAACTAGTGTGAATTGTCTGTGTTACAAACTAAACGTGGCTGGTTCTGATTGCTGAGACCATGTACTAGTAAAGGGGTTCACAACCTTTTTAAAGCCAAAGATCTCTACCATTACCATGGACCCCAGGTTTGAACCACTGCATTATTACCTCAAAGCTAGCAATTGGGTCATGAGAAAAAATGTAGCATTGTGTCTGCCCAGCTTTGTCAACTGTCAAGAACTGGAAAGCTTATGAATGTCTCTGATAATCATATATTTTAAAAATAGTAATAAAAATAGAACAGAAAAACATTTAAATAATTGAAAACAAGTTTCTTTTTTTCCTGGCAGCTCTAAGTGCCTGATTGAAATGAACAGATGGTTGCTCTGCCAAGTTTAACTTGCACAGGATTCAGTATCAAAATCAACAGCATCATCGTTGGTGAATTTCAGCTAAATGACTCTCCGCCTTCGGACTCCCTGTTAAACCCAACCCTAGGGCGTGGTGATGGATTCACTTCAGGAATACATCCAGAAGATTTGGACATCCTGAAGAGCATTAGCAATCACCAAGGTCTCACACATTGCAGATGTTTAACTATGGAACTCCTGGGTTTTAAAACTAACACCCAGCCTAGTGTCTTACCAAAAACGGTTCAGCAAATCCCTGGCTCTAGTCTTCCATCACTCACTTACCTCAAATCCTGTTCTCTTGAATATGACATGAATCCATTGCATTTTGACTCAAGAGACTGTTATAGACTAACAATGGACTGTAAGCGTGTTACTTGGAGAATGATCAGAATCAGAGTCAGGTGCTTTACCACTGACACATGTCATGAAATTTGTTGTTTTGCCACATATACTGGCAGGTGGTGCATCAACCACATTCTTCCCAAATGTGTGCCAATTGCTTTCACCAAGGCTCATGTTAACCCAACCCTTCACCCCGCGCCCCCCCCCACATCCCTGTGAATTTGCTCTTAATTGCATTTCTAATGGCAATATACAGGCAAGCTCAAAAATCCTGAATTCCGCAGGGAATTGTTAAAATCACCTAGAGTTACAAACAATCAGAGGAAAACCAGGAAAAGTGGCATAAAAAGGTTATATTGTTGCTTTGGCATGAAATCTATTAATCACAAGGAATGGAGAATGCTACTGTTTGAACCTCTGCCATAGGCTAGAAAACATTATTGGTCCAATTTAATGTAAGCTTACACTAATATTGATGGAGTGCTTGGTGAAACTGAAAAGAAAATTCATCTGGAGGATGCCAACTGCTTGAATAGCACAGAAACTGAGAACTACAGTAATCCTGTTATTTTAGTACAATGTTGCCTTGGTTAGTAATGATACCTCACTGCTTCAGAGACTTGTTCTCCATCCTGACCACAGTGTAGACCACCTTTCCCTCAATGTCGGAAAAGAATTTGGTCATGGACTTCAGGAAGGGGCTAGGCTCATACTCATGTCTTCATCTGTGGTTGAGAAAGTTGCAAGCTTCAAGTTCCTGGGAGTGAGTATCACTAACAGCCTGCCGTGTTCCAACTACATTGTCTGGATGCACAGACAAAAAAAAGCTCATTAATGCCTCTACTTGCTCAGGAGGCTAAGGACATTTAGCCATTCCCGTCGACCCCTACTAATTTTTATCGGTGTATCATAGAAAACAGCTTAACTGGACACAACTCAGGATGGAATGGCAACTGTGCTGCACGTGACTGCAAGAAACCGCAGAGTTGGGGAGACAGTTCAGCTTATCTGGGAAGCCAGCCTCCCATCTGTCTGTACTCTGTCTATACTTCTTGCTGCCTCAGATTATGCTGGCTGCAAAAGCAAAGACCCCACTCACCCTTGGCATTCTTCTTTTCCCCTCTCCCATCAGGCAGAAGATATCAAAGCCTAAAGGCATGTACCACTAGGCTCAAAAACAGCTTCTACCCTGTTATTATAAGACTATTAAATGGCTCCCCTGTACAATAAGATGAACTCATGACCTCACTATCTACGTCATTATGATCTTGCACCTTATTGTCTACCTGCACTGTACCTTCTCTGTCACTGTTCTGCCTTATTCTATATTCTGTTGTTGCTTTACTTAGTACTACATCAATGCAGTGTTGTAATGAATTGACCTCTGTGGACAGTATGCAAGACAAGTTTTTCATTATACCTTGGTACGTGTGACAATTATAAACCATCCAATATCAATGTGTGTTTTGTATTTTGCATATCTATCTGCCTGAGATACTGTTAGACATAAGATTTCCATCATATCTGTACCCCACTGTATTTATGTCCAGGTCAATAATTTTGATTTGACTTGGTGGATCAATTTTCCTCCCATCATTTCAAGATCCAACCAGAAATTTCGGCTGTAGGCTAAGGTTCCAACACAGCACCAAAGGAAGTGCTACAATATCACAGTCTTTCGGAACACCTGGTCACCATGGCTCCCTGATCTATCTGTAATAGAATCTGCAACGCTTCAAATATGCAGCAAAATTCATCCTGGTGTCCTCATCACCATTTGTCTCCTAACCAACATATTAAAAATAAGCAAGGGACACATCCGAGTGACATTGTAGAGAGGTGGTGACATTTGAAAGAAAACTGTGGAAAAGAATATCTGCTGAATAGGGTGCAGACCAATTTCTTACAGCATAGTGTGGCTAAGTATCAAAGCTGCACAGAGAAACAAGGCTTATTTAATACAAACGTCCAGCTGTGTTAATGCACATGATCGGTCAAAGCCGCACAAGCCTCTCTATCATCAAAGATATCTTCAAAGCACAATATCTCAAAAAGATGGCATCTATCATTAAGGATGCTCACCATTCAGGACATACCCTTTTCTCATTACTACCATCAGAGTGCGGAGGTTCAGGATTTACGTTTTCAGCTTTTTAGGACAGCTTCTTTCCTCCCTTCTGCCATCAGCTTTCTGAGAGTTCCGTAAACCATGCATACCGTCTCACTAACTTTGCTCCTTGTTTTGCATCAGTTACATACATATATGTGTACATTTACAGAGCCCATAAAAAGTATTCACCACCCCCCCTCCCAGTTTTACAACATTGAATCGCAGTGGATTTAATTTGGCTTCTTTGACACTAAAAAACAGGAAAAAAACTTTTTTGTGTCAATGTGAAAACAGATTTCTACAAAGTAATCTAAATTATTCATAAATATAAAACACAAAATAATTGATTGCATAAATATTCACCCTCTTCATGTCAGTATTTAGTAACATAGAAACATAGAAAACCTACAGCACGATACAGGCCCTTCACCCACAAAGCTGTGCCAAACATATCCTTATCAGATGCACCTTTAGCAGCAATTACAACCTTGTGTCTGTGTGGATAGATCTCTGCAATTTTTCCCCATTCTTCTTTACAAAACTGCTCAAGCTCTGTTAGATTGCATGGGGATCATGAGTGAACAACCTTTTCATGTCCAGGCACAAATTCTCAATTGGATTGATGTCTGGACTCTGACTTGGCCACTCCAGGACATTAGCCTTGTTATTTTAAGCCAGTCCTATGTAGCTTTGGCTTTATGCTTGGGGTCCTTATCTTGCTGGGGGAAAAAAACTTCCTAAATCGCAGTTCTCTTGCAGACGGCATCCAGGATTTCCCTGTATTTTGCTGCATTAATTTTACCCTCTACCTTCACAAACCTACCAGGGCCTGCTGCAGTGAAGCATCCCCACAGCATGATGCAGCCACCACCATGCTTCACAGTAGGGATGGTGTGTTTTTGATGATGTGTGGTGTTTGGCTCATACTGATGATAGTGACACTGACTCACCAGCAGTTGGACCTTCCAAATCCAGGTGTATTTTCACTACAATCAATTGAAACACCTTGACTGCACATAGGTGATCTCCATTTTACTAATTATGTGCCTTCTAAAACCAATTGACCGCACCCGTGATGACTTGGTGCCTTATATTAAAGGGGGTGAATACTTTTGCAATCAATTATTTTGTGTTTCATATTTGTAATTAATTTAGATCACTTTGTAGAGATCTGTTTTCACTCAGACACGAAAGAGGCTTTTGCTGTTGATTGGTGTCAAAAAAGGCAAATTAAATCCACTGTGATTCAATGTTGTAAAACAATAAAACATGAACATTTACAAGGTGGGGAGGGTGAATACTTATCATAGGCACTGTACACACACACACATAAGAGGGATTTTATTTATATTAATAAAATCCCTATTATCCTTCAACCATCAGAATCCTGAACTGGCATGGATAACTTAATTCATTTCAACACTGATTATTTTCTCTGGAGCAGCAGAGGCTAATGGGAGACCTGATAGAAATTTTAAATTGTGAGAGAGACAGAGTAGACAGCTGGTATCTTTTTATCCCAGGATCAAAATGTCTAATACTAGAGGACATTCATTTAAGATAAGAGGTGATAAGTTCAAATGAATGTGCCGAGCAAGTATTTATTTAAGATTAATGAGAAAGGTAAAGATGAGGCTTTACTTCTCACGCGTACAGCAAAACATACAGTGAACTGTGTTGCTTGTGCCAAATCAAATCAGTGAGGATTTTTGTGCTGGGAACAGACCGCAGATGTCGCCATGCTTTTGGCACTAACGTAGCATGCCAACAATTACTAACCCTCATCATATGTCGTGGAATGTGGGAGGAAATCAGAACACCCAGAACAAATCCGAAATCCGTGTGTTTCCGGGAGGGGGTGGTGGAGAGGATGAGGAAGCTCTTTACAGACAGCAGTGGGAATCGAAGCCTGTTTGGTGATTGCTGGCATTGTAAGATGATTATGCTAACCACACCACGACAGTGGCTGCCTGGACTGCTCTGCCCCACCTGGGGTAGAGGTGGGGGATACAGACCTTTAAGAGGCTCTGAGATAGACACACGAATGTGCAGAGAATGGCAGTAGATGGACATCGTATAGGTAGAAAGGATTAGTTAGGCATTTAATTGCTAGTTTAATTAGTACATCACAACATCATGTGCTGAAGGACCCATTCCTGTGCTGTACTGTTCTATATTCAAAGAATCAGACTGGGGTGTTGCCCAATACCTGCTCTAATGATCTGGAGACATAAGGAAGGAGATGGTAGAAACAGATCCATTAATCATTTTCTAAAGAAATATATTTGTAATAGAAAACTGAAGAGATATTGTAGATAAGTGGGCTGAACCTTTCAGGGTCCAGCACTGATAAAACAGAACAGATTCTGGGCAGTTAGAGGTCTTGAGAGTTGAACCGCAATACCAACAAAACTTTATAAAAATCTTTAGCTTCCTTAGGAAAATGGCAATCTTATAAATGATTCAGAAAAACAAGAGAAAACTTGTGACGGGAGGCAAAGGATAGTCTTAGGCTAAGCCCCCGGTGTCCACGGAGAGGAGGGACAATCTGCTGCTCACTGACTCAAAAATAAAATGCTGGTCCCACTTGTAAGTGACAGGAACCTGATTTGCTCCCCCGGGTGCCAATTAAATCGGCCAAACATCTGCTTATCACTGAACCAGTTTGCCTTGGGTGAGCAGCTTCGAAAGAACAGGCTTGAACCCATCAGGCTAATTCATCTGCAGCCATTTTGAAGTCAATAATTAATTACTCGCTGACCAATAACACATGGAGAATTTACATATTGATAGAGTTCTTGCTACTTATCCCATTTCACAGACTATTTTAATCCTTTGTGAATAGTAATATATTTTCAGCCTTCAATCATTGACAGCATTCAAGTGTGATTGAATTTTAGCCTTTGTCAACAAGCGCAGCATTAAATTCCCATTCTGTCAACTATTGTTTCAGTCATAGAATTATACAGCACAGAAACAGCCCTTCAGCCCAATACATCCATGCTGACTGACCAGATAATCTGTTTTGTACTTACTAAATCACTATTTATACCTTGCCTATTTGTTTCTGTCTAAATGCTTTTTAAATATATTAATCATACCCTAATCCCCCACATCCCCTGACCCTGCATTCCAGATATTAGCCATTCTGTGTAAAAGTAAGTCCCCCTCAGATCATCTACAAAACCCCTTCGTCTCACCTTATACCCATTTCCCATGGAACATTAAATCAAAACACTGTCACTCTGTTGAAGTGGGGGTAAATGAAGGAAGGGTGGGATGTGGAGTTTAAATGACTGCTCCTATTCAAATCTTTAGGAATTTATTGTGAAATTCGAGTTTGGTAAAATGTATAAGTACAGTTTGATGAGGGTGAGCAGGTTCATGTTTGGTAAAATGTAATTCTTCATGTTTGGTAAGTGTGAGCAGCTTTGTGTTCCTGGGCATCAACATCTCAGGTTTCTGCTCCGGGCCCAACATAATGATGCATTCACAAAGAAGGATATCCCTTTAAAACGGAGATAAGGAGAACTTTAGCCAGAGGATGGCAAGTCCGTGGAAATTGTTGCCACAGATGGCTGTGAAGGTCAGAAATGGAGGCCGATAAGTTCTTGGTTTGTTGAGGGCATCAAAGGGTAGAGGCAGAAGACAGAAGAATGGGGTTAAGAGGAAAAATAGATCAGCCATGATGGAATGTCAGAGCAAACTTGATGGGTTGACCATAAGACCAAAAAAATCATAAGATATGGGAGCAGAATTAGGCCCATCGAGTTTGCTCTGCTATTTAATCATGGCTGATCCATTTTCCATCTGAGCCCCAATCAGCTGCTTTTCCCATACCCACTCCATCCCTTCGTGCCCTGACTGAACAAGAACCTATCAACCACTGCTGTAAATACACCCAAAGACTCGGCCTCCACAGCTGCCTGTGGCAAAGAATTCTACAGATACAACACTGTCTGGTTAAAGAAATTCTTCCTCATCTCTGTTCTAAAAGGATATCCCTTTATTCTGAGGCTGTGTCCTCTGGTCTCAGACTGCCCCACCAGAGAAAACATACTCTCCACTTCCACTCCAACAAGGCTCTTCAATATTCAGTAGATTTCAATGCCACCCCTCATTCTTCTGAACTCTCACCTTATACCCATTTCTCAATAATATATATATATATATATATCAAAACAGAGGGGCGGAGCTATGAAGGTACTTAACAGAAACTCCTTTGAGCTCATCTGCATAAACAGCTTAATTTCTACCTTTTGATGTCTCTCTTTTTTCCTTTTCAAGGTGGATGGGGTTCTGTTGAAGACCCTGACCTGGAGTTACAATAAGACTTTGGTTCTCAGTGGTGGTAGGACCCGCTCCTGGGGGCTCACAACCAGCCACTTTTCAAAATCCCGAGGATGCAGCCTAGATGAGTGCTAGAGACTGGCTGATTCTTTGCTAGTGCCGCCAAATGAAGCATCATGACAGAAAACGGAACATTGGGAGCAGCACACTGGGTGTTTTTTATAGAGCACCCAATAGTAACAGGGACGTCGAGGAGCAGATAGGGAGACAGATTCTGCAAAGGTGTAATAGTAATAGGGTTGTTGTGGTGGGAGATTTTAATTCCCCAAGTACCGATTGAAAACTCCCTAGAGCCAGGGGTTTAGATGGGGTGGAGTTTGTGAGGTGTGCTCAGGAAGGTTTCTTGACACAATATGTAGATAAGCCTACAAGAGGAGACGTTGTACTTCATCTGGTATTGGGAAATGAAGCTGGTCAGGTGTCAGATCTCTCAGTGGGAGAGCATTTGTAGACAGTGAACACAATTCTATCTACTTTGCCATAGCACTGGAGAGGGATAGGAACAGACAAGTTAGGAAAGCTTTTAATTGGAGTAAGGGGAAATATGAGGCTATCAGGAAGGAACTTGGAAGCCTAAATTGGAAACAGATGTTCTGAGGGAAACATATGGAAGAAATGTGGCAAATGTTCAGGAAATATTTGCGGGGGGGGGGGTTCTGCATAGGTACGTCCCAATGAGACAGCGAAAGGATGGTAGGGTACAGGAACCGTGGTGCACAAAGGCTGTTGTAAATCTGGTCAAAAAGAAAAGAAGAGCTTATGAAACGTTCAAAAACTAGGTAAAGATAGACATTCAGAAGATTATAAGGATAGCAGGAAGGAACTTAAGAAGGAGCATGAGAAGGCCTTGGCGGACAGGATTAAGGAAAACCTCAAGGCATTCTACAAGTATGTGAAGAGCAAGAGGATAAGATGTGAAAGAATAGGACCAATCAAGTGCGACAGTGGAAAAGTGTGTATGGAACCGGAGGAGATAGCAGAGGTAATTAATGAGTACTTTGCTTCAGTACTCACTATGGAAAAGGATCTTGGTGATTGTAGGGATGACTTACAGTGGACTGAAAAGCTTGAGCATGTAGATATTAAGGAAGAGGATGTTCTGGAGCTTTTGGAAAGCAAAAAGTTGGATTAGTCACCAGGACTGGACAAGATGTACCCCAGGCAAGAGAGGAGATTGCTGAGCCTCTGGCGATGATCTTTGCATCATCAGTGGGGATGGGAGAGGGTCCAGAGGATTGAAGGGTTGCGGATATTGTTCCCTAATTCAAGAAAGGGCGTAGAGGTAGCCCAGGAAATTATAAACCGGCGTGTCTTACTTCAGTGGTTAATTTGATGGGAAAGATCCTGAGAGGCAGGATTTATGAACATTTGGAGAGGCATAATATGATTAGGAATTGTCAGCATGGCTTTGTTAAAGGCAGATCATGCCTTACAAGCCTGATTGAATTTTTTGAGGATGTAACTGAACACATTGATGAAGGAAGAGCAGTAGATGTAGTGTATATGGATTTCAGCAAGGCGTTTGAGAAGGTACCCCATGCAAAGCTTATTGAGAAAGTAAGGAGGCATGGGATCCAAGGGGACATTGCTTTGTGGATCCAGAACTGGCTTGCCCACAGAAGGCAAAGAGTAGTTGTAGAGGGGTCATATTCTGCATGGAGGTTGGTGACCAGTGGAGTGCCTCAGGAAACTGTTCTTAGACCCTACTCTTCGTGATTTTTATAATTGACCTGGATGAGGAAGTGGACGGATGGGTTAATAAATTTGCTGATGACAAAAGGGCAGATGGAGTTCAACCCAGATAAGTGTGAGGTGGTTCATTTTGGTAGGTCAAATATGATGGCAGAATTAATGGTAAGACTCTTGGCAGTGTGGAGGATCAGAAGGAACTTGGGGTCGGAGTCCATAGGACACTGAAAGCTGTTGTGCAGGTTGACTCTGTGGTTAAGAAGGCATATGGTGCATTGGACTTTATCAGCTGTGGGATTGAGTTTAGGAGCCAAGAGGTCGAGGCGACCAGAAATGAGCACAAGACTCGAAGTGGGGTCTGACCAGGCTCCTATACTGTGCTCAGTTCTGGTCGCCTCACTATAGGATGGATGTGCAAACCATAGAAAGGGTGCAGAGGAGATTTACAAGGATGTTGCCTGGTTTGGGGAGCATGCCTTATGAAAGTAGGTTGAGTGAACTCGGCCTTTTCTCCTTGGAGCGATGGAGGGTGACTGGTGACTTGACAGAGGTGTACAAGATGATGAGAGGCATTGATCGTGTGGATTGTCAGAGATTTTTTCCCAGGGCTGAAATGCCTAGCACGAGAGGGCACAATTTTAAGGTGCTTGGAAGTAGGTACAGAGGAGATGTCAGGGGTAAGTTTTTTATGCAGAGAATGGTGAGTGCATGGAATGGGCTGCTGGTGACGGTGGTGGAGGTGGAAACGATAGGGTCTCTTAAGAGACTCATGAATAGGTACATGGAGTTTAGAAAAATATTGAGCTATGGGTAAGCCTAGGTAACTTCTAAGGTAAGGACATGTTCAGCACAGCTTTGTGGGTTGAAGGGCCTGTAGTGTGCTGTAGGTTTTCTATGTTTCTAATATCCTGGAGGAACTCAGCAGGCCAGGCAGCATCTAGGAAAAGAGTACTGTACAGTCGACGCTTCAGGCTGAAACCCTTCCAGCATTTTGTGTGTAGCTATCCTTCAATATTTTGGCGCCTCACCCAATGTTAAGGTTATATTAAATATCTCTGCTAGGTCCCTACCGAAGGGTTTCAGCCCGAAACTTCAACTGTACTCTTTTCCTAGATGCTACCTGGCCTGCTGAATTCCTCCAGCATTTTGTGTGTGTTGCTCAGATTTCCAGCACCTGCAGATTTTCTCTTGTTTGTGACTGGGGGCAGTGGATCAGCTGTCATGGGCTCTGTACTTGGCAAATCATGCTCTCTGTCTCTCTTCCTCTTGTTGGTGGGAGAGAGGTCTTTGCCAACTCTCAGCTCGGGGAACTTGGAAAGAAGCAATGCAACAGGCTTTATCATCACAAATGAGCAAGTTGTTTTTGTTATTTTTCCCTTTTCGCTGTGAAAGGGGTCACTTCTCTGTCTCTTTATTGGGAGGGGGGGAGAGAGAGAGAGAGAGAGAGAGTGCCTATGGTATGTCAAACTGTCAGCTGAACGATTAGTTTTTGTCGTACTGCAGATCATGGCCTTTCTTGGGGGTTTGCTATTGCTTCTCTGGTAGGTGGAAAGCAGAAAGGGGGTAGGAGGGGGAAGATGTGGCCAGTGGTAAGTGGAAACCAGAGTACCATTAAGAAATCCACACAGTCACAGCTAGAGCATGCAAACTCCACATGGAAAGCACCTGAACTTAGGGCTGTGAGGCAGCATTTCTGTTAGCCGGGGCACTGTTAAAAATCTGACATCCATGTGCCGTCCCTAACATAAGAATCATAGGGTCATTGAATCATACAACATGGAAGCAAGCCCTTCTGTCCACGTGACCCATGCTAATGAATATTCCCATCTAAGCTAGTCACATTTGGCCCGTATCCCTCTGTACCCTTCCAATCAATGCAAATGTCTAAGTGTCTCTTAAATATTGTTAGATTAGACTAGATTAGATTCAACTTTATTGTCATTGTACGGAGTACAGATACAAAACCAATGAAATGCAGTCAGCATCTGACCAGAAATGCAACGAATAGTGTTATTTACAAAATAACTGCGAATAAAAAGTAAGTGCTACAGCATGCAAATATAGAAGTACTGAGACAGTACAATATGGGTGCAATACTGCTTAGCGCTGTGATGTGAGGTTCAGCAGGGTCACAGCCTCAGGGAAGAAGCTCTTCCTGTGCCTGCTGGTGTGGGAGTGGAGGCTCTCGTAGGAGAGTAAAAAGTCCATGGTTAGGGTGAGATGCATCCTTGATAATGCTTTTCGCCCTGCCCATGCAACGTTTATGGTAGATGTTCTCAATGGTGGGCAATTGGGTGCTGATAACCCGCTGGGCAGTTTACACCACACGCTGAAGTGCTTTGAGGTCCGATACGGGACAATTACCATACCACACTGAGATGCAGTTGGTGAGTATACTCTCAATGGTACAGCAGTAGAAGTCCGTCAGCATCCTGGGACAGAGGTGAGCTTTCTTCATGCTCTGCAGGAAATAAAGACTCTGTTGCACCTTCTTGATCAGGATGGACGAGTTCAGGGACCAGATGAGGTCCTCGGAAATTTGGTTACCAAGGAATTTGAAGCTTGATACAAGCTCCACTACAGCTCCGTTGATGTAGATGGGGACGTTAGTGTATCTGCCTCAGCCATTTCCTCTGGCAGCTCATTCTCTCTCTGTGAAAATGTTGCCCTATTAAAACCCTTCCATTTCACCTTAAACATATGCTATCCAATTTTTGATTCCCTAATCTGGGAAACCGACTGCGTGCATCGGCCCTTTACAACTTTATACACCTCTATTGGATCACCCCTCACTCCCTTTGCTCCCAATCTGATCAGCCTGTCTCCATAACATCCCTGTAAATCTTTTCCTCACTGCTTCCAACATAATTATACCCAAAGAGTTGAGTCAACAATGATGATTCAATGTCACTCTACCTCTGTCTATTGGCTTCTGAAGCTTCACTTCTAAATAAACCCACACACACTGTGCTAATATTTAACCCAAATCCATCATTCAGATAAGAATTAGCATATTGAAACCACACTCTTTATTTATTGAAGTACGTTGACTATTATAAACTCTCACGATGGAACCATCATTAAGATGGTTAATGCCATTTCCTGCTGTCATAGAGTCATTCATGCTGCTGCCAAGGGACAATTCTTTTTGATTATAATTTCAATGTAACAAACGCATATGTGTTGTTCATCTTGCAACTAATTAGTTTGGGATGATTCCTCAATTTGGGAACACTCTTTAAGATTTTTGTGTAATCTTTTTTGGGAAGACAAGAAATAGGGTCAGTACGATCGTCCTCCTAATTGCGCCCCACCATTCAATGGGACAATGGCTCCTCTGCTACCTCATATGCCATTTTCCTGCCTGCTTATCCTTTTATTCATCTAATTTCCAGAAGTCTCTTGATACTGCTTGTTTGCAGAGAACACTGAATTATCACAGCCTCAATGGTGAAGAGATCTAAAATTCATCTCCATCTGAAGCAATTTCTTCACTCCTCAGTCCTAAATCAGGAAAACGTTTCCCCATTTTTACCTGTCCAGCATGCAAATTATTTGCTGTGATTTCAATTGGTTGCCTCCCTTTAAATTATTTGGTGTAATTTTAATTGGTCATCTCTCGTTCTTCTAAATTCTAAATGTGTTAAGTTACTCTCTTCTCTTTGTGGACACAAAAACACCTGGGTGAAAAGAGTCATAGAGTAATAGAACAGTACAGTACAGAACAGAAACAGGCCATTCAGCCCATCTAGTCTATGCCAAACTATTTAAACTTTCCATTTCAATTGACTGGCACCAGGACAACAGCCCTCCGTATGTCTACTATCCATGTGCCTACCTAAACTCTTAAACATTGACATCGAGCTCGTGTGGACCACTTGTGGCGGCAGCTCATTCCATACTCTCGTGACCCTCTGACTGAAGAGGTTTCCCCTTCACCTTCTTACCTTTCACCTTTAACCCATGATGTCTAGTAGTCCTACCCAACCTTAGTGGAAAAAGACTTATCTACACCCTTATAATTTTGTATACCTCTATCAAATCTCCCCTCATCGTTTAACATTCCAAAGAAAAGAGCACTAACTTATTCAATCTTCCCATATAACTCAGGTCCTCCAAATCTGGCAACATCCTTATGTTTTCTCCATAATATTTCAACCTTATCTACATCTCTTCTGTAGGTAGGTGACCAAAACTGTACACAATACTCCAAATTGGGCCCTACAATGTCTTATGCAACTTCAACGTAACATCCTTTCTCATTACTTCATTTCTACTACCATGGTAATTTTTAGATAAGAGAAGTAAAATTGTACACACTATTCCACATGTACACAACAAAGGACTCTATATAATTGCAGCCAGGTAGCTTGACTCTTATATTCAAATTCCAGCAATATATCCAAATTCTTAGGAAAGTTTGAGAGCAAGGTCTCAAGGTAGCTCCTTCAGATTGTGTCTGACCAACCTTCCAAAGCAGGCTTGGTTTTAAGATTTACAGTCAATACAGGGTCCCAATCATTCAGTCGCAACCACCTAGGATTTGTGGTCAGCAATGAAGTGGTGGTGTTTCTGGTTACTTCAAAGGTCTTTGAGGCCAGCTCATCTGCCTTATTCACTTCCGGTGTTGCCAGCTGTTAATTGAAAAGGAATCCTGGCACCCAACAGCTATGAGGCCATCAAGCAGGCCAAGCTGCCAATCTGACTCTGTTTTCTCACAGACGTTAAACTGTAGCAATTTTAATCAACATTTCAATTATCTGGACACTCAAATAAAGACTGAAAAATAACACATAATCAGTTAGCAGTATTATTATGGACACCACCCACCCAGCAAAATCTCCCTTCTGGAAAGTGCTACAGGGCTGTTTATAACAAAAGCTTCATGCCATCTTAAAAGTTTCTTCCTCCAGATAGTTCATCTGTTCTACCATCTTAGTCAGTTATCCCCCCACTCCCCTCTATCTGTTACATCAGTCACAGTATTGCACTGTAAACACTTTAAACCACTTATAATGCTGTTTACATTGAAAATTCATGCTGGCATTTAAGTATATTTTATTCCATATACTTACTTTAAATTCCAATTTTATTTAAAAATAATTCTTTATTCTTATAATTGTTGACTGTTGTTTCATGTTGCAAGTCATGCCAACACACCACATCAGGTTCCATGTCTTGTGTATTTATATGGCGAAAAAAGCTGATCCTTGAAAAGAGGTTCTATTTCCAGTGGCCTTATATTTGTGTAAGAAAATTATACATTTGTATTGAGCCAGCTAGTTCCATAAGCAGTAAATCTGGCCAGGGATCCCATTAAATAAATCATACTGATGTCTCACATATTTCACACGGTGGCACAGCTAGTAGAGTCCTGCCTCTCAGCTCCAGTGATCCAGATTCAGTCCGCACCTCTGGTGCTGCCTGGGTGGAGTTGATATGTTCTCACTGTAGCTGTCTAGGGTTTCCTCTGGGTGCTCCAGTTTCCTCTTTCACATCTATAGATTATTTGGGCACTGTAATTTGTCTCTAGGGCAGGGATTCACAACAATGGGATCCATGGACCCTTTGCTTAATGGTATTGGCCCACAGCATAAAAGAGGTTGGCCTACTGTGTATCTGGGGGAGTTGATGGGAATGAGAGATTCAAGAAACTGGACAGCTGGTGGTTAGTGTGGATAGAGAGCCACAGGGCCTGTTGCAATGGCCTATCACAATATCACTCTCTATGGTTGGTTGTTCGTCCATCGTTGACGTCGATGAGGGCCTCAACACCATTATGATGGTGTCGAGACTAGCGCGTGAATTGGATTTGTGAGGGAGAGTTGCGCAGCGTCAGCCTCACTCTCTCTTCACAATTCCCATCTGGGTCCAGTGGTAAGACAAGAGGCGAGACGGCTGAAGATGGGACTAGGTGCAGTGGATGACCAGGACGTCTTCTGTGTCTTGTCCTGCTCTACACGTTCCACGACGCTTGCAGAGACCGCCTTCTTGACCATTGGACCTTCCATTGGTCTCGTCCGCTCAATCCGCCAGAGTCTGTCTTCACATGCTGGGATAGATAACTCCCTATCTCACCGAGGGTTTGAGACCCGTCGGCTACCCTCACCTGGTTTAGCCGGCTTGTCGAAGCCGTTGCCCGGGGTGTGGCCGCTGTCGCATGCAAACAGCTATGGGGAGCCACAGGTGAGAGATGAGTGCCAGGTGGGGACCAAAGGTGGATCTGTAGATGTCAGGCAATGCGGCAGGGAGATAAGACTCTATAAGACTACTTGAAATACACATCAGTTCATGTAATTCCTTCTGCAGAGGGAACAGTCCCTGAAGCCACATTGGTGACAAACTTCTGTGTTAAACTGCACACACACAAAATTCCCAACGCTTGTATTAGCTTTGTGTCTGAA
This sequence comes from Mobula birostris, assembly GCF_030028105.1. NCBI lineage: Eukaryota > Metazoa > Chordata > Chondrichthyes > Myliobatiformes > Myliobatidae > Mobula > Mobula birostris. The sequence goes on along the minus strand of NC_092401.1, from coordinate 2,445,229 downwards.
AGATGGCAAACAGTGATGGTTTTGCTTTTATCACTATTGCAATATCCCTCATAGTCATAGAGTTATAGACCACTATAGCAGGGAAACTGGCCCTTCAGCCCATCTAGTCCATGCTGAACTATTAATCTGCCTAGTCCCATCGATCTGCACCCAGACCATAGCTCTCTGTACTCTTCTTATCCATGTACCTATCTAAATTTCTCTTAAGTGTTAAAATTGAACCCAAATCTAACATTTCAAATTGCAGTTAGTTCCATACTCTCACTACCCTCTGAGTGGAGAAGTATCCCCCATGTTCCTCTTAAACGTTTCACCTTTCACCCTTAACCCATGACTTCTAGTTCTAGTCTCAACCATCCATCAGTGGAGAATGATCTTGTAGTTGATATCATCCGCCCGGTCTGCTGGAACTGGCTTCGCATGCTGAGGTAGACATAGCCCCATCTCACCGTGTTTGGAGGTGCCCAGCTACCCTCTCCTGGTTTAGCCCGCCTGTTGAAATGGTGTGTCACAGTGTGGCCACTGACACATGCAAACATTTACTTCTAGCTGCAGGTGAGAGCTGGGTGGCAGGTGGGGACCAAAGGTGGACGAACTGCCCCTGGGTAGAGCACGATAAGCCTGCCATCAGAGATATAGAGTTCCTAACTATACAAATACTTATAGATCTGGTCCTTTAGAATACCTTTAAATAACTTATCCACGACTGTTGTCAGGCTCACTGGTTTATAGTTTACTGGCCAATTTTAGAGCCTGTCTTAAACAATAGAAAAACATTAGCTATCCTTCAATCACAAACAAGAGAAAATCTGAAGATGGTGGAAATCCAAGCCACATGCACAAAATGCTGAAGGAACACAGCAGGCCAGGCAGCATCGATGGAAAAGAGTACAGACAATGTTTTGGGCCGAGACCCTGCCAGCATTTTGTGTGTGTGGCTATCCTTCAATATTCTGGCACCTCACCCAGTGTTAAGGATATATTAAATATCTCTGCTAGGGTCCCTGCAACTTATGCACTAGCCTCCACAAGGTCTCGTAAGGCCCTGGGGATTTATCCGTTCTACAATATGCATCAAGACAGCATAAACCTCCTCCTCTGTAATCTGTTTAGGGTTTGATCTCCCTGCTGCATTGCCTGACATCTACAGACAATTTGTCCATCTCCCTGGTAAATACAGATACAAAGAAATTATTTAAAATCTGCCCCATATATTTCAGCTCCACGCATAAATGACCACTCTGATCTTCAAGAGGACCCATTTTGTCCCTTGCTATCCTTTTGCTCTTAGAAACCCTTGGAATTCTTCTTCACTTTGTCTGCTAGATCAACGTCATGTATTCTTTTAGCCCTCCTGATTTCCTTCTTAAGTGTTCTCTTGCATTTCTTATATACCTCAAATATCAAGGAGCGGGAGGAGGAGATGGCGGCATGCAGAATGTCCAGTGAATTTTAATGTAGTGCCAATGTACTTTCAGAATACTTTGAGTTATAGACATACAACACAATCCAGTCCCCTCATGATGTCTTACCAACCTCTTAATCCACTACAAGACTAATCTAACACTTCCTTCCCACAGAGCCATCATTTTTCTTTCATCCATGTGCGTATTTAAGAATCTCGTAAGTGTCCCTCACATATCTGCCTCTTTCACTAACCCTATCAGTGCATTTCATGCACCCACCACTCCCTGTGTTAAGAAACCTACCTCTGTTAACCCTCATATTTCTGACATCCTACGAAGTATACATCAGTTCATATGATTCCTTTTAACCTATAAGGATGCATGGAGAACAGGCCACATGGCAAATCACAGTATTATATCGCGCACACATGAAATTCCCAACATTATGGTCTCATGCAGCATAGAATCAAACCTTTCAGCCTAACCTGGCCATGGTGACTGCTGTACTGATCCAATTTACCTGCATTAAGTCTGCAGTCTCGTCTGCCTTGGTCACTCAAGTGTCTGTCTAGATGCCTCTTAATAATTTAGAGGCTCTTATATGCTTTAAAAGATCATGATATATCAATCTCCCACGCTGAAAATCCAAGATGACACTGCGCTGTAGTGTCTATTGAGTTTGTGCTCAGATTTAGTTTTTTTAATTTTTTCATAAGGATGGTTTTGGGGACAGAGAGAATGGTTTGTAGTCAGCTTACAGTTTAGGGACAAAGATGTGAGGGAATTAGCGGTCGGACCAGAGTGAAAGTCTCCGCTCCATGTTCGAAGGCCAGCAACATGGACATGGGGTATCAACAGGGTCAGATGTTGGGCTGACAAAAAGTGGATGAGCTCTGATAACCTCCTGCATTTGCAAACGGTGAGACCGGAGTTCAAGGCCTGATGTTTCAGCATTCTGTGTTCAAAGCAACGTGTTGGTGATCGGCATATCCTGGGATACTTGCCAAATGTTGCATCTGTGCAATGACATATCAATTAAAATAAAAGCAAGCATGCAGGAGATGGGTTCAAATAGTATATTCACATTGCACAGAGAGAGAGAGAGAGAGAGCATGTGATGACAACATCAATCTACATAGGTAAGTTATCAGGCCGTATGTAGTGCTAAGAGGAGTCATTGTTCTAAAAGACAAAGATCCCTACATTGCACTTCCTCCCCTTTCAGATTAATGTAGTTTACAACAGCATATGTAACAAAATATTCAATTTCCCATCAACAAACCGTATTCAAATAAACATGCTTTCACAATAACAGTCCATAACTAACTTCACTGCACTAAAGATTCAGTCTTTAGGGTCATGCCCTGTTTCTTTCAGGATAGCGGCTTTGGACCTGTGGAGTGGTATCAGGTTTGTCGGGCGTCTGGTCAAGGACAACTTTCTCTGTGCAGGTATCACCTTGCTGTCAGTGACATGCTCATCACTGAGAGGTAAGTCCGGTGACTGCAACATGTTTGTCTCCTTGGATGCAATTGACTCAGATGTGTTCTTTGTCTGAGCATCCAGTATGTGGTCCACGTGACACCTCCATGTATGATCTCCAACATCCGCTGTGTACGTCAGTGTTTCAATTCTTGTAGCTATCCTACTGAGTGTCCACTTGTCTTCTCAGTATTCACTTGCTCGGACTTCCTGTCCAACCTCAAAGCTCCTTGCTGATTTATTTGGCAACTGGCTAAACTATTTATTTTGCACTTCCCTCCATAGGTCTGGTTCTTTTAGTCTTGCGTATACCGTTGCAAGGGAAACGCCACCTCACCATAGTCAACGTTTACGCCCCAACTCTGATTAATCTCAGTGAAGTCAAGGAGGCATTCTACAGTGAGCTGAAAACCACCATCAGTAGCGTGGCAACTTCTGATAAGCAGCTGTTTCTGGGAGACTTTAGTGCTCGGGTTGGCAAGGAGTCCACTGTGTGGCCTGGTGTGATTAGACACTAAGGGGTTGGTAACAGTAACGGTAACAGTCTATTGCTCTTCTCCATGTGCACAGAACAGAATTTAAACTGTGCATTACTAGCACACTGTTCAGATTGCCAGACAGGCTCAAACGCACATGATGCATCCATGATCTAAAAGCTGGCATCTCATTGACTATGTCATCACCCGACAACGAGACATCTCTGACGTTCGTATCACCAGAGTTAAGCGTGGAGCTGAGTGCTCAACCGATCATCAAGTGGTGTGGTCAGATCTATGTCTATCGATCCAACCTCCACACAGACTGAATGCTGCCAAACCACCCGAAAAGCTGAACACCACCAAAATGAAAGATTGCGAGTGTGCTGATGCCCTGAAATCCTCTATGGAAACTGCTCTAAGCAGACTGGTTGAGAATCCACCAGACGATATTACTGAGCACTGGAATGCCTTCACAGAAACGGTCTTCAGTGCTGCCCAGGGCACCTCGGGGAAAGTCAGGCACAAGCATCAGGACTGGTTTGATGAGAAACCAATCTGTACAAGACCTTCTAAGAGCTAAGGCAGCTGCACACCAGGCTCTTCTTCGACACCCAAACTCAAGTTCCAAAAAACGTGCCTTTTTGAGTGCAAAATCAACTTTGCAAAGGCCTCTCAGTCGATCTGTGCACAGTTACATTATGTGCTTATCAGTGATCCTGAAGCATATGCAATTGGGTGTTCAGATCCATCTTTCATTGAGTGTGACAAAATGGCTCCAATGCCATAAGGGGACGCATTGCATGCCAGTCTGATGGCAGAGATGGGTCATAATGGGTGAGCAGTTCCTCTGATGTTATGAGTCTCTTCGTTTCCTTCAATGCTCTTTCACATCTTTCTGATCATTCCCACTTTGCTCCTGTCTGTAACAGTGTGTTCAATGTAGCAATGTTTGAGGGAAATTGGTGGTAGTAGTCCACAAGGCCCAAGTGTGACCTGAGTTGTGACACATTTTCCAGCTTGGGTGCCTGTAGCACTGCTTCAGCCTTCTCTTGTGACTTATGTAAGCCGTGCTGGTCAATGGCATGTCCACAATATGAGATTTCATTCTTGAAAAACTCACATTTCTCCCTCTTTGCATGCAGACCATACTCACTCAGCCTGGTAAGCACTTTACCAGCGTTCTGGAGGTGCTCTTCATCATTCTTACCAGTCACAATGATCACAATGATATCACCAAGGTAACATTATGTTCCTGAGATACTTCACAAACACTTTCTCATTAGCATTAAGCAGCTGTGCCAGTCTCTGATTAGTGCTACTGTTTGGGCTGCAGTTGACCACTGTAATATGCTAGCCCTCCACTTTTCAACACATAAGCCTACGCACTGTTTCGCCTTGATACATCACACTTGCTTTCATTTTGCCTTTGGGAGACACTTTTTTGCCTGTGTAGGTCTTTAGAATCACTGACATCTTTTCTAACAGTAGCTTACAAGACAGTCTGCGATAGTCAGCCTCTGGAATGAAAGACAAAGCTGATCCTGTATCCAGCTCCATTTTCAGCTTTACACCAGGCACACCTATCGTGATGCATGTGATTTAGTGATCTACTTCAATAATGTTATACTGTTCTAGGCATGATAGCTCACCTTTGTCAGACTCTGTGTTGTCTGATTCAGTTGCACATTGAGTCACTTTATGCATTTGTTTCGTTTTGTGTTTGATACTTTTCACTCTGTGTGGTTTTTCTCTCTGGTTGTGCTTTCTGTCTGACTTGCACAATCTCTCTATGTGACCTTGTCTGTGACAAGTTCTGCAATCTTTTTCTTTGTACCAACAGTCATTTGCATTATGAGAGGACTTAGCACATCAATACCATTTTTGGCTTTTTGCACCATTCAGGACATTTTGTGCCCTTTTTCTGTAGTTCCGCTGCATCCCTTGCTGCAGTCTCTAACGATATTTCAATGGTCAATGCCCATTCTAAAGTTATGTCTCTTTCTGACAGTAGCCCCTTTTGAGAGCTTTGATGATGCATGCTACATATAAGCCTGTCACTTAGTGCATCAGAAAGCCAGTTTGCACAGTTCTGCAAGGTACTTCAGAAATGCTTTTATCTTTTGACTGTTTCCTTTTGTGAAATCTAAATCTTTCAGATACTTCCAGTGGTTTAGGGCTCAAGTAATTTTGCAAAACTGTAACAATTTCGTCAAACATCTTGCTTGCCATCTTTTCAGGAGTTTTTAAGTTGTGTAAAAGCCTGTACATTTTAGCACCCATTAAGCTAAAAAGCCTGGCAGCTTTCTTTTCCTCAACCACATTGTTCATGTTACAATACATTTCATTCCTCTTGATATTCTATTCCCATTCCTTATCTGCACTATCAAATTCATCAACTTCTCTGACTTAGGTCATCGTCATGTTATATTCACTTTAACTTTGGGAGTTGTGCATCTTTCACTGTGTCACGAAGAAGAGATCCGCCCACCAGGCCCACCTTGCTCAGCCGTCTTGTCCTGATAAGAAAGTAGCCTTCCGCCTTGTATGCAGCAACCTCCAGCGCAAGTTTCGAGAGATTCAGAATGTGTGGTGGACCAACCTCGCAAACAGAACTCAGCTCTGTGCAGACACCGGTGACTACAGAGGGTTTTATGAAGCCCTGATAGCAGTGTACGGCCCTTCACACCAGGTCCAGAGCCCCTTGCGCAGTGGAGATGGTCAGACACACTTCATAGACAAGGCGTCCATCCTGAACCAGTGGTCGGAATATTTCCAGATTCTCTTCAGCGCCAACTGCATGGTCCAAGACTCAGCAATTCATCGCATCCCAAAACAGCCAGAGAAGACAGCACTGGACAAGATTCCAACCCTAGAAGAGACAGACAAGGCCATAGAGCAGTTGAAAAGTGGCAAGGCAGCAGGAGTTGATGGAAACCTGAGATTTGGAAGCATGGGGGCCCAGTGTTACACACCAAACTCCACGAGTTCTTTGTCTGCTGCTGGGAACAGGGTAAACTACCACAGGACTTCCGTGATGCAGTCATTATCACCCTGTATAAGAACAAGGGGGAAAAGTCCAACGGCTCCAACTACTGGGGGATAACTCTTCTCTCTGTTACAGGAAAAATCCTTGCAAGAGTACTCCTGAACAGATTGGTGCCCATCATTGCAGAAGAACACCTCCCAGAGAGCCAGTGTGGCTTCAGAGCCAACAGGAGCACCACCGACATGGTATTTGTTCTCAGGCAGCTCCAAAAGAGGTGAACAAGGGATTGTATGTGACGTTTTTCGACCTTACCAAAGTGCTCGACACCGTGAGCAGGGAAGGTCTGTGGCAAATCATAGAACGACTGGGATGCCCCCCAAAGTTCCTCAGCATGGTCGTCCAGCTACATGAAGATCAGAGTGGCCAAGTCAGACCCAACAACGACTTCTCAGATCCCTTCCCAATAGGCAACGGAGTAAAGCAAGGCTGCGTCCTCGTGCCAACTCTCTTCACCATCTTCTTCAGCATGATGCTCGAAAGAGCCACAGAATACCTTGATGACGAGGACGGTGTCTAGGTCCCATACCGCACCGACAGCAGCCTCTTCAACCTGAGGCGATTACAGTCCCACACCAAGACATTGGAGCAACTCATCCCAGAGCTACTCTTTGCCGACGATGCTGCCCTTGTTGCCCACACAGAGACAGCCCTGCAGCGTATAACATCCTGCTTCACAAAGGCTGCCGAGCCCTTTGGACTGGAAGTCAGCTTGAAGAAGACAGAAGTTCTCTATCAGCCCGCACCTCAGGAAGATTACTACCTCCCCGCATCACCATCAGTGAGGTACAGCTGAAGACAGTCCACCAGTTCAGCTACCTGGGGGTGCACCATCTTGTCAGATGCTGAGATGGACAAAGAGATCGACAACAGACTGGCAAAGGCAAACAACACATTCGGCAGCCTGTACAAGAGAGTCTGGAACAACAAGCATTTGAAGAAAGGCACAAAGATCAGCGTGTACAGAGCCGTTGTACTGACCACCCTTCTGTACGGCTCCGACTCGTGGGTCACCTACCGTCACCACCAACGACTCCTTGAGCGTTTCCACCAGCGCTGCCTCTGCACCATCCTCAACATCCACTGGAGTGACTTCATCACCAACATCAAAGTCCTCGAACAGGTGGAGGAGCAGAAGTCGGCCATTCGGCCCATCGAGTCTGCTCCACAGAGGTACAAGGACTCTCTGAAGAAATCCCTTGGTGCCTGTCACATTGTCCATCGTCAGTGGTGTAAACCAGCATCCGATCGCGTAGCCTGGCGACACACCATTCACCAGTCTGTCTCCTCCTTCGAGAACGCACGCAGGGCTGGCATTGAGGACAAAAGAAGAAGGAGGAAGAACCGTGACACAGCAGCACCAAACCCAGAACAGAATTTCCCTTGCAGCTGCTGTGGCCGGACCTGCCTATCCCGTATTGGCCTCGTCAGCCACCAGTGAGCCTGCAGCAGATGTGGGCAGTTCCCTTTCTAAATCTTCGTTGGCGAAGCCAAGCCATGACACGACTGTGTGCTGTGTAGTTACTCATGCACCCCTTTGTTAGGATCCATGACCACCTTCTCCATGCTGTTTAACTCTTTCCACTTGCTGTTTCTTCCTGCAAATTCTGTTGTCCTGTAACTGTCGGTGTAGTTTGTGATATTTGCTGACCTTCATGTTGATACACATCGCCAATTTGTTGTGCCTGTGCAACTACATATCAGTCAAAAAAAAAGCACACCCATGGGAAATGGCTTTAACTGGTATATTCACATTGCAGCGAGAGCAAGAGAGAGAGAGAAAGAGAGCAGATCAAAGCACATGCATAGGCAACAGATCAAAGTGTTTAGATATGTTATCAGTCCATACGTAGTGCTAAGGCAAGTCATTGCTCTAAAGAAATAGACTTATACATTACACCATGTATTGCGATCCGAAGGTCAAATCAGAAGTCCAGAAGGCCAGAGCCAGACTGCAAATCTCTGCGAGTCAGCTTGGGAAGTCAAACCCAATGTCTGCAAACCCAAGTCTGAGTCTGAGACTGCTGGAAGCTGGAGTCAGAGTGCTGCGTATGTGTGTGCACGGGACGGAGGAACAGGGCTTCTTTTGCTGTTGGTTACTTGTTATGTTCTGTGTTGTTCTGCTGAGCATTGTGGGAATGCTATGCTGGTGCCAGAATATGTGGCAACACTTGCAGGCTGCCTCCAGCACATCCTCATGTGTGTTGGTTGTTAACACAAATGATGCATTTCACTCTGTTTCAATGTGCACACTATAGATAAACGTTGAATTTTGATTTTGATTAAGGAAGGAGATGACTCCCCCTTTAAAAGTGTAAGCTGAACTGATGCAAAGAGGTCTTCAATGATGCAGTGTGAGTGAGTTGGCAAGAGAGAAAACTGGAAGTAGAGCTTGGTGTTTTGCATAGCTCAGGATCTACTGAAGCCAACTGTGTGATGCTTAATGAGCTTCTGTCTATTGTAATGCAGCACAAGCACCCACTTTCACCATTTCAATGCTTCATTGACTAAAAGTAGTTAATTAGAGAGCAAGATATCATGTCTGTTATGTATTACTAAAATAATGAGTTTGGTTTATTTCCCTTTACCAATTCTGAACCTGACTACTTCAGAAAAAAATTCAGAGGGAAGTTTTGCTCCAATTAAAAAAAATCCTCAGCAAATATGTAAAGTGAAAATGATTTCGCAAGTAAGTGTCTCTCCTTAACTTTGTTTCCAGAACTAGGCTGTTATGAGTTTCCTTGAGAAGGCAGCCTGATTAGAAACAGTCTATATGAGTGAGACTGGAGTCATCTCTATTAGATAAGAATGATAATTCTCTGTCCCTGATGTGACTTTAGCTCAACACACACAAAAAGCCAGAGAGACTCAGCACGTTAGGCAGCATCCATGGAGGTGAATAAACAGTTGATATTTTGGGTTGAGGCCCTTCATATGGACTGGGAGAGAAGTGAGAATAAGGCGTTGGGGGAAGGGGTAAAGCTCCATCTTTTTAGGCAGATATTCTCCCACACATAATCCCGCAGATTGTTCAATTCATCTTGTTCATCACCTCATCAGCAAGGGAGATGAGGCTGAGTACAGGGCTACGGTAGGAAACTTTATCACATGGTGTGAGCAGAATTATCTGCAGCTTAATGTGAAAAAGACTAAGGAGCTAGTGGTAGACCTGAGGAGAGCTAAGGTACCGGTGACCCCTGTTTCCATCCAGGGGGTCAGTGTGGACATGGTGGAGGAGTACAAACACCTGGGGATACGAATTGACAATAAACTGGACTGGTCAAAGAACACTGAGGCTGTCTACAAGAAGGGTCAGAGCCGTCTCTATTTCCTGAGGCGACTGAGGTCCTTTACCATCTGCCGGACGATGCTGAGGATGTTCTACGAGTCTGTGGTGGCCAGTGCTATCATGTTTGCTGTTGTGTGCTGGGGCAGCAGGCTGAGGGTAGCAGACACCAACAGAATCAACAAACTCATTCGTAAGGCCAGTGACGTTGTGGGGATGGAACTGGGCTCTCTGACGGTGGTGTCTGAAAAGAGGATGCTGTCTAAGTTGCATGCCATCTTGGTCAATGTCTCCCATCCACTACATAATGTACTGGGTGGGCACAGGAGTACATTCAGCCAGAGACTCATCCCACCGAGATGCAGCACAGAGCATCATAGGAAGTAATTCCTGCCTGTGGCCATCAAACTTTACAACTCCTCCCTTGGAGGGTCAGACACCCTGAGCCAATAAGCTGGTCCTGGACTTATTTCATAATTTACTGGCATAATTTACATATTACTATTTAACTATTTATGGTTCTATTACTATTTATTATTTATGGTGCAACCGTAACGAAAATCAATTTCCCCTGGGATCAATAAAGTATGACTATGACTATGTTTTTGTATGCGCCTTAGAATTAGTCAACCAGTCACATGTTTGAACAAGCCCACAAATATGGGAGTCACTTTGGTAGAAAGAGCTCCAATGGAATTGTCAATGACAGGCAACCAGATCTACAGGAGAATATGAGGTAATCTTGAAACATATAAGATCCTTGAGGATGATAGGCTTAAGGACAATTTCTGTTCTGTTGTTATAAGACCATTGACTGGTCCTCTTGTAAAATAAGTGGATTATTGACCTATAATTTGCTTTGTTATGGCCTTGCTCCTTGTTGTCAGCCTGCATGGCACTTTCTCTTGAACTGCAACAAGATATTCTGTGATCTGTCATTGTTTTTCCCTTGTACCTGTATTAACTCACAGTACTGATGTGATGAAGTGATCTGTAGGGATAGTGTACAAAACAAAGTTTTTCACTGTAGCTCAGTGCATGTGACAATGATAAAACAACCTCCCAATTTATATTGAGACATTGTTTAAAGGTCATCCATCTCAACAGAGATGAGAAGAAATTTCTTCTCTTTGAAAATGCAACTCTTTGTAATTCCCTATTTTATAGATAGAACATGGAGTCATGCTTACTAAAAGTTCCCAGGTTTTGTAAGAGTCCTGTTTTGGAGAAGTATCTTTTGCTGAAAGTCAGAAACATCTGTTTTCTACAGTAACCTATAAACATCATATTGCAATGCATGCACTTGTAATAACTCCTTCACTTCATTGACTAATTGCCCTAACACTAACCATAATTAAACTAATGAAATATATACTGTATCACATCATTAATGAAGATTATGAACCATTTCATTGTTATTATTACTGCTAGAATGAAAATCTGCTTCAAAAATTAATGCAAGAATTTGTGTAGTTCAATTTCCATAAGTTATGAAATTCATTACTTAGGGAGCCACTCTAGTTTTACAAAGGGGGTTAAAGAACATAGGGAGTGGATGGGAGAATGGTGCAGAGTCCAAGATTGAATCAGCCACAACCTTACTCATATACCCTTGAACGAGGGCATATACGTTCAGTGGCCACTTTAATAAGGACCTCCTGTACCTAATAAAATGGTCACTGCCTGTATGTTTGTGGTCTTCTGCTGATGTAGCCCATCCTCTTAAGTTCAAAACGTGTGCATTCAGAGATGTTCTTCTGCACACCGCTGTTGTAACATGTAGTTATTTGAGTTACTGTCACCTTCCTGTCAGCTTCAACCAGCCTGACAATTCACCTCTGACCTTGCCATGGGCACTCACATGAGTCCCAGTAATTCCCGCCTTTTTGTAGACTATATTGAACAGTCTATGAACAGCCTACAACGGTATAATTTCCCAACTTTTTCTACGCTGCATCGATGACTGCATTAGTGCTGCTTCCTGCACCCATGTGGAGCTCGTCAACTTCAACTTTGCCTCCAACTTCTACCCCGCTCTCGAATTTAACTGGTCCATTTCTGACACCTCCTTCCCCTTTCTTAATCTCTCCATCTCTATCTCTGGAGACAGCTTACCTACTGATATCTTTTATAAACCCACTGATTCTCACAGCTACCTGGACTATACCATGTACCACCCTGTCCCTTGTAAAATTGCCATCCCCTTCCCTCAATTCTTCTGTCTCTGCCATATCTACTCTCAGGATGAGTTCATTCTAGAACGAAGGAGATGTCCTCCTTCTTCAAAGAAATGGGCTTCCCTTCCTCCACCAATGCTACCCTCAACTGCCTATAAAGTATAAAGTATCTCTTCCATTTCATGCACGCCTGCCTTCACCCCATCCTCCCGCCAACCCATCAGGGATAGGGTTCATCTTGTCCTCACCTACCACCCCACCAGCCTTCATGTCCAGCACATAGTTCTCCATAACCTCTGCCATCTCCAATGATCCCATCACCAAACACATCTTTCCCTCCCCCCCACTTTTCGCTTTCCACAGCAATAGCTACCACTGTGACTCCCTTGTTCATTCATTCCTCGCCACTGACCTCCCTCCTGGCAGTTAACCTTGCAAGTGAACCACGTGCTACAGCCTTCTCCCTCACTGCCACTTTGGGTCCCAAACAGTCCTTCCATGTTAGGTGACACTTTACCTGTGAGTCTGTTGGGGTTGTTTACCATATCCGGTGCTCCTGGTGTGGCCTCCTGTGTATTGGTGAGACCCAAAGTAGATTGGGGGACTGCTTCACTGAGCACTTACACTCTGTATGCCAGAAAAAGCAGGGTCTCCCGGACGACACCCGTTTTAATTCTATTTCCCATTCCTACATGTCAGTCCACAGCCTCTTCTACTGCCATACTCAGACTGGAGGAGTAACACCTTATATTCCATCTGGGTAGCCTCCAACCTGATGGCATGAACATCGATTTCTCAAACTTTTGGTTATTGCCTTGCCCCCGCCCCTTTCACCATTCCCCATTCCAGTTTCTCACTCTCACCTTATCTCCTTACTTACCCAACACCTCCCTCCAGTGCTCCTCCTCCTTCCCTTTCCTCTGTGGCCTTCTATCCTCTCCCATCAGATTCCCCCTACTCCAGCCCTTATTTCTTTCACCAGTCAACCTCCCAGCTCATTAGTTCAACCCCTCGCCAGCTCCTGGTTTCACTTATCTCCTACCACCTTGTATTTCTTCCTCCCCTCTGCACACCCTCATACTCTGACTTCTCAACCATTTTCTCCAGTCCTGTGGTGACGACTGGAGAGTCAGTGACAGCCCGGAGAGACGGCAACCGGGGCAGAACGGAATGGCAACCCAATCTGTGTCCTCTGAGAGGAGGACCCCCACAAAAGCTACGATGAATCTAAGGGAAAGATACCCCCAGGGGTGCCTGAGAGGGGGGAAGGAAGAGCACCCCAGTCGGACGGACACAACGGCATCAGTCCCAGGCAATGAACAAACGACGATGAGGAAGCAGTGTGCGTGTGGCAAAATCTGCAAGAACGATCGCAGCTTGAAGATCCACCAAGTGAGGATGAAGTGTTTCGCGGGAGCAGGAGCAGCACAACGCGCAGGTGTCCAAACTGGTGAGACGAAGGAGGGGCCAGGCCCGGAGTACCCCATAGTGCCCGGAACCTCCAAGTGTTGCAAACTAATCCCTTGAACATGAAGTCTAACAGGACGTGGATCAAATGGCTGCCGCTAACATGACTTCACTGTGGAAGCAGTTTGAAGAGGAGAGCCATCCACAGTACCACCGATGCGGCAGAGAGGGCCTCAAGATGGCTGTGGCTCAAAAGAGGGGAGCCATGGAGTCAGAAGTAGCTAGCCATCTGGACACAAGCTGGGGTCTGATCAGCCCCGGCTGGGTCACCTGGAGGAGGTTGTATGATGCTTAAAGGCCCGAAACACCCGATGATTCCAGGAACATCACTGAAGATGTGTCCAGAAGCATCAATAGATGTATGTACACAACTGTTTACTCTTTTCTACAGATGGTGCCCGATCTGCTGAGTTCCACCTGCATTTTGTGTTCATTACTTGGACTTCCAGCCTCTGACTTCTCTTATTAACAAGATGTTTTCACCCAAAGAACTGCCGATCACCGGTAGTTTTGCTTTTTTGTTTTCCCTACCATTCTGTGTAAACTCTACAGACTGTTGTGCATGAAAATCTCAGAAGATCAGCAGTGTCTGAGATACTCAAACCACTCTGTCTGGCACCAACAATCATTCCACGGTCTAAGTCAGTTGGATCACATTTCTTTCCCATTCTGATTTTTGGCTGGATCAACAGCTAAACCTATCTGCATGATTTTATTCACTGAGCTGCTGCCACATGATTGCCTAATTAGATATTTGTATGAATAAGCAGGTGTACAGGTGTATCTGATAAAGTGACCACTAACGGTATGTATGATCAATATTCCATGAGAGATGAGGCCATTTGATCCAATGTACTCATATGAATCCTTGAAAAGAGCTATCCAATTCAACACTTTGCCAAGAGCTCTGACAATACCTCTTTTTCAAAAGACTTCACCCCTTAGGTGCAATCCACATTCAATGCTTTGGCAGGAGCATATCCCAGCCTGTAGCAATTCTCTAAGTAAAATAATTTCTCCCAATCTCCATTCAAGTGTTTTGATTATTTGTCCTGGTCAAAGGCAAGCGATCAATACTTACTTTGATAGATTTGGTTGTGATATGTTAGGATGGGGCTGGTCGCAATATAACAATTCTTATTTTTGCATATACAATTACATTGTTAAAATTATCTTTAAAATCAATATTTCCCCCTCTCGGGGTCCTCTTTTTTCTCTCCAGAGTTGTTGTTCTCAAGATTTTCTGGTAAATGCTCCAGAACCATGTTGGCATTTAAAAATAGATCTGATTAGCATAAGTTACATGGAGACTATGGCTCAAGAAAGAGCCAGTGGCTTTGGGTGCTAGAGAGGGGAATGAGCCCACAATTCCAAGGCTTAAAACTTCTCAATCCATCTGAGGACACGCTAGGGTGGTGGGACCCTCATATAACAGGTGGAAATTGAGAGACTGCTCTGTTTCTATGGTGATGTAGCATCTTATTTTGCAACCACATTCCTTGGTTATTGATCCTAAAATAGGCCTCAGTCACACAGTCTGCACATACCATCAAACACTCATCCATTTGTATTCTTTCCACATTCCCCTCATCTCCCTCAGGTTCCACCAGCACACTTACGCACTAAGAATAATTTCCAGCGAGCAATCAACCCTCACGCCTTTGGGATTTAGGATGAAACTGGAGCACTTGGAAGAGATCCCTGTGGTCACGGTGGAATATGCAAACTCCACACAGATAGGATCTGGGATCAGGATTGAACCTGTTTCACCAGCTGTTCCACAACTGTTACAAGCTTGGCATACCCTAACCTTTGCTCAAGTAAGCAATTGCTTGAAAACAGTCCTTTGGAATTTAATTCATTGGAATTCTATGCATCGCAAATGGCTGGTAAGCAATTTAAATTCAAATCGCAGTGAAACTGAAAGGAAGAAGCATTGTCGTGAATTTTATTCTGAAAGTTTTCATTGTTATGATGTCAGGACAGTTGGTCACAATATTATCATTATTATTAGCTTAAGCAACTTCCTTGGCTGGTTTAATTCTCACGACTAGCTGCCATCATTATGTGAATTCATTACAGATTCCAGTCACTGGCAGCCACATAAGATGCTTCCGCTTAATGGAAATCTGTCCATTAACTAATTGGCCCCAGATAGGACAGGTCTTTCTCTGCCATCACTGGTAATGACTTAGAAAGCAGTTCCCAAAATAAAACCTTTAATGCTGGATATATCAAACGATGATTTGCAGTGCTGCCTGTGCATAACGTTAAAGGAGAAGCAAAAATGTCCACTTTGAGAGCTGAGCTCTACAGAGATCCTAGATTGAGGAGGGCGGTAGGGATATCGTTGGGTATGCCAGCTAGACTTTCTCCTCCTGCTCACCACCCACACACACCTCCCAAGGTTTCTTCTCTCTGCTTCTGTCTTTTTATGTTATGTTCCACCTTCCTCTTGTACAGGGTTCCATCACTGCAGCCCTCTGTCACGTCCACCTTCCAGTTTCTATGCTGTCCGCACTCTCTCTTCCTCTTTTGCCTATCACCCCCCCCCCCACAACCACCTGGATTCACACACCATCCTGCCCGCTCTTGCTCCTCCCCTTCCCCCTGTCCTTTAATATGGACGACGTCCCTTCTGTTTTTCAGTCCAGGTGAATGGCTTCAATGTGAAACCTTGACTCTTCATCTCCCCATTGCCCCGTTGAGTTCCTCCAGTTTTTCGTGTGTTGCTCTGGACGACAACTGTTGAATTGAGATCCTCTCTGCGCCTCCCGGTGCATCAGGTGGCAACTTTGCTGTCTTTTGAGATTTGTCTGTTTTTTTACGAGGCCAAGTTGCTGGCTCAATGTTCGACCCAGCGCAGATGAAAAGCGTGTAAGGAGGTAGCCGGATTCGAACCCGGGACCACTCGCCTTGAAGTCTGGTGCCACTCCACCACCGGCCAGCTTTAGACAACAATAATGTCGATTTATATCATACCTTTAATGGTAGAAACCACAAAGGCGTGATATAAATACTTTTTTATTAAGCAGACCTCCAAAATACTTCAGCAATAATCAAAGATGGACAATGAATGGGGACTTTACCTATCATAAACACAAGAGATTTTGCAGAAGCTGAAAATGACAGAAAAAAGTGGAGGACATTTAAAAAATATTATTTATTTATTGAAATACAGCACGGAATGGTCCTTTCTGACCCTCTGAGCCGCACCACGCAGTAATCCCACAATCTTAACCCTGGCCTATTCACGCGACAATTTACAATGACCAATGAACCTACATCTTTGGACTATGGGAGGAAACCATAGCACTCAGGGAGAAAACATGTGGTCACAGGGAGAACGTACAAACTCCTTACAGGCAGCAACAGGAATTGAACTCAGGTTGCTTGTAATGTAAAATGTTGTGCTAACAACTATACCACCATGCCACCCAGGTATCAGCAGGTGAGGCAGCATCTATGGAGAGGAATAAAAAGTCGATATTTCGGTCTGGGACCCTTCATCGGGATTGGGGTGTGACACCCTGTCCCATGAAAGAATAAAACTTAAGAGAGTGCTTGCTCTCTCAGGAATGTGATTAAAATCCCAGCAGTTTGCTGACTAAGGGTGGCAGTGTATTTTCTTCCCAATGTTGTGCGGTCAATATCTATGCTCAAAACTAAAAACGAACAACCTGGATACAATCTCATCACAATTTCTGCTCTGCACAAAATAACTACCGCATTTCCACCATCTTGGTATTTCAAGTAAACACTTCATTGGCAAAAGTACATCTGGCACATCTTAAGGTTCTCTAAGGAATTGAAGATCTGTTATCATAATCCTGAGAAATATAAAACTAGGTATGTACCAAAATAAATCATGGCTTGCAAAAGCAGATGCCCTTTGCAATAGAGGTCCACTGATTGACAAATCCCAGCTGTGATTCAGAATTTAAACCATACAACTTGCATTTCCATAGCACCTTCCCTGTGCTCACAATTTCCAGAGGCCTGTCAATGACAATTAAGGATTTTGTGAATTGAGTCAGTGTTTAAGAAAGCACAGAACTTTACTTGTAGACAGTAACATCCCAATGAAGAAAGACTACCAGTGCTGACTGAGGGATACACAATAGGCAATGAGAACTCCTCATTCAAGACAGTGACTTATCCACCTCAGAGAAAACACTTTTTGGTGTGCAGATGAAGGATCTCATTCTGAATACTGACTGTCCATTTTGTACTACAGATCCTGTCTGACCTGCTGAGTTCCTCCAGCAGCTCATTCTGTTTTTGCTGTGGGCTCCAGTATCTGCAGTCTCTAGTGTCTCATTTTGGCATGTTCTGACGATAGGGGCCCTTAATGATGGAAGCTGCCTTTTTGAGGCCTCGCTCCTTGAAGATGTCCTGAATACCACGGAGGCTAGTGCCCATTATAGAGCTGACTAAGTTCACAAGTCACTATATCTTACTTTGATCCTGTGCAGTTGCCCCAGCCCCCAAAACAGATGGAGATGCAGCCGGTTAGATTGATTTGCATGGTACATCTGTAGAAATTTTCGAGTGTTTTTGATGACATAAACAAATCTTTTCAAAATCCTAATGAAATAGGAGTCATGCCTTCGTTGTAACTGCATCTATATGTTGGGTTGGGTTCAGAGACCAAGGATCAATGCTGACCTTATGTGGTGTCTGTAGTTCTCACTATGACTTCCTGGGCTTCCCCGCCCACCCTGGTGCTCTGGTTTACTCCCACATCCCAAATATTTGGGAGTTGGATGGTTACTTGGCTAATTTAAATTTCCTCTGGTGTGTGGGTGGGTGGGTGGCAGAGGACTATAGGACATAGGAGCAGAACCAACACACATAAAAGTTGCTGGTGAATGCAACAGGCCAGGCAGCATCTCTAGGAAGAGGTGCAGTCGACGTTTCAGGCCGAGACCCTTCGTCAGGACTAAATGAAGGAAGCAGAACCAGGCCATTCAGCCCATCGTGTCTGCTTCAAAGAACATATGCAAATGGATAGGGAAGCTCTGTCTTGAAACATCATTGATTCTTGTCCCCCCACAGAAGCTGCATGACTGGCTGAGTTCCTCCAGCTCATTGTTTAATGCTCAGGAATAAAATGGGATTGCGTAGAATTCCTGTAAATGAGCACGACGGTCAGCATAGACTTAGTGGGCTGAATTGCCTGCTTCTGTGCTCGCTGAGCCATCAAATGACACTGCACCGCAGAGAGAAGGCTCAGCCTATCTTGCCTGTGTTGACTCTCTGGGTGACCATTCCTATCAAAGTTCAAAGTAAGTGATTAAAGTACGCATGTGTCACTATATTTTACATTGAGACTCATTTTCTTGCAGGCGTTCATGATGAATCATTAAAGAAATGTAATAGAATCAATGAAAACTACACAAAAACTAAGACTGACAATCAACTAATGTGCAAAAGAATACTGGATACATACAACAAACAAATAAATACATACATTAGTAGATAGATAGATAAATAAATAAGCATTTTAAAGAACATGAGTTGTAGAGTCGTTGAACTAGAGTTCACAGGTTGAGGAATTAGTTCAGTAATGAGGTGAATGAAGTTACCTCCACCGGTTCAGGAGGCTGGTGGTTGAGGGGTAACAACTGTTCCTGATCCTGGTGGTGTGGGTTCTAATGTCCCTGTACCTGTCTCCCAATAGCAGCAACAAGAAGAGAGCATTGTCTGGATGTGTTCTATAATGCGAAGGCCTTTTCCTTTGATGTATCCACCACTTTTTTTGTCGGCTTTTCCATTCAATCCTATGCCCCTCCCCTTTCCCCCCCCCGGGTATTAACTGGCTTTCCACTGATCGATTTAAGTACCAAACACCCCCAGGCTACTGTGGACAGAGGTGTGAACAATGCACTTTCATGTTACACATCCAGCAGTTTGATCTAAATAAGAATAATATTGTTCTTGTGGACCACTTCCAATTCTCACCATAAGTTGTACTTCAAATTGTCACATTGTCTAGTGGTTGAATTAAATGATAACATAATTGAAATAATTAAATGATATTTGGCAATCAACCAAGGTCAACATTTCTAAATGCATTTTACTCCCTGAAGGCAAAGAATAATAATATACTTTAAAATTACCCTTGCTGTTAATTAAGCTGCAAAGATTTTCATCTCTGCTTTTCAAGTAAATGAACCTTGAATTAATATGTGAGCACAGCAGTGATTTAGGAACTGACATTGCCACTGCACAGTTTCCAGCCAAGTTATTGGGCTAAACTGTTACATTTTGGTCTAAGGGATGCAGGTTCAAGCCTTCATCCAGGAAAATAGGCAGCGAACCCCTTCTCATTCTCTTGGTCTTGATCAAAAGTGTTTGGGAAGGCATGGAAATAACAAGGTATTGTAGAAGGGAGGTGGGGATTCACCAGAAGACCACCAATGGTGCTGGGATTGTGCTTTCCCTTTCAGAAGAGTAAGCAGAAATTGAGTAGGGTGGTGGTTAGTGCGATCGCCTGACAACACCAGCAATCACTGATCACTGTCTGTAAGGAGTCCGTACGTTCTCTTTGTGACAGTGTGGGCTTTGGTTTCTTCACACATTCCAAAAACATATGGATTAGTAGTTAAACACGAGGAATTCTGCAGATGCTGGAATTTCAAGCAACACACATCAAAGTTGCTGGTGAACGCAGCAGGCCAGGCAGCATCTGTAGGAAGAGGTACAGTCGATGTTTCAGGCCGAGACCCTTTGTCAGGTCTAACTGAAAGAAAAGCTAGTAAGAGATTTGGAAGTGGGAGGGGGAGGAGGAGATCCAAAATGATAGGAAAAGACAGGAGGGGGAGGGATGGAGCCAAGAGCTGGACAGTTGATTGGCAAAGGGGATATGAGAGGATCATGGGATCATGGGATTTCCCCTCCCCTCCCCCTTGTCTTTCTCCCTGGGCCTCCTGTCCCATGATCCTCTCATATCCCTTTTGCCAATCAACTGTCCAGCTCTTGGCTCCATCCCTCCCCCTCCTGTCTTCTCCTATCATTTTGGATCTCCCCCTCCCCCTCCCACTTTCAAATCTCTTACTAGCTCTTCTTTCAGTTAGTCCTGACGAAGGGTCTCGGCCTGAAACGTCGACTGTACCTCTTCCTACAGATGCTGCCTGGCCTGCTGCGTTCACCAGCAACTTCGATGTGGATTAGTAGGTTGTGGGCATGCTGCGTTGGAGCCAGAAGCACGGCGACACTTGCGGGCTTCCCTGTAGCACATCGTTAGACTGTGATATAGCAGAAGTGGGGTTCAAACTTCCTGTATAGTTCTGAACCTCTCCCACCTGCAGGAGGCACTGCTCAAGGAGGCAACATTATTTGGGTCATGACCTCTGCTCACTCACTGCTACTGTCAAGCAGAAGTACAGAGGACTGAAGTGACACACCACCAGGGTCAGGAACAGCTACTTTGCTACAACCATCAGTTTCTTGAACTGACCTGCACAACCTTATGCCATGAACATGTCTCAACGGTGTTTTTTTCCTCACTAATGCCTTGTTTTGTAAAGTCTTTTTCTTCACTGTCTTGCGTAATTTATACATGATGTGTGTTGTCTGAATCTACATGTCTGTAATGCTGCTGCAGACAAGTTTTTCATTATGCCTCTATCTCTCTGTACTTGTGCATTTGACAATAAAGGACTTGGATTGACTGTGACCTAACACTGCTCTTAAGGCTATCTAGACTTCCCCTGGCAGCAGACCAAGTTTCCCTATATCAACACCTTCCTAACACCCTCAATCAATTCACCAGCTATGTATATTGTCTCTCAACATTGAGACAAGAAGGGGAGTTTAATGCTCCTCAGTTAGAGACAGAAGGAATTCATTTTGTGTAACTGGGGATCAATGACAGTTTTTAGGTTTGAATTTATGTGTCTGTCTGCCTGGTGCTCTCCAAGTGGACTACAGCCTTGTCATGGATTTGGAGGCTGTGTCGACTGGAGTCAGGGTTTTATGCTTTGACTCTTGATAGGGTCACCCATGCCAAATAGGTCAAAGCGTAGAGGCCAGACTATGAGTGGTCTACCGGTCCTCCAGGTTCAGGGGTTCAGCTCAGGGCCAACAACTCTGCTAGTTAAACAAAAATGTTAAGGAAACAGCAATGAAGAATCCTTCTACATCTGAGTGTGACGGTACTCCTGAGTCTCCACCCGGGACTTGCATGACTGATAGTCGTGAGAACCGAGAGGAAGCTCCTGACAAGGTGAAGGAAGCCTGGAACATCACCAGAGATGGAGGACTCTCATTGTTGCCCTAAGAACCAGTGGCATAACAGGCAGTAAGTAAGTAAGTACTGCGTGATGGAGGTTGTCTGAAAATAATGAATAAAATGTATTACTTTTCTGAAGTGCTGCATGTACCCAGCTCTTGGTGGATGTTTGGAAGGAGATGGAAGCAAGAGCTGGTCTATGGAGTGGTGGTTAAGTGTATAAATTGGGATCGAAGCAGAGCTGGCATTTAATTACTGAATGTGTCATCACAGCCCAGGGGTACACATCCAGAGATGACCTTCAGTGGTAGCAACCTCAGTTTTCCTAGAGGGTCCTGCTGGCGTAAATCCATACAGAACTGATCAACATTGGAAGCTGGTGACTGGAGAGAGCAGAGTACTTGAGTGGTTCATGACGGATCTGCACCAAGCACTGAGATTAAACTTGTATTCCACTCACACGTCACTCAAATATGCCGTAACCCCTGGATTTCAGTTGATGTATTCAATGGTAGCACAGTGGTGTAGCGGTTATCATAACATGGTTACAGCGCCAGTGATCCGGGTTCAATTCCAGCCACTGCTTGTAAGGAGTTTGCATGTTCTCTTTGTGACTGCAGAGTTTGGTCCAGATGCACTTACACACTCTCTTTGTACACACAAACACACACACCACACTTGCACACTCACTCTGTACACACAAACACACACACCACACTTACACACTCACGCTGTACACACAAACACACACACTCACACACTCACTGTGTACACACAAACACACACATCACAGTTACACACTCACTGTGTACACACACCACACTTACACACTCACCTTGTACACACAAACACACACCCCACACTTACACACTCACTGTGTACACACAAACACACACACCACACTTACACACTCAGTGTTTACACACAAACACACACACCACACTTACACACTCACGCTGTACACACAAACATACACCACACTTACACACTCACTGGGTACACACAAACACACACCGCACTTACACAGTCACTGTGTACACACGGACACACACACCACTTACACACTCACCATGTACACACCAACACACACACCACTTACACACTCAGTGTGTACACACACAAACACACACCCCACACTTACACACTCACTGTGTACAAACACACACACCACACTTACACACTCACTGTGTACACACAGACACACACATCACACTTACACACACAGTGTGTACACACAAACACACACATCACACTTACACACTCAGTGTGTACACAAACACACACATCACACTTACACAGATTTAACGTGCTACGTGCATGCTCAAGAGCTCTTGAAAACTCATCTCTGACCCTCTCAAAGATAGCCTGGGATGCAACACTGAATGCGTGTGAATCATTGCACGGCTGGGCTCTCAAGACAATGAAGTTTACACGAAAGGTTTGATTTTAATGTCCATACCCAGTTTTAATAGTAGCAATCCGTAGCAACTTCCCGGCAAATCCCAACACCTCCCAAGTAAATGCACGGCTGAGATTACCTTCTCCAGCAGCTGGCGCAGCTGCTTACTGCGTGCGTCACGCGAGCAGATACTCCGCTGGGCAACCACTGCACACAGGCACTTCCCATCGGGATCCTGGGCGGAACTGTATATCTCCCAGCCTTCCTCCGGACTTGGGAAGAGAGTCTGTGGAGGAACAACAAAGGAGAATTTACTGAACCATCAGTGGCTGCAACAGATTATGTGTTGAAAATCAGACCTTTGCTTCACCAGCACAGACCATCGGAACTTGAAGAAAGACCGCTCTCCACCAAGTTCCACTTATCATCCATGGGGGCTGCTCAGGGGATGATTTGTGAAGTGTGGGTAGGTACATGAATGAGAGGAGAGTGGAGAGCTATGGTCCAGGGGTATTTCGATGGGACTAGGCAGAAAACAGATTAAAGTCCTGTTTCTGTACTGTAGTGCTCTACCACTCTATGTCCCTATTGTTTGGTGATGCTTGACCGTGGAGTGTAGTTTAAGCATCTGGAGGCCTCCATTGGTCAGGGTCGACCATGAATGTGGCATCCCAGCTGTCTAGATACACAAGGCAGGGCAGTACAATTTGGACATCAAGCTGTTGCTCATGTAGCAAGCTCCCCCTCTCCATGCATCTGATGAACCCAAAGGAACAGCAGAGACCAATGCTGTTTGGCACAAATGGGCTCGCAGGGGCCACCAGTCAACATTGAACTTAGACTTCAGGTCTGGATTTTTCCCTCAGGGTTTACTCCCAAAGTCCTCTCTGTGAGTGGGTATAGCCGCAAGGCAGCGGAGTTTGGGATCAGAATTTTCCTTCTCCTGGCTGAGCTGCCAACCACGGCTGATGAGGCCTCTCTGCCTTAAGTATCTATAACCAAACTTTATGGGCACTGGTTGAAATTAGAATTGGTTACATCCATCCAGACAGATGGTTCCAGATATAAATACAAAGGGTAAAGCAATAACAATATGCAAAATAACATGTTACCATTACAGAGAAAGCGTAGCACAAACAGACAATAAGGTGCAAAGCAATGAAAGGGTAGCCCGAGGCAGCAAGAGTTCATCTTCATCATCAAAGTCCATTCCAGTCTCTGATGACAGCAAGATAAAGTTCAACGTTCAAAGTATGTTTACTATGTACAACTTTGAGATTCCATAAGACCATAAGAAGAAGACATAGGAACCAAATTAAGCCATTTGGCCCATCGAGTCTGCTTTCCCATTTCACCATGGCAGATCCATCCTTCCTCTCAGCCCTAATCTCCTGCCTTCTCCCCGTATCCCTTCATGCCCTGACCAATCAAGAATCTATCAACCTCTGCCTTAAATATACATACAGACTTGGCCTCCACAGCTGCCTGTGGCAACAAATTCCACAGATTGACCACCTTCAGGCTGAAGAAATTCCTCCTCATCTCCGTTCTAAAAGGACGCCCCTTTATGCTGAGGCTGTGTCCTCTGATCTTTAACTTTCCCACTATCGGAAACATCCTCTCCACATCCACTCTGTCAAGCCCTGTCACAATTTGATAGGTTTCAATGAGGTGACCTATCATTCCTCTGAATTCTAGTGAATACAAGCCCAGAGCCATCAAATGCTCTTCATATGAACAACCAGGCACATCCTTTTCATGACCCACTGAATAAGCAATGGAACACCCTTTTGAACAGGTTCATTCAGCTCTGCTATCACAGCATCGTCACAGAAAATGTTTCCTACCAAATGCAATAAGCATATACAACTGTTCAACTCTGTGAGACAGGAGATCACACATCAGAGTACAATAGTCTCGGTTTTATTATTTCATATGTTATTATTGCACAGTATTGCACATTGGTAAATTATCATTGTGTATATCATCAGTCTGTATTTTATTATTAGTTAATATTAGTAGTATATTTATTATTATTATTATTATTTATTGTTATGGCTAAGAATATTTTTAAATGTTGCTGCTGTAACAAAACTATTTCCCATTTGGGATCAATAAAGTACTTGTTATTTATATTATTATTATTATTATTATCACATGACAAACGGTTCAAACGTGGAATCATTTTTATGAACTTCATTTGAACCCTCTCTTTTTTCAGAACATCCTTTCTAAGATAAGGGCCCACAATTGCTCACAATACTCCAAGTGACGCCTCACCAGTGCTTCAGAAAGTCTCAACATTACATCCTTGCTTTTATATTCTGATCCTCTTGAAATGAATGCTAGCATTGTATTTGCATTCCACAGACAGAACCTGCAAATTAAACTTTAGTGAATCCTGCACAAGGACTCCCAAGCCCTTTTGTGCCTCAGTTTATTGTATTTTCTCTCCATTTAGAAAATAGTCAACCCTTTCATTTCTTCTACCAAGGTGCATACACTTCCTGACACTGTATTCAATCTGCCACTTCTTTACCCATTCTCTCAATCTGTCGAAGTCCTTCTGCAGCCTCTCTATTTCCTCAAAGCTACCAGGCCTTCCACCTATCTTCGTATCATCTGCAACAACTTGCTAGAACTTGCAGGTGTGAATTGGGATGATGTTTTTGCAGGGAAATGTACTATGGACATGTGGTTGATGTTTAGAGATCTCTTACAGGATGTTAGGGATAAATTTGTCCCGGTGAGGAAGATAAAGAATGGTAGGGTGAAGGAACCATGGGTGACAAGTGAGGTGGAAAATCTAGTCAGGTGAAAGAAGGCAGCTTACATGAGGTTTAGGAAGCAAGGATCAGATGGGTCTATTGAGGAATATAGGGAAGCAAGAAAGGAGCTTAAGAAGGGGCTGAGAAGAGCAAGAAGGGGGCATGAGAAGACCTTGGCAAGTGAGGTAAAGGAAAACCCCAAGGCATTCTTCAATTATGTGAAGAACAAAAGGATGACAGGAGTGAAGGTAGGACCGATTAGAGATAAAGGTGAGAAGATGTGCCTGGAGGCTGTGGAAGTGAGCGAGGTCCTCAATGAATACTTCTCTTCGGTATTCACCAATGAGAGGGAACTTGATGATGGTGAGGACAATATGAGTGAGGTTGATGTTCAACAGCATGTTGATATTAAGGGAGAGGAGGTTTTGGAGTTGTTAAAATACATTAGGATGGATAAGTCCCCGGGGCCTGACGGAATATTCCCCAGGCTGCTCCATGAGGTGAGGGAAGAGATTGCTGAGCCTCTGGCTAGGATCTTTATGTCCTCGTTGTCCACGGGAATGGTACCGGAGGATTGGAGGGAAGCAAATGTTGTCCCCTTGTTCAAAAAAAGGTAGTACGGATAGTCCGGGTAATTATAGACCATTGAGCCTTACGTCTGTGGTGGGAAAGCTGTCGGAAAAGATTCTTAGAGATAGGATCTCTGGGCATTTAGAGAATCATAGTCTGATCAGGGACAGTCAGCATGGCTTTGTGAAGGGCAGATTGTGTCTAACAAGCCTGATAGAGTTCTTTGAGGAGGTGACCAGGCATATAGATGAGGGTAGTGCAGTGGATGTGATCTATATGGATTTTAGTAAGGCATTTGACAAGGTTCCACATGGTAGGCTTATTCAGAAAGTCAGAAGGCATGGGATCCGGGGAAGTTTGGCCAAGTGGATTCAGAATTGGCTTGCCTGCAGAAGGCAAAGGGTCATGGTGGAGGGAGTACATTCAGATTGGAGGATTGTGACTAGTGGTGTCCCACAAGGATCTGTTCTGGGACCTTTACTTCTCGTGATTTTTATTATCGACCTGGATGTGGGGGTAGAAGAGTGGGTTAGCAAGTTTGCAGACGACACAAAGGTTGGTGGTGTTGTAGATAGTGTAGAGGATTGTCAAAGATTGCAGAGAGACATTGATAGGATGCAGAAGTGGGCTGAGAAGTGGTAGATGGAGTTCAACCCGGAGAAGTGTGAGGTGGTACACTTTGGAAGGACAAACTCCAAGGCAGAGTACAAAGTAAGTGGCAGGATACTTGGTAGTGTGGAGGAGCAGAGGGATCTGGGGGTACATGTCCACAGATCCCTGAAAGCTGCCTCACAGGTGGATAGGGTAGTTAAGAAAGCATATGGGGTGTCAGCTTTCATAAGTTGAGGGATAGAGTTTAAGAGTCGCGATGTAATGATGCAGCTCTATAAAACTCTGGTTAGGCCACACTTGGAGTACTGTGTCCAGTTCTGGTCGCCTTACTATAGGAAGGATGTGGAAGCACTGGAAAGGGTACAGAGGAGATTTACCAGGATGCTGTCTGGTTTAGAGAGTATGCATTATGATCAGAGATTAAGGGAGCTAGGGCTTTACTCTTTGGAGAGGAGGAGGATGAGAGGAGACATGATAGAGGTGTACAAGATAATAAGAGGAATAGATAGAGTGGATAGCCAGCGCCTCTTCCCCAGGGCACCACTGCTCAATACAAGAGGACATGGCTTTAAGGTAAGGGGTGGGAAGTTCAAGGAAGATATTAGAGGAAGAATTTTTACTCAGAGAGTGGTTGGTGCGTGGAGTGCAGTGCCTGAGTCAGTGGTGGAGGCAGATACACTAGTGAAGTTTAAGAGACTACTAGACAGATATATGGAGGAATTTAAGGTGGGGACTTATATGGGAGGCAGGGTTTGAGGGTCGGCACAACATTGTGGGCCGAAGGGCCTGTACTGTGCTGTACTATTCTATGTTCTGTGTTAAAAAACAAAGTCATCAATTCCATCATCGAAATCATTAACATTTAATATAAAAACAGAGACTTGAACACCAGAAGAACGTGATGGACATCACTTCAGTGCACTACTGAGGGAATGCTGCACCATCAACCCTGTCAAATAAATCTGCAATTTAATTTTTATGTTGTTGAAAATATCCAGAGATCCATTAAAAATACACTGCACAGGCAATACTGATAAATAATGTGCAGCTGAGTCATCATTTATTGGAGAAATATGGTTAAAGACGATGCTGACAAACTTCAAACTGTAAAAAACATTATCAAATTGCATGTCTCTGGCTTCTCCTGCCTTCTTCTCACAGTTAGAGATTTATTTTTTCTTTCCTTAGCTGTGGCATCTTCTCCCCACCACCATCTCTCAACAACCAGGGACAATATCAGTGACTGCTGCAGACCAGCCATTCATCAACCAGCTCCATCCCGCACGTCCGGAATAGTGCATTAACAGAACACAGTACCTTTAAAAGTCCTGTCATTCAGAGACAGCACCCTCTTTAAAAGAATTATAATTCAGAAGTGCCCCTTTGAACGAATAATTTTCATAGGTACTGTCCACTTCAGAGAACCCATGGTTCAGAGGGATTGTCCCTCTAAAGAACACAAAATTCAGAGGCACTGCAATTTAGAGGAAATACAACTCAATCTGACAGCCTCTTTAAAATAACCATCTTTCACATGGACTGCCCAGTATGAAGGGCCCAACTTTCAGAGAGACTTAGTCTTTCGACCCGTCATGGAGAAACTGACACTTTGTACGAGGGAAATACAAACAACCCCACACCTTTAAAGAAGGCAATCATGTCTAAATCTTTCCATTTAAACAGGAAAGTTTAATGAGTCCTGATGAAGGTAAGTGGCCTGAAATGTCAACTGTTTATTCCTCTCCACGATGCTGCTTGACCTGCTCAGTTCGTCCAGCATTTTGTATGCACTGCTCAAGATCTCCAGCACATTCAGAATCCATTTTGTTTTACGTTTAATGAATGATCTTGATTTATTTTGATATAGACAGAATACAAGATTACTGGAGTCATGACTACTCAGAAGCTCTTGCTTTGAGTTTGGCGTTACAAAGGGTCTAGCAGTTTTTATTAGCTTTAGATAATTCAGTCAGGTCAAAGATTGGGAAGCCTTTTCTTCTTAACCTCAAACATTGAACTGAACTTGGTGCAATGATTTTTTTTAAAAAACAATCATATGAAATCCATTTCCCTGTTATTGAAAGCATGGCCTCAAGTCACTGTTATTATAGACTGGCGTTTATTATTACTGCAGCTGAAATGTCCTTAAACTCAAACTTAGTTCACCCTCTGTTGCAGCAATTATTTGAAATTTCATTTCAAACCCCAGTCTGATCTGTCACCAATTTAGCAACAACTCTGTGACATTCATGAGGAACTGGACTGACTGAAACTGACTTTTTGTGTGTGTGTGCATGTGTTGAACCATCATGAAAATTGTGTGGGCTTTCATTCCATCTATCCTGGAAAGAACGCAAACACGAGGAAATCTGCAGATGCTGGAATTTCAAGCAACACACATAAAAATTGTTGGTGAACGCAGCAGGCCAGGCAGCATCTATAGGAAGAGGTACAGCTGACGTTTTGGGCCGAGACCCTTTGTTGGGACTAACTGAAAAAAGAGAAAGTAAGAGATTTGAAAGTGGGAGGGGAAGGGGGAGATCCGAAATGATAGGAGAAGACAGGAGGGGAAAGGGATGGAGCTAAGAGCTGGAAAGTTGATTGGCAAAAGGGATATGAGAGGATATGAGATATCCTGGAAAGAACTCCAGATTCAAAAATCAAACTGGATTATCAAATTATGTAGGTGTTGCCATGTACTAGCACGACATTAATTTCCTTGCAGGTACTTACAAGAAAAAATACAATGAAATTTATAAAAAACTATACATAAACAGACAAAGACTGACAGTCAATGTATAAAAGAAGAGAAACTATGTAAATAAAAATATTACTGAGAACATGAGTTGTAAAGAGTTCTTGAAAATGAGTCTGTAAGTCATAGATTCAGAGCAGACTGTTCCTCAAACCAGGTGATATAGAATCCATTATATATATTATAGGCAACCGTTAGTCTCGTGAGACCATGGGTTTTGCGCCTTGGAAGGTTTCCAGGGCGCAGGCCTGGGCAAGGTTGTATGGAAGACTGACAGCTGCCCATGCTGTAGGTCTCCCCTTTCCACGCTACCGATGTTGTCCAAGGGAAGGGTACTAGGGCCGATACAGCTTGGCACCGGTGTCGTCACAGAACAATGTGTGTTTAAGTGCCTTGCTCAAGGACACAACAGCTGAGGCTCAAACTAGCAACCTTCAGATCACTAGACTGACGCCTTAACCACTTGGCCACGCGTCAACACCTATAGAATCTAAGACTTTTTAGAACGGTGGGTGTGTGGAGCACCCTGCCAGGGTGGTGTTGAGGCAGGTATAATTACCACCATTTAAGAAACTCTTAGATAGGCACATGGATGATAGAAAAATGGAGGGCTGTGTGGGAGGGAAGGCTTAATTTGATGAAAAAGTAGGTTAAAAGGTCAGCACAACATTATGGGCTGCAGGGCCTATACCGCGCTGTAATCCTCCATATTGTATGTTCTATGTTCTGTAATCCTCCATATTGTATGTTCTATGTTCTGTACCTCTTGCATGAGAGCATGGGGGTGATTTTGATGATAGAAGCAGCTTTCTTGAGGCAGTGTCCCATGTAAATGTACTCATTAGTGGGGGAGGGCTTTGCCTGTGTTGGACTGGGCCAAACAAATTGATGGAATTCTTTGGAGTTTAGAAGAGAAGAGGGGTGATCTTATTAAAAGAAAGCAAATCTCAACGGGGAATGACAGGCTAGATGTTGAGGTTTTTAACTCATGGGAGATTCTGAGACGATGGGACCTGCTTACAAGATAATGGGTTGGTCCCTTAAAGTTATAGTATGTAGAGATATTTTCTAGCAGAGCGTGGCGTATCTCTGGAATGCTCTGCTCAGAGAGTTGTGAAGGCTATGTCATTAGAAATAAGTAAAGTTTGGGGGAGATAACTTTGTAAAGATGGAATTGAGGGGTTGAGGGTTACGGAGTCTAGAAGTGAGGAATAGGGTAGGCTTAAAGGACCAAGTGGCCTACAAATAGAGTTATAGAGTACTACAGCACAGAACGAGGCCCTTTGAAACATCTCGTCCTGATCTTCTGTTAGTTCCATCTACCCACACCCGGACTATAGCCCTGCGTTCCTCTCTCGTCTTGTACCTATTCAAACTTAAATGCTGCAATTGAACCTATGTCCACCACTTCTGCTGGCAACTCTTTCCACTCGCTTATCATTCTTTGAGTGAAGAAGTTTCCCCTCAAATTCACCTTAAATATTTTACCTTCCACCCTGAAACTATGACCTCCAGTTCTAGTCTCACTCAGTCAGAGGGAAAAAGCCTGCTTGGATTCACCCTGCTCTCATTTGCTTATGTGCTGCCTCGTTTCCCTCTCCTGGTATTGGGGCCACATTTGCTCCCTACAATCTACAGGAAGCTTCCTATAATGGACAGTGGATACTCTTTGAGGGACCACATGGTCAAATCCTATTTCACCCTCATATCAGTGCATTCCGTAGTTTCACAACCCCTAGAGTAGAAATGAGTCTCGCTCAACCTCAAAGGGCTGCCTAAAGGTGGGGGGAAGTCATCAATTGAAAAAGCATATTGCCAGTATTATGTGCTTGAGCCAGAGAAGGACTTTCTATCATTAGCACATGGCTTTCTGAGATCAAAAATACACTCACTCAGTGGCCACTTTATTAGCTACACCTGTACACCTGTTCGTTAAGGCAAATATCTAATTAGCTAATCGTGTGGCAGCAACTCAATGCATAAAAGCATGCAGACGTGGTCAAGAGGTTCAGTTGTTGTTCAGACTAAGCGTCGGAATGTGGAAGACATGTGATCTAAGTGACTTTGACCGTGGAATGGTAGTTGGCACCAGATAGGGCAGCCTGAGCACCTCAGACACTGTGGATTTCTTGAGATCGTTATGCACAACAGTCTCAAGAGATTACAGAGAATGATAAGAAAAATCTAAAATAAACATCCAGTGAGTGTCAGTTCTGTGGGTGAAATGCCTTGTTAATGAGAGAGATCAGAGGAGGACGCCACAGGGTTCGAGCTGACTGGAAGGCGACAGTAATTCAATTCATCACACATTACAGCAGTAGTGTGCAGAGGAGCATCCTTGAATGCACAACACATCGAATCTTAAAATGATGAGCTAAGCAGCAGAAGACCATGAAGATACAGTCAGTGGCCACTTTATTAGATACAGGAGATACTTAATAAATTGATCACTGTCTGTAAAATGGAAGAAATACTAAGGGAGACAAAATTCTGGAAACCAATATGAAGGTGGCTCTCATTGGTAGGATATCTTAGACTCAATGGTCTAAATGGTCTTCTTTGGTGCTGCAAGATTTTATTTCTTTTACTTGCAGTTTGCTCTCATACTTACTTATCTTTATATTTTCTTAGCACACAAAAGGAAGCCATTCAGCCCATTAAGTCCATGCCCACTCGCAGAGCAATGCCATCAATCTAGTTCCACCATCTTTCCCAACAAACTTATTTTCGCACCATCCTAATTCCCATGTTATTCATATTGAGGGGTAATTAACAATGGCCAATTAACCTATTATTACATCTTTGCAATGTGGGGGGAAACTGGAGCATCTGGGGAAATTAACAGGTGCATGGATAGGAAGTGTTTGGCAGACGCGGGAAAATGGCATTATATTAGATTGGACCATGCTTGGTTTAGAAGAGATAAGCTGAAGGGCCAGTGTCTGTGCTGTATTACTTTATAACTCTTTAATTCAGTCACAGGGAAAATGGACAAACTCCATAAAGAACAGCACCAGAGTTTTACAGTACTGGTGACCCGGGCTCAATTCCTGCCACTGCCTGTAAGCAGTTTTTACGTTCTCCCCATAACCATGTGGGTTTCCTCTGGGTGCTCTGGTTTCCTCCCACTGTTCAAAGACGTACCAGTTGGTAGTTTAACTGGTCACGGTAAGTTGTCCCGTGATTATGCTACGGTTAAATCGTGTGTTTGCTGGTGGTGCGGTTCGAAGGTCTGGAACGATCTGTTCTGTTCTGCATCTCAATAAACAGATAAATTATACCAAATATTAGCTTATTAAAGTGATGAGCACATCCCAGAGATAGGAAGTAACCTGTGAAATAGTCAGGTGACACAGGCTCTCAAGAAATTTCTAGAAATATACAGAGTCAGATGTACTATAATTACTGAATGTTCACCGATTATAAAAACTTATAAACAGTCACATGAAAATTAAATTACATGAAAAATAACAATTTCGCACTCTAATTGAACAGTCTTGAGCCAGAATCACCAAATGATTTGCCGATGTAAAGAAAGCTATGGATCATGCATTAGCAAGTGTAATTCGTATAGACAGCTGCTTAATGAATGCAAGGATGTGATGGGCTGAAGGGCCTCTTTCTGTGCTACATGACCATAGGAACCATCTAACACACTGAGGCACAGCTGACAGCTGGTAGTAAGGTCTCCAGCTGAGATGGGGTTGCCAGAGTAAGGATGGGAAGCACGGCTGAGATGGAGATAGCTGTCTCTCTGGATCACAGGGCAAGTAGTTTAATGCTTGGATGCAGGACTCTGTTCAATATCCTGCAATATTTTGATCTGTGAGTGAACTGTGGAAGAGGCCTGGACAATGGACTAGAAACAGAAAGGTCCGTGGAGAGACCCAGACAAATTGGCTTGTCTTGTTGGAGGAAACTTTGACTACACAGCCACAGTAAATAGCTGCGGCAGTGTGAATTGTCGGTCTCCAAAGACTACACTCGGTGGCCACTTCATTAGGTACCTCCTGAATTCACTGATTTTTTTGTCCTTTGTTTATTGCACCATTCTCTGTGAAAACTTGAGACTGTTGTGTGTGAAAATCCCAGGGGATCAGCAGTTTCTCAGATCATCAAACCACCCCATCTGGCACCAACAATCATTCCATGGTCAAAGTCACTTAGATCACATTTCTTCTGCATTATGATGTTTGGTCTGAACAACAACCGAAACTCTTGATCATGCCTGCATGCTTTTATGCATTGAGTTGCTGCCACGTGATTGGCTGTTCAGATATTTGCATTAACAAGCAGGTGTACAGGTGTACCTAATGAGGTGGCCAGTAAGTGTAGAAATGCTCCTGATCAAAGGTCCCTTGATTTTATGAATAGCATGTGATGGTTAAAGCAGAGCTGTACAATGCATTCTATTATCCATAACTCCCCACTGCCTTCACCGTGCTAGTATAGAATAATCTGTACTCTACAAGATAGAGGAACAAGGTAGGAGATTTTGCAATAAAACATAGCCTAAAATAACCTGTTAATCAAAAATCCTTTAATTTTCATATTTAATCCATGAAGTTAATGAGGCTGTGAGTAACAAATATATATAACATACTGAGCAGAACACAGGCACACTTTGGCTGTGAGGAAGTTTCCGTGTAGCCTCGACGTACAGAATGTGAAGTGCTTTCTTCTGTGACTGAAGTTCACACCTCGATTGGTAAATTGGCTCATTATTGCCATATGTACCGAGGGACAGTGCTTTGCATGCCATCCATACAGATAATCCCAGCAGTACATCAAAGTAGTATGCAAAGGAAAGGCAATAATAGAATTTAGATTAGCTAACTTCTGATGATTGCTCCCCATCCCCCTTCTCTCTTTAACCTTTCATCATTCTTACCCCTTCTCTTACCCTCACCTGCTCATCACCTCCCTCTGGTGCCTTTCCCACCATGGTCCACTCTTTTCTGCTGTCAGATTCCTTCTTCTTCAGCTCTTTATGTCTTCTACCTATTACCTCCAGCTTCACCTCCACCTCCCCCCATCTAACACTTCCCAGCTTGTACTCCTTGCCTCCTCCCACTTTCTTTTCCTGGATTTCTTCACACTTTTCCTGCAGTATGACTGTGTACAGCAGAGTGGAAGACACCAGGCAAGCTCAGGCCAGAGACCACGTTAGCATCACCGGGATCTTTCTGCCCCTGATGAGGACAGGCTTCAGACAGGTGATCACAGGATCAGTCAGATGAATAAATCTGAGGACGATGAGGGGTCTCAGGCCAAAACATGTACTCTTTATTTCTCTCCATCGATGTTGCATGACCTGCTAAGTTTATTTATTGAGATACAGCATGCAGTAGGCCATTCTGGCCCTTCGAGCTGCGCCCATCAGCAGATCCCTATTTAATCCTAGCCTAATCATGCCACAATTTACAATTAACAATTAACTTACCAACTACTACATCTTTGGACTCTAGGAGGAAACCAAAGCACCTGGAGGAAACAGGGAGAATGGACAAACTCCTCACCTGGGCTGCGGGTGCTGTAAAGCGTTGTGCTAACCACTACACAACACTACCATTCTTCTTGCATTTTGTGCTCTTGGTACAGAATGTAAAAGTACTATGGTTACAGTGGAAATGTGATGCAGACATACAATCAGTTTTATGGTCGTGATGATGGCGAGTATGACACCAAGAGTTCATTACATCATACTTCAGGTACATTAATAGTCTTATAACAATGGGATGGAAGCTGTCTTTGATCTCAGTGGTCTATCCTAAATATAGTCTAATTCAGCTTAAACAAAATTGATTATGATTAAGTGGGTTGAATGAATAGATAAGGAAAAGGTATCTCTGAAAATGCTGGTGGTGGTGCAGTCGTTAAGTTAGTGGCTTAATAAATCATCTCCTCTGCTGTGCAATGCAGAGTTCACATCCTATCTCTGCAGCTGTGGGATTTGAATTCAGTTAACTAAATGTTTTTGAATTAAAAGAGATTGCAATG
Organism: Mobula birostris; assembly: GCF_030028105.1. Taxonomy (NCBI): domain Eukaryota; kingdom Metazoa; phylum Chordata; class Chondrichthyes; order Myliobatiformes; family Myliobatidae; genus Mobula; species Mobula birostris. Next base: position 2,409,549 of record NC_092401.1, on the reverse strand, counting down.
CAACAATAAAACCTTCATAGAACATAGAAACATAGAAAATCTACAGCACAATACAGGCCCTTCGGCCCACAAAGTTGTGCTGAACATGTCCCTATCTTAGAAACTACTAGGCTTACCTATAGCCCTCTATTTTTCTAAGCTCCGTGTACCTATCCTAAAGTCTCTTAAAAAACCCTATCGTATCCGCTTCCACCACCGTTGCCGGCAGCCCATTCCCACACACTCACCACTCTCTGAGTAAAAAACTTACTCCTGACATCTCCTCTGTACCTACTCCCCAGCACCTTAAACCTGTGTCCTCTTGTGGCAACCATTTCAGCCCTGGGAAAAAGCCTCTGACTATCCACACGATCAATGCCTCGCATCATCTTATACATCTCTTTCAGGTCACCTGTCATCCTCCGTCACTCCAAGGAGAAATTGCCGAATTCACTCAACCTGTTTTTATAAGGCATGCTTCCCAATCCAGGCAACATCCTTGTAAATTTCCTGTGCACCCTTTCTATGGCTTCCACATCCTTCCTGCAGTGAGGTGACCAGAACTGAGTGCAATACTCCAAGTGTGGTCTGACCAGGGTCCTCTATAGCTGAAACATTACCTCTCGGCTCCTAAATTCAATTCCAAGATTAATGAAGGCCAATACACCGTATGCCTTCTTAACCACAGAGTCAATCTGTGCAGCTGCTTTGAGCGTCCTATGTACTCGGACCCCAAGATCCCTCTGATCCTCCACACTGCCAAGGGTCTTACCATTAATACTATATTCTGCCATCATATTTGACCTACCAAAATGAACCACTTCACACTTATCTGGGTTGAACTCCATCCGCCACTTCTCAGCCCAGTTTTGCACCCTATCAATCTCCCTCTATAACCTCTGACAGCCCTCAGATTATTATAAAAATCCTTTTTGGTCCAGTAATGTGCTTTAGGGGAGGAATTTAAGCAAGTTATTTAGTCCGACCAATGGTTTGATTCCAGGCCTGACTAATGTGGTTGGATGTTAGCTTCCCTCTGAAATGGCTTTCTAAACCACTTGTCAGAACTTAACCTCTATATCACTAGCACTGGGAAGTTGTGAAATAAAGTGAATTACAGAGCCATGAGAAAGAAGCTGGCCAAAATTGACTGCAAAGGGACACTGGCAAGGATGATGGCAGAGCAGCAATGGCTAGAGTTTCTCAGAGCAACTCGGAAGGCACAGAATCGATACATCCTAAAGAGAAGACATACTCTAAAGTGACATAACCATGGCTGATAAAGGAAGTCCAAGCCAACATAAAAGCATGGGTACTTTGTAGAGGGCATATAAGAGAGCAAAAAATAGTGGCAAGTTAGCTGATCAGGATTTAAAAAAGAAACAGAAAGCAAATAAAACAAAGCATAAGGGGGAGAAAAAAGAAATACGAAGATAAGCCAACTAATAACATCAAAAATTATGCCAAATCTTTTGCAGATATATAAAGAGTAAAAGAGAGGCAAGAGTAGATATTGGATTGTTGGAAAATGATGCTGGAGAGTTGTAATGGGGGACAAGGAAATGGCAGCTGAACTGAATAAGTATTTTGCATCGGCCTTCTCTGTGAAAGAGACTAGCAGTATGCTAAAAGTTCAAGAGTTTCAAGGGGCATTTGCTACTATTGGGGAGATAGTGCTTGAAGGGAAATAAGCAACCTGGACCAGATGCATTGGGAAAATTGAAAATGTCACTTTACTCTTCAAGAAGGCAGGGAGGCAGGAGAAAGGAAATTATAGGCCAGTGAGCCTGACCTCAGTGGTTGGGATGATGTTGGTGTCAATCGTTAATGATAAGGTTTTGTAATACTTGAAGGCACATGACAAAATAGGCCAAATTCAGCATGATTTCCTGAAGGGTAAACCTTGCCTGACAAATCTGTTGAAATTCTTTGAAGAAATAACAAGCTGTTTTGACAAAGGAGAATCGGTGGATATTGTGTACTTGGATTTTCAGAAGGTCTATGACAAGGCGCTGCACATCAGGCTGCTAAGCAAGGTAAGAGCCAATGGTGTTACAGGAAAGACACTAGTATAAATACAGTATTGGTTGATTGATAGGAGGCAAAGAGTGGCAATAAAAGGATCCTTTTTGGATGGGTTACCAGTGACAAGTGGTTTTCCACAGGGCTATGTATTGGGACCACTTCGTTTCACGTTGTATGTCAATGATTTGAATCAGAACCAGACTCAGAATCAGGCATGTATCATGAAATTTGTTAACTTAGCAGCAGCAGTTCAATTCAATACATAATATAGAATAATAATAATAATAAATAATAATAATCTTGGCAGGAGGAGAAGATGGCGGCGCGCCTGCGCGTGCGCAGCCCTCCAGTGAAAAATGATATCGTATCCGTTAAATAGGGGCCGTGGACAATTCTGATTTGATGGAGATGGATGTGAAAGCACAGAGGAACATCTGGAAAAATTTCTGAAACGCTCGTTCGCCACTGTCGTTACTGTGTGGTCGGGAATCTTTTGGAGGGAAGGCCTCAAAATCCCCGGCTTTGCCTGCTGTTAGCGACTGAGATTGAGGTCAAATCATTCGGATAGTGATGGCGCTCATTACTCAGTGTCGGAGAGCTGATCAGAGCTCAAAGTTTTCGGATGACTCAGAGTCGGATTGTGGTCAGCATGGCAGGGAGAGTTTTTCTTCCTTCTCCCGTCTGCGTGAGATGTGGGACATTTGATAGACTTTGATCTTTTACTGTGCTCATGGACAAGTTATGGTATTGTTGCACTGTTGTCACTATATGTTATAATTATGTGGTTTTGTTGGTTTTTTCAGTCTTGGTCTGTCCTGTGTTTTGTGATATCACACCGGAGGAAATACTGTATCATTTCTTAATGCATGCATTACTAAATGACAATAAAAGAGGACTGCGTGTCTTCATAATCTAAATAAATCAGTTACAGTATAGGTCAATTTAGACAGGTATAGGGAGGAATTTAAGAAATTTAAGGTGGGGGGTTATATGGAAGGCAGGGTTTGAGGGTCAGCACAACAATGTGGGCCGAAGGGCCTGTACTGTGCTGTACTATTCTATGTTCTATGATATATGTATATTGAATTGATTAAAAATTGTGCAAAAAATATAAATATATATTTAAAAAGTGAGGTAATGTCAAAGGGTTCAATGTCCATCTAGGAATCGGATGGCAGAGGGGAAGAATCTGAATCACTGAGTGTGTGCCTTCAGGCTTCTGTACCTCCTATCTGATAGTAACAGTGAGAAAAGGGCATGCCCTGGGTGCTGATGGGTCTTTCATAATGGATGCTGCCTTTCCGAGACATCGCTGCATGAAGATGTCCTGGGTACTTTGTAGACTGGTACCCAAATTGAAGCTGACTAAATTTACAACCCTCTGCAGCTTCTTTCAGTCCTGTGCAGTAGCCCCCCCATACCAGACAGTGATGCAGCCTGTCAGAATGCTCTCCACAGTACATCTATAGAGGTTTTTGAGTGTTTTTGTTGACATACCAAATCTCTTCAAACTCCTAATGAAGTATAGTCAGAGTCTTGCCTTCTTTATAGCTGCATCGATATGTTGGGACCAGGTTAGGTCCTCAGAGATCTTGACACCCAGGAACTTGAAACTGCTCACTCTCTCCATTTCTGATCCCTCTATGAGGATTAGTATGCGTTCCTTCATCTTACCCTTTCTGAAGTCCACAATCAGCTCTTTCATCCTAGTGACGTTGAGTGCCAGGTTGTTGCTGTGACACCACACCACTAGTTGGCATTTCTCACTCCTGTATGATGAAATTGATGGTATTGTGGCCAAGTTTGCAGACAATAAAAAGATACATGGAGGAGCAAGTCATTTTGAGGATGTAGAGAGGCTATAGAAGGAATTAGACAGATTAGGGGAATGGGCGAGGAAAAGGCAGATGGAATACAGTGTTGGGAAGAGTATGGACATGCACTTTGATAGAAGTAAGAAAAGCATAGACTATTTTCTAAATGGGAAAAAAATTAAAAAATATGAGGTGCAAAGGAATTTGGGAATCCTCATGTAGGATTCCCTAAAGGTTAAGTTGTAGGTGGAGGGGAAGGCAAATGCAATGTTAGCATTCGTTTCAAGAGGACTAGAATATAAAAGTAAAGTTGTAATGTTGTAGCTATATAAGACACTAGTAAACCCTCATATAAAGTATTGTGAGCCATTTTTGGTCCCTTTATTTAAGAAAGGATGCCTTGATGTCAGAGAGGATTCAGAGGAGGTTCGTGAAATTGGTTCCGGGAATGAAAAGGTTATCATATGAGCAGCAACTGCAGGTTCTGGGCCTATACTTGTGAAGTTTAGAAGAATGAGAGGGAATCTCCTTGAAACCTATTGAACATTGAAAGAGATCGATAGAGTGGATGTGAAGAGGGTGTTTCCTTTGGTCGGGGAGTCTAGGACCAGAAGGCACAGCCTCAAAATAGGGGGACATCTATTTAGAACAGAGATGAAGAGGAATTTCTTCAGCCAGAAGTTGGTGAACCTGTGGAATGCACTGTCACAAGCGGCTGCAGGGGCCAGTTCACTAGTTGCATTTAAGAAGGAGTTTGGTAGGTTCTTGATTAGTCAGGGTGTGAAAGGTTATGGGAAGAAGGCAGGAGAAGGCAGTTAAGAGGGAAAAGGATCAGCCATCATGAAATGGCGGAGAAGACTTGATGGGCCGAATGGATGGAAATTGAACTAACTAAATGGAACACTTCTAGACCGTTTCAAGGACTCTGGGGTTTGATGTTTAATACTCTATGTGTTATTCACTCGTTATTTGCTGTTTGCACGATTTGTTCTTTTTTTGTGTGTTGGGTGTTTGATGTTTTCTTTGAAAGAGTTCCACGGTGTTTCTTTGTTTCGTGGTTGACTACAGGAAGATGAATATCAAGGTCGTATACAGCATACATATCTTGATAATAAACGTACTTTGAATTTTCAAATGTTTGAATCTGTAGACAGACATAGTGGTGGAGCAGAAATGAGTCTGAGTGATCTCTTTTGAACTCTGTCAAGGGCTGGACTGGATAATTGCACGGAACGCTCACGGGTCTCACTGGAGATGAATCTTGGCAGTAGTTCAATGGCTTCAGGGAAGGAGAGAAAGAGAATATGGAACTAGGAAATGAATCCATAAATTGCTCTGGATAAAATCTCAGTGCTCTGATTTTGTGAAAAACTCCTGCCCAACACACAAGGTGTGCAGAGGCACGATGGCTAGAGTTGCTGCTTCACAGTACCAGCAACACTAATTCCATCCTCATCTCTGGTGCTATTAACGTGGAACTTGTAGGTTTGCCCTGTGACTGCGTGAGTTCCCCCTGGGTGCTCTGGTTAATACATTTGTAAAAAACATGCCTGTGGGTTAATTGGCCACTGCAGATTATCCCTTAATATAGGTAAGTAACAAAAGAGGGTATTTGATGTGTTTGAAAGGAGCTTCAGAGTAGAGGGGAAAGAGACATGAGAGCTGGTATGGATCTGAATGGCTATTGTGCTGTAATTCCAAGGGTAACCATGTCAAGAAGGGATGAAGGGACAATGTTTATGTTTTTTCAGGAAGACCCTCGGAGCCATGACCTTACAGTGTCTCAAAAGCAGAAAAGCTGCAGACGTTGGAAATCCAAAATGAAGCACAGAAATACTGGAGCAGATCAGCTGATGAGGAATGAGAAGCAAATGACACATCGCAGGCGAGTGACCGCTGTTTACCATTCTTCTCCCTGGTGTGGCCCAAGTTGGGATACTGGAGGTGAGCCACTTGTCCCTAGTACATTCAGGAGGATTGGGATCCACGCAGCCATTCACACAATGAGAGCGGGGTCATCCGGTGGCAAGGAGCACCCACATGGAATTCGTTGCAGGCATGTGAGACATGACATGGGACTCATTCGGCCAGTGAGTGAGATGGAGAAAGGGACTTGTAACACTTATTAATGAAATCTGCCAGAATGGCATTGAAGGGAGCAGGCAGGGGACTGGGGATGACTGGAAGAAGTGGATCAGGCCATGATTGAATGTCAGATCAGACTCAAAGGGCCAAATGGCCTATTTCTGCTCCTATATCTTATGGTCTTATTAATAGTAGCTGCTCTATCAATGTGATAATTTGGAACTGGTTTATTCCAGAAAGGCCAGTCTGCTGGATGTGGTTTTCAGATTTTCTGACCATATTAAATTAGATTTTTTTTTCTTGAACACTTACAGTATGGAATACAAGCAGAGGGAGGCCACAAGCCCCTTGTGTCTGCTCAATCAGATTACGGCCAATCTTCTTCCTCAGCATCACATTCCCGTTCTAGCTCTAGGTGCCTGAATATTTAAATACCCATAGATCTCTATCTTGGCTGAACAGAACAATGCAAATTGCACATTAATATCATGCAGAACAATTTCGGCTGCAGTACTTAAATTATTGACAGGTATAATATTCCACTCAAGAACTACACATCTTAATCAGGTTTAATACAGAAGCTCCAGTTGCATCTGTTATAAGCATTGAAGGAATGTTTAACTGAAGGTGAGACATTGCTTAACAAATTTTAGTGAGATCTTACAAGGGGTGATTGATAAGTTCATGGCCTAGGGTAGAAGAAGATGAGTTATACAGCTCTCGTTACATGCACATGCAGTTCAACTCTTTGAGTGAAAATGCAGGAAGTTTGAAGTTTCTCCTCATCTCTTTTTACTTTAGACCATGAACTTATCAATCACCCCATGCTGTGGAGCACTTCTGGAGGTCCAAGACACTGACTTCTACAAAGGGATCTGTATGCTCCACGACCGCTGGACTAAGTGTGTAAATGTCGGAAAAATAAACGTGCTAGGTTTTCTAAAATTGACTCCTTCTACCTTAGGCCACGAACTTATCAATCACCCCTCATATGTTTGCTAGTAGATTTTGACTCCTTCTTCTGCGACACTACATCGTAATAGTGAATAAAATCACACCCGATTAGAGCTCATTTCTGAAGAGCTGTATTCGAGCTAGGAAACAAAACTCAAGTTGTTTTCTCTTTGCTGTTTGATATTGTCCTACTTGATGTCATGGTCAAGAAAGTTTACCGATGCCTCTACTTCTTCTGGAGGTTAAAGAGTCTATTCCTCAGAACGTAGAAGACTGAGATGAGATTTTATGGAGGTATACAAAATTGTGAGGGGTATAGATAGGGTAAGTGCAAACTGGCTTTTTCCAGAGGCTGGGTGGGGCAACAACTGGAGATCATGGATTAAAGGTGAAAGGTGAAAAGTTTAAGGGAACATGAAGTCAAACTTCTTCATTCATAGGGGCATGACATTGTGGAATGAACTGCAAGTGCAAGTGATGCATGTGAGCTTGATTTCAACTTTTAAGGGAAGTTTGGATAGGTACATGGATGGTAGTGGGATAGAGGGCTATGGTCGTGGTGCAGGTTGATGGGAGTAGGCAATTTAAATGGTTTGGCATGGACTAGATGGACCAAAGGGCCTGTATCAGTGCTGTACTTTGCTATGACCCTATGATTCTAAATTTGGCATGTTCCCCTTGAGTTTTACCGATTTTTATTGATGCATGGATGCATACCAGTTTGGTATGGCTACTGGTCCTGACCAGAGGAATCTGCTGGGTTGTAGACACAGCTCAGCACATTATGGAAACCAGATTTCCTTCCATGGACTTGGTGTGCACTTCTCACTGCCTCAGTATCTCAGCCAGCATAATCCAGGACACCAACTACCCTGAATCTTCTCTTCTCCCCCCTGTCTTTGGGCAGAAGGTGCAGAGGTCTGAAAGCATGTACCATCAGACTCAAGAACTGCTTCTACCTCACTGTTATCAAACTCTTGATCAGACTGGTGTACGACAAGATAGTCTCTCAGCCTCATCATCTACTTCATTATAATCTTGCACTTTATTGTTTACATGCACTGCACTTTTGTTGGTAGCTTTTACACTTCATTCTGCATTTTAATTGTTCTACCTCATTCTAGCTCAATACACTGCGTAGTGATTTGATTGGTATGCAAGGCAAGCTTTTCACTGTATCGTGGTACATCTGGCAACAATGAAGCGATTAACCAAACGCAGCTGACATCTGAATTGATGGCTGTTCCTACTCCCTATCCACTTTTCCCACCAGACGACATAAACAGGCTTAATTATATAGCTGTATCTTAATGCACAGGAGAAGACTGTTCTGCCCATGAGGTCAGTACTTGTCTCTGAAAGGATAATGCATTTCCTAACCAACATCATGTCCTGCTCTTGGGTGAACCAGCAGCACAACTGATAGAACTACCGGCTCCAGTGACCCAACTGGTAGAGCTACTGGATCCAGTGACCCAACTGATAGAGCTACTGGATCCAGTGACCCAACTGGCAGAGCTACGGCTCCAGTGACCCAACTTGTAGAACTACTGGATCCAGTGACCCAGCTTCAAATCTAACTTTGCGCGCTTCCTGCGTGAAGTTTGCACGCTCTTCCTGTGACCGTGTGATTTTCCCCACATCCCTTAGACCTGTGGGTTGGTAAGTTAATCAGTCACTGTAAATTGGGCTCTTATGAGTGATAGAAACTAGAGAATGTGGGGCAAATTTAAATAAAACGATTAATGCAGAATTAGTGTAAATGGGTGCTTGATTGGCAACCTGGACTTAAAGGACGAAAGGGCCAGTTTCCATGCTGTCTGATTCTATAACAACCTTGTAAATATCTTTGCTATCTATCCAATCAGTTTTTTTGACTGTTATTTTGAAATTTACTTCTACTAGTTTCTCCAGGAATCTGCTCCAGACCACGATCCACGACTCAAACAGAAATTCTCATCCCTGCAATTTTCAGCTCAGTCGCCAGGGAAAATGAAGAAAGGGTACCTGGGATTCACTACCTGAATAGGTGGTGGGGGGGGGGGTAGAAGAAACCTTCAGCACATTTGACAAGTACCTGAACGAAAAACTGAAGAACTTTAACCTACAGGGCAAATGTTCAACAGCACTCAAAAAGCTGGCATCTATTACTAAGGATGCTCACCATTCCGGATGTGCCCTCTTCTCATCACTGCCATCAGAGAAGAGGTCCAGGAGTCTGAAGACCCACACTCAATGATTCAGGAACAGTTTCTTGCCCTCCGCCATCAGATTCCTGAATGGTCCATGAGCCCACGAACACTACCTTTTTCTTTTATCACTATTTATTTTAGTAACTTATAGAATTTTATGTTTTGCACAGTACTATTGCCACAAAGCAAGTTATGTATCACTAGTCAGTGATAATCAATCAGATTCAGATTTACGCTGATGTTACACTAAGGGAGGGAACGTGGACTCAGACCATGCGAGGCCTGCGTCGGGCATTTTCATGCCTTACAAGGCGCAGATTGGAAGCCTGTGTGGGGCGCCATTCCTCGCACAGACTAGAGCAATGTGTGGTTAAGTGCCTTGCTCAAGGGCACAAACACACTGCCACAGCTGAGGCTCGAACTAGTGACCTTGAAGTAACTAGACGAACGCCTTAACCACTTGGCCACGTACCCAACACCAAGGAGTCACCTTAACAACAGCTTTGGATAGGCCTCATGAACAAATTTAGTGCATAGTGTGATAAATTAAAGAGAGGCACCTCCTGCAGATGTTACCAGTGCTGGGGAGTGATGTGCCTGTGATGTATTGGACTTCAGGGGAAATGTGCCTCGTCTCCACCCACTCATCATCAACAACTCTACAGTTATCACTGATTCAACACTCATGTTCCTGTGCATCATTACTTCACAGGACCTCACATGGAGGAACATATTTCCTTCGTTACCAAAAAGGCTCAGCAGAGGATGTACTTCTTACAGCAGTTGGTATGATTACGCTTTCTCAGAACATACCAGTTCAATTCTACCCTGGCATGGAGAGCATCCTCACATCAGCAATTACTGTCTGATTTGGCGCAGTATCGGCTCACAATGTACAAAAACGACAGTGAACTGTCAGGTCAGCTGAAATGGTCACTGACTGTATCTACCGTCACTGCAGGATTTGTATATGTCCCAGACAAAGAAGGGGGGCAGGAAAATCACTGCAGGCACTACCCACCTGGCAAACTGTCTTTTCCAAAAGCTCTCTTCTAGAAAGAGCTATAGGGCTATGACAAGAAAAACTTCACATCATCTTTCCTCAGGTAGTTAATCTGATCAACCATTCTAGTTAGCCCCTCCACGCCCCCTCGAACTATTATCCTCGTCACTGCATTGAACCTACTTTTTATAATTCTGTTTGCCTTGTAAATACATGCTGGTATTTACACATTTATCCACATTTTATTCCATATCTGTACTTTAACCTCTAATTTACTGTTGGATAATTCTTAATTCTTATAATTGTGGAATGTTGTTTTTTGTTGAATACACCACAACAAATTCCTAATAGATGTAAATGGGCTTCTGTAACTCTCTCTGCAACTAGATCCTTGACTTCCTTACTAGGTGACTGCAGTCAATGTGGATCACAAGTAAAATTTCATCCTCGCTGACCACCAACACTGGCGCACCTCAAGCCTGTGTCCAAAGCCCACTGCTCTACACTCTCTGCACCCACAACTGTGTGGCTGAGCACAGCTCAAACGTCATTATTAATCTGCTGCTGACTCAACTATTGTTGGCAGAATTTCAAATGGAGACAAGGAGGCGTACAGGAGTGAGATAGATCAGCTGGTTGAGTGGTATTGCAACAGCAAACTTGCTCTCAATGTCAGTAAGACAAAGGGATTGTTTGTGGACTTCAGAAAGAGAAAGTCAAGTGAACGCACTCCAGTCCTCATTGAGGGCCCAGCAGTGCAAAGTGTAAGCAGCTTCAAATTCCTGGGTGTGATTATCTGCAAAGATGTATTCTGGGCCCAACACACTGATATAATTACAAAGAAACCACAACAGCAGCTATATTTTATTAGGAGATAGAGGACATTTGGTATGTCACCAAATATTCTCGCAAATTTCTGCGGATGTACCATGGAGAACATATTCTAACAGGTTGTATCACTGTCTGGAATGAAGGGGCCATTGCACAGGTTCGGAAAAAGCTGCAGAATGTTGTGAACTCAGTCTGCCCCATCATGGGCGATAGCAACCAGAACATCTTCACAAGGCAATGCCTCAGAAAAGCAGCAAAAGCAGCTCATTGCTACCATCAGGAAGGAGGTACGGAAGCCTGAAGACTCACATTCAGCATTTCAGGATCAGCTTCTTCCCCACCACTATCGGATTGAAGAATGGAAACTGTACAGTACCTCACTTCTTGTTTTTTTCCCTCTCTTTAATTATTTAATTTAATTTCTTTCTTAAATATTTATTGTAGTTTATAGTTTTACATTATTATGTATTTGAATGTACTGCTGCTGCAATACAACAAATTTAATGACATATGATATTAAACCTGATTTTGAAATGTATATAATGAATAAAGTTGATCCTTAATCCTTGAAACTTTATAGCAACTTCTGATGTTCTGTATATGAAAGGAAGATTGATTCAGTACCAGACTTGCTAAGTCTGTCCACATTTTCCTTGATTGCAAAGTAAGCAGTTCCGCCTAGGGAGTCTGTCCTCACAATTCCAATCCTGAAATCGTGTCAGCATTCTGTAAGACTGCTCTGCACCGTCACTGTGGTGTAGCATCCTGACCTGCACACAGTTGTCAAGTTGTTTCTGGGCTAGCATTTTATATCGTACAGGAGTGATCTCCCTGCTCCTGTAGTCTGTGCTTCAGACGATAAAAGAATGTATCCTTCCTAACCATTGTGCCAGCTTTCCTGATCTGCAGACGCTGGAAGGAGATCTATAACTAGTGCGTGTTAAACATCCTATGGGAGCTGTGCAAAGAAACAAAGCAATCCCTCTGGGATCTGGGTTCACATTCATCTTTCTTGAAGAACTAGCTAAGCAGATTATCAGGTTGTTTGTCTCCTTTGATGCTTGTGGGAACTGATGGAACACACATTGTCAGCCACATTTTCCTTCTGTGATGCCCAGAGCCATATTCTAGTTGTCAAACACATTGACAGATTCTGTTTCCCTATTGATCGCCAACCAGAGGAGAGAGAACAATTGCATTAGGAATTGATTTCTCATCTAGGGAAGGGTATCAAGCAAATGAGGTAGGTCACTTCTCACACGTGGAGAGTTTCTGTGTTCCCTGTTTCTGGAAGGGATTGGCCAATCTGAAATATTTGAGGTTGCTCTTGGCAGACGGGCTGCCTCTCAGCAACAATGACTCCTGTCATCGAAAATAGAACAGTCCAGGCCCTTTGGCCCATAACCTTTGTGCTGACCTTCCAAGCTACTCCAAGATCAATGTAATCTTTCCCTCTCAGGTAGGCCTGCACTTTTCTTTCATCCTAAGAGTCGGTTAAATGTACCTGCCTCTACTGCCTCCTCTGGTAGTACTTTCAAAGAATCCACCAGGCTCTGTGTAAAAAGCCTACCTCTGACATCCCCCTTTCTCCAATCACCTTAAAAGTATGTCCTCCCATAATAGCCACGGCCACCCTGGGAAAAATAGGTCCATATTGCCACTTATCATCTTAAGTATGTCTCTCAAGTTGGCTCTCATCCTCATTCGCTCCAAGGAGCAAAGCCCTAGCTTGCTCATTTTTCCTCATAAGACATGCTCTCCAATCCAGGCAGCATCCTGGCAAATCTCCTCTCTAAAGCTTCCACATACTTCCTCTAATGAATTGCCAGAACAGAGCACAATACTCCAACAGCTGAAGAAAACCCACATTCTCACAGGAAGAGCATGCAAGCTCCACACAGGCAGTACCTGAGGACAGACAAACAGAAGAATATTGACGGCCAACACATTATAATGCCTTCTAGGCCACTCTATCAACCTGTATAGTAACTTTGAGGATCCATGGACTTAACCCCAATATTCTTCTGTTTGTCTAATCCCTTACTCACTCTTCCTTCAGTTAGTCCTGACGAAGGGTCTCGGCCTGAAACGTCGACTGCACCTCTTCCTAGAGATGCTGCCTGGCCTGCTGCGTTCACCAGCAACTTTGATGTGTGTTGCTTGAATTTCCAGCATCTGCAGAATTCCTGTTGTTTGGCCCTATAAAGAAGGTGGGGGGAGGGTGGGAAGGAGAAGGCTGGTAGGTTCCAGGTGAAAGACCAGTGAGGGGAAAGATAAAGGGGTGGGCTGAAATTATCTCTGATGTCTTGTGATGATGTGAAATATCCTCAAGGAAACAGTGATTTAAATCATACTTCTTTGTGTTCCACGGCCTCCTCTACTGCCACAATGATGTTACTCTCAAGTTGGAGGAGCAACACCACATATTCCATCTGAGAAGCCTCCAAACTGATTGTAGTCTATGATTTAAACTATTCAGAAAGAGGCTATTTGGCCCGACAGGTCTATGCTTGTTCTACTGGAAGTTATCTATTAGTCCCACTCTCACCCTAGCTTCCTTGTACTCCTGCAATCTATTCTGTCTTGCACAGGCCTGTTGAGTCCTCTGATTCTTTCTAGTCTTTACTCAGAGCAAGTTACAGTGGCCAGTTAAGCAATTAATGTGGGAGGGAAGCGGAGCATCAGGAGGAAGCCCGCACGCAGTCACAGCATGCAGGCCAAGCCCACCCAGACAACTCGGAGGTCAGGACTGAACCCAGATCCCCAGTGATATGAGACGGCCACAGTAAAAGCTGCTCCATGGTGCTGCTCTGCGGCTATTGATCACCATGCAGCTGTTGAACGACAAGGAAGTGTCAGATGGTCTCTGAAGTGATTTATCGGCTCTGCCTTAAACATAGGAATTGCATCAGTAATACACAGTGTTGCTCTCAACTACGTTGGAAGATTGTACCTACAAGCGGCGCTCAGGGACTTGAACTTAGAATCTAGGCTGTCACTTTATAAAACACAACAGATTCTGCAGATGCTGCAAATCTTGGGCGACAGGCACAAAATGCTGGAGGAACTCGGCATCTATGTAGAGGAATAAACTGCTGATGATTTGGACTGATGTCCTTCAACGGAACTGGAAAGGAAGAGGGGCAGAAGTCAGAATAAGGGGGTGGGTAGGGGCCAAGGAAGCTGATGGGCGAGGCCAGGGGAGGAGGAAGGTGGGGGATGAAGTAAGAAGTTGGGAGGTGATAGGTAGCTTCTTCAATCCATCTATCACCTTAGTTTCTTGCAACATCCCACACCTCCATCCATCCACCTTCTCCTTCACCTGGTCTCACCTATCACCTGCTAGATTGTACTCTGCCCCCCCACTCCCACTCTCTTATTCTGGCTTTTTCTTCCTTTGCATTCCTGACAGAGAGCCTTGGTCTGCAATGTCAACTGTTTATTTCCCTCTATAGATGCTGCCTGACCCCCTGGGCTCCTCCAGCATTTTGTGTGTGTTGGCTGTCACTTTAGGTCCTTTCCAGTGCTGCTGCCACGTGTATAGCCTGTCGATTCGACCTCCCTTGGTTGTTCCAATAATGCCACTTTGACATTAGTATTTGCACCTCTTCACCTTGCACTGCTAGCTTCACCATTTCATTATACTTTGCACCATTCAGCTCTTTTACATTCAAATGTAAAAATTATCATCAAAGTGTGTAAATGCTACCATATACCGCTTACTGTTTACCTCTGCTGCACACTTCACTTGTATTTTAAATTATATTTTATTAACTTCTTTGTGGCAATATTTTGTTGCATGTGGTGTGTGTGGCATATGTATTGTGGGTGCACTGTGATCTGGAGGAACATTGTTTTACTTGGCTGTGTATATTCACAGTCAGACGGCGATGAACCTGAACTTGATACCACCCCGGGATTCATTTTCCTTGCAGAGATTTATGGGAAAAATAAAGAAATACAATAGAATTTGCGAAAAACTATACACCCTGCTGTGTATTACAATATACTAGTCTGAATCTGAACCCTAGGACCAGATGAGCTGTCAGCTGATATGTTGAACCAGTCAGCCTTCTGGCTGGGCAAGAGTGATCCCATGATGCTACTTTAAAAGAAAACGAGGGATTCCCCATCCTTCCTGGTCAGTATTTGTTTCTCAGGCTCTTGTTGCAGTTTCCTGGTAACCTGAAGATGTATTTCCTACAACTACATTCGAAAAGAACCTGAAAAGGGGAAGTTTCGGAAGTTGGCTGTACTGCCCAGGGGCTGGCTCTGTCACCAGTAAAACTGTGCCAAACCTCAGCTCCAATTCCTTGCTTGCTCTTCAACAACCTTCTCTTTCCATTCGATTATTTGTCTGTCTCCTCCTTTAGCAACTACAAAGAAGAGTGAGGTTTCTCCCCGGGAGCCACCATAGACTGGATGGTCCAAATGATCCTCACCTTCGGGCCATGCAGTCTTCTCACTACTACCCTTGGGCAGGAGGGGCAGGATCCTTAGGTTCCACACTGCCTGGCTCAGCAACAGTTATTACCCTTCAACTATCAGGCTTCTGAACTTCTAACCTCAACATTGAACTGATTCCACAACCTGAGGACTCCCTTTCAAGGACTGTACAACTCTTGTTCTCAGTATTATTTTTATTGATACTGTTTGTTTTCATTTGCACACTGGTTGTTTGTCAGTCTTTGTTCATGTATAGATTTTATTAAATACTGTTCTATTTCTTTTTTCCCTGTAAGTGCCTGCAAGAAAATGAATCTCACAGTTGTATATGGTGACACATACATACTTTGATAATGAACTTACTTTGAACTTTGAACTGTCTTATTTTTCCGTTTGTGTCCTGGGAGTGTAGCCATCACCTGATCCAGAACCAACCTCAGCAATAAATCATCTCATTGACACTGTGCAATGAATCAGTACTTCCATCTCCAAAGATGAAGCGCCCACTGTCTAAATGGAAAAGGTTTCTGTAGGTGGTAGGTCAGCAAACGTGACCCCACTACTTAAGGAGGGAGGAAGCAGGGAACAGTCATGAAACTAGGAGCAGGAGTAGCCAACCGGCGCTTCCCCACAATTCATCAGGATAACGACTGCTCTATCCCAACTTTCAACCACACCCCTGTTTCCCACAGCTCTTCCTACTCTGAGCTTTCAAATGTGTGCCTAGCTTCACCTGTACTTGTACCTACACTGGCACAGTCACTGTCCTACTGTAAGAATCACCTTACATTCAGATTCTCCTGCACCTTCTGTTACTTTATGTACAGATAGTCCAATCAGTCTATGCATACAAGTTATTCTTATGCATATGCGGCCACACACGACCGTTACTTGTACATTGTGCTTCATGGGGTTGCTTTATATTGGATTCTTTGTGCTTATTGTGTTTTATAATGTTGCCTCAGATCCAGAGTAACAATCATTTCGTTCACCTTTGCACTCATGTACTGAAGCATAACAGTAAACAATCTTAGATCTTGAATCTTGAACCCTGTAATGATCTGTCCTCCACAACTGTATGGGGAAATGACTTCCAAATATTCACACCGCTCTGTGAAAAGATATCCTGCACATCTCAGTTTTAAATGACTGGCTCCACGTCCCCTCATTTGAGATTCTCACAAGAGCATACACTCTCTCATGCAGAATCTTGTATTTTTCTTCAAGCTTGCCTCTCAATTCATGTCCATGAGGCATGGGAGCAGAATCAGACTATTTGGTCCATCGGGCCTGCTCCACCATTCAATCATGGCTGATTTATTAACTCTCAGCCCCATGCTCCTGTCTTCTCCCTGTAACTTTTGGCACCTTTGCTAATCAAGAATCTATCAATCTTTGATTTAAATATACCTCAATGACTTGGCCTCTACAACCTCCTGTGCCAATGAATTCCACAGATTCACTAAAGGAATTCCTCCTCATCTCTATTCTCAAGGGAAGCCCTTGTATTCTGAGGCTGTGTTCTCTGGTGCTAGACTCCTCCACTATTGGGAACATCCCCTCCATGTCCACACTATTTTGGTCTTTTAATATTCAATAGGTTTCAATTAAATTCCCCCTCCTTCTTCTAAACTCCAGCGAGAGCAAGTCCAGAGCCATCAAAATCTTCACATATGTTAAACTCCAAAGGATAGAGGTCCAATCTGCTTAGCTTCTACTATTAGTCTGCTGACAGGCTGACTACTGTTAAGCTGACCTCTATTGTTACGGTATTTCCCTCCTATCATTGATAAGACAAATCTACAATGAACAAGCTATAGAGTTACACAGAGTCATACAATAAAGAAAAATGTCCTTCAGTTCATCCTGTCCATGCCAACAACCAAATACCCTGCATTAATTCCACTTACTAGCAGATGGTTAGCAACATGGCACTAGCGACGCATGGCAATGTTTTGCAGACAGCTCACAAAACTACTACATTCTCCTGTAGGTATACTTCTTCTGAACTGCAATCACTGCAGTCTGCAGCCTATAATTTCCCTTTTAAGGATGTTCTTTTGAACCAACTAAGCGATGAGGTGCTTTTGTGATTTCCTGGAGGATTCGGCAGACGAGACTTTGAGAGTGCAGGCACAGCTGGGGCGGCCATTGCTGGGGGTGGATGCTGCATCAAGTTCTGATAGTAGAAGGTGAACCTGTGATTGGCATTACTCTGTGCCGATTAAAACGCTGAGCAAGGTTAATCTTGTCAAGGTCGAGGGTGGAAAATGAGCAGGTGTTCAGCGCCATCTGACTGTGTTTGACCAGTCTCCCTCTCTTCTCACTACTACTGTTGGGCAGAATGTGCAGGAGTATTTGGTCCCACACCGCCAGGTTCGGGAGCAGTTGTTTCCTGCAGCCGTCGCGCTCGCTGACCTCACCACTCACCAGGCTCCACTGCTGTGCACTTACTTGTGGGAACTCTGCCGTTCGTGTTCCCTCTGGGGTCAAAGTGCAAAGCGCAGAACCGGCAGTAACACACAGAACAAGGCACATATAGTTACTAGAGCAGCAAAACACAGACACAAAACAGTCCCTGTCTATCACAGCCAGTAGAAGGAAGGTGAACAGGATGTTGTCCTGGAGCCATGTTTTCTGAAAGGGCAAGCATACAGAAGTTCTCACCACACGTTAGCGCAGCCACAGGCAAATGCAATCCAGCTTGTCTTCTACCAAGTGAACACAGAAGGGCAGCAGTGATGGAGGGGGCTGGACTTCAGCTCTCTCCCACACCGTCTTCAATGTCTTCTCCCCTGTGTAGCTGCAACAGGCAAACCCATGGCATAAAGGTCTTGTCTATGCCGGGAAGTAAACAGTTGATGTTTCGGGCTGACCGTCTGATAAAGGGTCACAGCTCAAAACGTCCACTGTTTATTCCTCTCCATGGATGCTGTCTGACTTGCTGAGTTCCTCCAGCATTTTGTGTGTTTAGATTAGATTATGAAGACACGTAGTCCCCTTTTATTGTCATTTAGTAATGCATGCATTAAGAAATGATACATTATTTCCTCCGGTGTGATATCACAAAACACAGGACAAACCAAGACTGAGAAAAACTGACAAAACCACATAATTATACATATAGTTACAACAGTGCACAATACCATAACTTGATGAAGAAAGTCTGTGAGCACAGTAAAGTTCAAAGTTTCTCAAATGTCCCACATCTCACGCAGACGGGAGAAGGAAGAAAAACTCTCCCTGTCATGCCAACCACAATCCAACTCTGAGTCATCCAAAAGCTTCGAGCTCTGATCAGCTCTCCGACACCAAGTACTGAGCGCCATCTCTGCCGAACAATTCGACCTCCTTCTCGGTCACCAAAAGCAGGCAAGGCTGGGGATTTTGAGGCCTCCCCTCCAAAAGATTCCCGACCACACAGTAACAACAGCAGCAGATGGGCGTTTCAGAAATTTCTCCAGATGTTCCTCTGTGCTTTCACGTCCATTCTCCATCAAATCAGAATTGTCCACAGCCCCTATTTAACGGACATCATGTGTTTTGCTCAGGATTTCCAGCATCTGTAGAATTTCTTGTTTTTATGACCCAGAGTACGACGCAGTTTTGATCTCCCATAAGAAAGTATATGCTAGCCATAAGAAAGTGTGGCATAGGTTCATGTGACTGGCTCCTGGGTAGGTGGGTTTGTCATATGAGGATTTATAGAGCAGATTAGAATACAAAAGAGACGGCAGATGCTGGAATCCATGTTAAAAAAGCAGAATGTTTTCTCAGTAAGACAAAGCAGCACCTATGAAGGCGAAGATTGAAGACTTTCCCAACCTCCCCCATCCCCACCACGGCCTCACTTTCCTACTGCTATGTACTGGTGACCTTTCCAGTTCTGTCTCATCAAATAGATGAACAAATATAAGGCTATGTGAAAGGGAAGGGAGTAGGTTAAAAAGTTGGCACAACATTGTGGGCTGAAGGGCCGGTACTGTACAGTTCTATTTTCTTGCTGTACACAGCCATCAACTTAAACACTTTGCAGCCACCGATGAGTTCTTTCTTTTTGAACAGATTAGGTCTGTCTTTCATTAGAGGTATCACTGGAATTTAAGAGTTTGACAGGCTGATGTTGCACTTGGGTGCAGAATCTAGAACCAGGATTATAGTCTCAGTAGAAAGCTAGGCCATTTAGGACTGAGATGAGGAGAAATTTCTGCAGAGTGTGATATATCTTTGAAATACTTTCCCTTAGAGAGCTGTAGAGACCCAGCAAACATAGAGTAACCACAAAACAGACATCAATCGATTTGTATCAAGGAAATGAAGGGAAATGGCGAAAAAAGTGAGACTGTGCAGACTTGAAGGGCCAGGTGCCCTATCCCTGCACCTAATCCTTGTGTTCTATTCACTGCTTTGGAGCCAACACCATTTAACACAAGGTAAATGAGTTCAAATCCCAGTATGGCAGCTGTGAAAACAAAATTCAAGTCACTTGGAGTAAATAGTTAGTCCAAGTAATCATAACCAGGAAACAATTGAATGACTGCATACAAAAAATTTCTGCTGATGCTAGAAATCCAGAGTAAAACTTTGACAAACTTCTATAGGTATGTAGTGGAGAGTATATTGACAGGCTGCATCACTGCCCGGTATGGGAACACCAATGCCCTTGGATGGAAAATCGTACAAAAAGTAATGGATACATGGGTGAAGCCCCCCTGCACCATTGACCACATCTACATGAAATATTGCTACAGAAAACCAGCATAGATCATCAGGACATGCTCTCTTCTCATCGGAGGGGAGGAGAAGATGGCAGCACGACGCAGTGCGTGCGGCCGCTCCGAAATGATATCGTATTTGTTAAGTAGGTACCGTGCACAAACCCGATTTGATGGAGACAGACGTGAGAAGCACGGAGGAACATCTGGAGAAAATTCTGAAATGCCTGCTTTGCTGCCGCTGCTACTGTGCGATCGAGAATCTCCGGAGGGGAAGGCCCCAAATCCTCGGCTTTGCCTATTGCATGTTGCCGGGGCCGGGGTCAAAGTGCTCGGCAGAGATGGTGCTCGATGCTCGGTGTCGGAGGACTGGTTGGAGGCTCAAAGTTTACGGACGGACTCAAGAGTCGGACTGTGGTCGGGTGCTTCCAGGATGCTGCATCGGCAAGTTTGCGGTGCTGGAAGCTCATGGCAGGGAGAGTTTCTCCCTTCAACCGTCTGCGTGAGATGATGGGACTTTCGAGAGACTTAGAGATTTTTTTTTACTGTGCCCATGGTCTGTTCTTCATCAAATTACGGTATTTCTTTGCACTGTTGTAACTATGTTATAATTGTGTGGTTTTTGTCAGTTTTGGTTAGTCTTGGTTTGTCTTGTGTTTCTGTGATATCATTCTGGAGGAACAAATTGTATCATTTCTTAATGCATGCATTACTAAATGACAATTAAAGAGGACTGCGTGTCCTCATAATCTAATCTAATCTACTAGATCCTCAGACCTTACACCACCTGGTTCAGAAACAATTGTTGCTCTTCAGCCATCAGGCTCTTGAACCAATGGGGACTACTTCACCTGCCCCATCACTGAAATGTTCCCATGACCTATGCACACACTTTCAAGGCCTCTTCAATGGTTCCAATTAATATCAGAGAATGTATACATTCTACAGCCTGATATTTTCACTCTTCGCAGACATCCACAAAACAGGAATATAAACCCCAAAGAATGAATGACAGTAAAACATAAGAACCCCAAAGCCCCTCCCTCCCCTCCCACGCAAAAGCAGCAACAAAACATCACTCCTCTCCCCACTTGTTCTTTTTTGATGCCTATCTTTTTTGAGCGGGGGAAGGCATGGGTTTGGTTTTTCTCTCTGAATGACTTTCATGTTCTTTCTTTCCTTGTTTCATGGCTATCTGGAGAATACAAGTTTCAGAGGTGTATGTAGAGACATGCTTTGATAATAATGAACCTCTGAACCTTTGATCCAGCAGAAAGGATCAGCTCCCCTACCACCCACCATGCATGCAACAGAGATATTGCTCCCGCCACAGTGAGAGGGAGAAGCAACAGCTGCTAGTTCGATGTTACTGTCTGCAGTGTCACTTTATTCTGAGCTCCGCGACTTGAGAAGAAACAGCAAACTCCCTCTCACCATCTAGAGAGAGGGAGGTGAGGGAGGGAGGAGGGAGGGAGAAAGCGAGAGAGGGAGAGAGCAATTGTTCAAGTGCAGAGGCCTCTGACAGCTGCATTCCACGTCATCTCAGTTCTCGATATTTATTATTTACTTATTATTATTCTTTCTTTCTTTTTGCATTTGCATTGTTCGTTGTCTTTAGCACCATGGCTGAATGCCCAGTTGGTCGAGTCTTTCACTGATTCTGTTATTATGGATTTATTGAGTATGCCCAAAGGAAAATAAATCTCAGGGTTGCATATGGTGGCACATGTGCACTTTGATAATAAATTTTCTTTGAACTTTGAACAAAATGCTGGAAGAGCTCACTAGGTCAGACAGCAGCAATGGAAAGGAATAGACAGTTGACATTCCTTGATGGGAGGTCTCATCAGACAGTTGTAAAATAAAATCAGCTTCAGTAATGATCTTCCGTTAACAAATCCTGTTCTACATCTGACACCAGACCACCATGAGGGCTGCCTCTGTAGTGTACCTTCACAATAGCTCAGCAAGCAACTCAGTTCATGACGTACATCAATGATACCGATGTCCCATAGACGAAGAACTCTCACGTGACCATTCAGATGCTTGTGATTGAGGCCAGACTCCCCACAGTATATGTGTGTCTGATCCCCATGTAATATCCCAGAGTTGCTTACTAATTTTCCAGGCAATGTTTTCGATCATTGTATTGCAATGAAATTCATCATCATAGCTTGTCACACCAGACAGCCAGCCACTCTAGTGTTGTTTGGTTGACGTTGAGCAGGTCAGTGTCAGCTAAATCAGGTGAGAGTGGGCAGTTGTGTTCAATTTTCTGCACCCTTTCGCCACACTCACAGGATGTGCTGGTCTTTAAACCCCACTTCACCATATTGTCTCCCGTCCTACAAACTCCCGCTCTCGCTCTGTTGAGAGTGCACCACCTCCGTCTGTCAAGCAGTGCCCCGTCTGGTAACATTTCTGTGTGGGCTTGCACTGTATTGTTTGGTGGGGTTCTGGCTTCTGTTTGTTGCCAGAGGTCAATCCTGTGTGTTTGGGGGGATGTTCCGTGCGGTAGTTCCTCCACTATAGCAAAGCTTTTCCTGGATTTTAGGCGGTTGGAAACTGGCACATGACGATGTAGTGGGTGCCGTTGATCCGAGTTCTGTTTACCTTTTTCAATTTTTGTTGTAATGTGTCTTCGGATCTCTGAGGGGGAGCAATGCCTGCAAGTCTGTAAATGTCAGTGGGTATGGGGCGCAGTGTGCCCGTGATTATTCGGCAGGCTTCGTTAAGCAACGGGTCTATTTTCTTCGCATGGGCTGATCTGCCCTACACAGGTGCACAGTATTCTGCAGGTGCATAGCAGAGTGCTAGGGCAGTTGATCAAAGTGTGTGAGCATTAGCTCCCCATTTCGTGCCTGCTAATTTTTTCAAGAGAGAATTGTGAGAGCCAACTTTCCCTCAGAGTTTTTGGATGTGGGTGGCAAATGAGAGCATCCTATCCAGTGTCACGCACAGGTAAATTGGAGTCGGATGGTGTTCGAGCTCCTTCCCACACCAGAAGATCTTGAGTTTCCGAGCTGCTTCTCAATTCCTCAGGTGGAATGCACACACTTGAGTTTTTGATGGATCTGGGTTCAGAGACCATTTTTCATAATACTGCTTCACTGCTTCGAGGACTGCTGTAATTCGTACTTCAACTTCTTGGAAGGAGTTAGCTTGTGTTGCTATGCATAGGTTGTCTGCATAGATAAACAGGAAAGGTTGGCTGGTCATTTGTGTAAGCATTAAATAGTAGAGGTGCCAGGACTGATCCCTTTGGTAGTCCATTCTTTTGTGCACACCACCTACTCTTAATTCCATTCATTTCTACATAAAATCTGCGATTTTCTAGGAGGCTTCTTATTACTTTGACTGTGGTTTCATTCTTTAACATTTTAGATAATTTCAGTAGAAGGCCTCTGTGATTCACAGTGTCGTATGCTGCTGTTAAGTCAATGAATACTGCCCCTGTAATTTGTCGCATTTCAAAGCCATCCTCAATATATTGGATGAAGTTCAGGACTTGACCGCAGCAAGAGTGGCCTGGCCTGAACCTGGCTTGGACTGATGTTAAATCTTCAACTAAGGGGGATATTCTTTTCAGTATGAGTCTCTCGTAGAGTTTATAGAGGGTGCAGAGCAAAGAAATCGATCTGCAAATTTTAGGAATATCGGGGTCTTTATTGGGTGTTAGGAGAGCAACAACTTTGGCTCTTCTCCACTTTTTAGGTATTTTTAATGATCTTAGGCAACAGTTAAAAAGGGACAGAAGCCAGTGGAGTGCTTTATGTCCAAGATGTTGAAGGAATTTATTAAGAAATGAAATTGATTGATAGAGATTGAGCGCAAGATGAACTCTGTGACCCTGTGCTGTCTGTCCTGAGTGACTCTGTGATTTGTGTCCTGAGTGACTGTGATTTGGTAGTAATTGCTGCCAGGCAGAAATGGTACCTTTGACCCATTGAGTCCACACTGACCATCAACCACTTGATTACAAAATCCTACATTATTCCTATTTTATTCAATCCTCCCTTTCCCTTTCCCCCTCCCCCATGATCCACTGTCCTGACCTCCCCTTTCTCCCATGTTCCATGTTCCTCTCGTTCCCTTTCTCCCATGATCCACTGTCCTATCCTTCCTTTCTCCCCACTCTTATCAAAATGGCTCAGCAGAGGTTGTATTTCCTACGGCAACTCAGGAAGTACAACCTGCCTCAGGAGCTGCTGATTCAATTCTATTCAGGAATAATCCAGTCTGTTCTCTGTTTGTCCACCACTGTCTGGTTTGGATCAGCTACGAAACAAGACAAGAATAGACTCCAAAGATCCGTCAGGGCTGCGGAAAGGATTATTGGTGTGAAGCTGCCCTCGATCCAGGACTTATATGCATCTAGAGGCAGGAAGCGAGCAAGCAGCATTATTGTAGACCCATCACCCCCTGGACATCACCTGTTCCAACTCCTTCCTTCTGGTAGGCACTTTAGATCACTGTATGCCAGGACAAATAGGTACAAGAACAGTTTCTTTCCGTACGCCATCAGTCTTATGAACACTTGAATTTTAGTCTATTGTAAACTAAGTCCACCTGTACATACACAGGTATACCTCATTGTATATAGTCCACGATTATTTGCACTATTGTTTTGTTTGCCTTTTGATTCTGTACAGCGAGAGCTCAGGGAAACCGGCATCAATTCCCTGTATGTGTTCACATACTTGGCGATAATAAAGGATTCTGATTCCGATTCTGATGATCCATGTTCCTCTCATTCCCTTTCTCCCATGATTCACTGTCCTGTCATTCCCTTTCTCCCATGGTCCACCGTCCTGTCCTTCCCTTCTCCCATGTTCCTATGAGATTCCTTCCTCTTCAGCCCTTTACCTCTTTCACCTATCACATTACAGCTTCTCACTTCATCCCTCTTTCCCCACCCGCCTACCTTCTTATTCTTTTTCCTTTCTTTCTCATCCTGATTAAGGGCTCTTTTAACAAAATGCTGTCTGGTTATTCCCCTGCATTGAAGCTGTCCGACCTGCTGAGTCCCTCCAGTATTGTGCCGATGTTCCTATGACCTCCAGTGTTTGAGCTGCCCTTTCCTGAGGCTCAGCTTGCATCTGTTTAACTCTGAGTCTACTCCTCACCACTTTGTTCACCACCATAAGGTCACGCTTCATTCTCCTGCGCTGTGAGGGGTCAAGTCCCAGCCTTCCCAACCTCTCCTTGTGACTCCCGCCCTCGGTATTATGAGTAAGACATTGTCTAATCAGGACTGGGAGAACAGTTACAATTTGGAATTCTCCACTCAAGAGGACTGTGGAGATCCAAACACTGAGTGTATACAAGGTTTTTGTACAGAAATGGAATTAAAGTATATATGGGGTCAGTGCAGGAATGTGGTCCTGAGGTTAAAAATCAATCATTTTTTTGTTGTAAAGGACAGCAGGCATGTGAGACATAACGGCCATATCCTGTTTGTTAAGTACCTAAAGTGAAGTTCCCCATGAGACAGGATATCAGCGATTCATCTTTACGCAGAGAGTGGTGGGTGCATGGAACGCACTGCCACATTGGTGATAGAGGTAGATACATTAAGAGCATTTAAGAAATTCTTAGGTAGGCACATGGATGATAGAAGATGTTGGGCTAAGTAGGAGCAAAGGGTTATCACGTTAGAGTAGGTTATAAGGTTGTCATTGTGAGCCGATAGGCCTGAGCTGTGCTGTGCTGTAATGTTCTATGTTTTATACACCGACAGATGACAGTGGAGAGTTATCAGGTACTCTAACTGATCGCATCATGACCTGGTATGGAAGCACCGAGGCCCAGGAATGGGAACGGCTGCAGAAAGTGGTGGACACAGACCTGTTAAAGACAAGTCCTGCCCGCCATTGAGTGCACTTACACAGAGCACGGCTACAAGAAAGCAGCATCCATCATCAACAACCCCACCACCCAGGCCATGCTTTCTCCTCGCTATTAGGACTGGGCAGAATGTACAGAATCCTGAGACTCCACGCCACCAGGTCCAGTTTTAACCCTACAACCATCGTGCTCTTGAACAAACATGGATGAATTCATCTATCATGACTCAGAGCTGATCCTATGACCTACCGACATTCATTCAAGGACTTTTTACAACTCAGATTCTCAGTATTATTTGTATTTGCACTGTTTTTGTGTTTTCATGGACAATGGTTGTGTCAGTCACTGTCTTTTTATGTGTACCTTTTCATAAAATTCTATCATAGAGTCTTAGAAAAGTACAGCACAGAAACAGGCCCTTCGACCCATCTAGTCAGTGCTGTACAGTGCTTGCACCCAGATCATAGCCCTCCATATCCCTACCATACATGTACTTATCCAAGCTTCTGTTAATCATTGAAATCGAGTTTGCATGCACCACTTGTACTGGCAGCTCATTCTATTGTATTTCTTTTTTCCTCTATATGCCTACAAGACATAAATCTCAAATAGCACATAGTATTTAATTAAAAGTTTACTTTGAACTTCGATTGGCAATGACCAAGATATCTGAAGAAGTACTGGGAGACGATAAGAAGAGCACGCAAGGAGGATGGGAATCTGCTAAACTTTCCTGCCCTTTCACTTCACAGTAAAAACATAACTACATGATGAGTCAACCCCTTGAACTTTCTTTGCCATTCAATATAATCATGGCTGATCTTCTCCAGGCCTCAATCTCCTCTTCTATGCCCGTTCAATACAATCTTCAATTCCTCGACCTTTCAAAATTGTATCCAGTTCCTCTTTAAGTAGCTCCCAAGAAGTAATAGTCAAGCATGATTTTCTCCGAAGGGGTTGATGGGTCTTCAGGTGGCTGTAGAGTCCAGCCCAGAATCCACATAAACAGGATGGGTTCCCACGCCTGTGTGTGACTTTGTTTAACG
The DNA here is from genome assembly GCF_030028105.1 of Mobula birostris. Classification (NCBI taxonomy): domain Eukaryota; kingdom Metazoa; phylum Chordata; class Chondrichthyes; order Myliobatiformes; family Myliobatidae; genus Mobula; species Mobula birostris. Next base: position 2,382,612 of record NC_092401.1, on the reverse strand, counting down.
TGAGGTGCCTGATGGATGGGCAGTTAATACATGGTCCTTGACTGATTGGGGTCAGGGTCCTCGACATGGAGTGCAAGACAACTGGGGACCTTTCAGTTCTGCAGCCTTCACTGCCATTGTGATGTGGCATCATCTTTTGCCATCTCCACCACTGAGGTTTTGGTTGGATTGCTTGATGTCTGGAATCTCTCCCTTGTCCTTTTCTGTCATGGGTGACCCTACCAGAGCTAAGCTCCAGGCAGCACTGTTTCCAGGATCTCAAGAATTCTCAAGGCTCTATACCACAACAAGGTGACAATCTTTGGTAAAACCAACAACTTCACCATGAGTAATCATATCTCAGAAACTCACAGGCTTCATATGGGACAGAAAACATTAAAATGATGTGGTTTCTTGGCTCACTTCCAACTTCACTTTGGAGATTCCAGTGGCTGTGTATGTACATTTATCTGATGAAAACTCCAGACTTCTTTTCCAATAGTCCTTGGAGATGGACTTTAAAATCATAGCCCTTGATATCAGGCTGAACAACTATCAGTATTTCTGCAGCAAAAGAAATGTAATTTTTCCATCCTACACTTGATATAAAGAAGGTTCAATAGACTTGAACAAGAATAATTAGATTTGAAGCCTGGAAACATGCTTTATTCAATCTGCCTTGGACCTGCATTTGCCACAACCTTTCTTAAGGTCCAGGGACTGGCGTGTGATTAAAGGGTGACGATTTATGATATTGAAGGAGGAATCCAACACTTCATGGGAAATCGGATGAGAGTCATTAATAAAACTTACAGAGAACTCGGGGAGAAAGCTGGCTTACCCACAGAATGGTGAGAGTGCCGACTCATTCCTTACTCCCACAGGGATAAGGAATTAAGGGGATTCAGGTCAACAAGGGAGAAAGTGGGGCAGGAAGGACAGAGAGAAGGTAAAGGGGGGGATAGAAGGGCGGGGAAGAGGGGAAGGTAGAGAGGAGATGGTGGGAGGAAGGTAGAAGGAGAGCGTGGGGAAGGTAGGGGATGGTAGGTAGGAGAGGGAATGTAGGGAGAAAGTGGTGGGCAAAGTGGAGCAAGGAGGGAGGAGGGAAGGGAGGGGTGAAGGGGGAAGAAAGGAGAGGGAGAAGGGAAGGAAAGGAGAAGGCAGAATGGAGGGGGCATAGGAGGAGGAAGGAATAGGTAGGGGAAGGAGGGAGAGAGGATGGAAGAGGGGAGACAGAGGGCGGAGAAGGGAGAAGGGGGAAGGGTTGGAGGAGAAAGCTAAGAGGAGGAGAAAGGGAGTGATAAGAAATTATGAGGAAAAGAATGAGAAAGTGAGAGGAGAGTAACAAACGAGAAGGGGAAAGATGCCATACTGGGGCATGGGGACAGCTGGAGACTACTTTGCCAATTAAATTAGTGAAGGATGACAAGGCTGGGATTAGGTAAGTGGTAAAATCTCAGTGTAATAGGACTGGGGGAGATTGAACACAGAGGGGTGCTGAAGCTGGGAATGATTTGAAATCAAAGGTGAGAATTTAACGGGGTCAGCAAACACAGGAAACCCAGGGGGTTACAGGGAGAATTCACAAACTCCACAGGCACTGCCAGAGTGTGGCTTCAATCCAGGTTTGCTGAAGCTGTGAATCTGAAGCTCTATTGGCTGTGTCACTGCTTGTGGTGTAAACAGCTCTGGGTGTTCTGAAACTAGAACTGTAAGAGAACTCTACTTTAGCAGGTTGCAGACTTCCATACATTGAGTCCAGGGATAATATGTGCTAAGCTGAAAAGCCAGTTACCACAACTAGTGTATCAGTGTTCACCAAGTGTAGCTCTACCAAGAGAGATTTCTCATTGTACGTGGCCTATCAGCAGCCTCAACGAAGTTCTACCAAGAGGGATTTCTCACAGACCGGCGGTGGTTATTTAAAAAGGGAACTTCGAGAGCGTTTGTCCATTGTACGGGGCCTATCAGCAGCATCAACAGAGCTCTACAAACTAAATAAAAGTACAGAAGGGATAAGCAGAGCAGCCATTGTCTGGAGTAGGCCAGTGGTGAGAACAGAAGCGACAGGCTTTGGCTCAAAAGGGGTTTCGGCTCGGAAGAGGCGTCAGCTCTGTGTAAAGCATCTAATAAGTTTTCCTTTTTGTTTTTTTCTCCCCTCTCTTACTGTACTATTTAAATGGCTGTGGTGTGCTCTTTGTGCCGGATGTTGGAGAACTGGGAGACCCAGAGTCTCCCGGGGAACTACATCTGTGTGAAGTGCATCCGCCTGCCGAAGACCATATTAGGGATCCAGACCAGTCACTGGATGACCTTTGACTTGTACGGGACAGCGAGGATATGATCGATCAAAGTTACAGGGAAATAGTCACCCTAAAGTTGCAGGAGGCGAGTAGCTGGTTGATCATCAGGAGAAATAGATAGAGGCAGTTAGAGCAGAGCACTCCTGTGGCTGTTCCCCTCAAAAACAAGTACACCGCATTGCATACTTTTGCGGGGGGTGACCTCCCGGGAAAATGTAACGACAACCAGGTTACGGGCATCGAGCGTGGGTCTGTGGTGCAGAAGGGAAAGAGGGAGAAGAGGGAGTGGTAGTGATAGGAGACTCGATAGGCAGGGGAACAGATAGGAGATTCTGTGGACGTGAACAGGACACCCAGATGGTACGTTGCATCCCCAGTGCCAGGGTCAGGGACGTCTCAGATCGCATCCACAGCATTTTGGAGAGGGAGGGGGAGCAGTCAGATGTTTTGGTACCAATAACATAGGAAGGAAAAGCAATGAGGTCCTGAAAAGAGAATTTAGAGAGCTAGGTAGAAAGTTGAGAAGCAGGACCTCCCGGGTAGTAATTTCTGGATCGCAGCCTGTGCCACGTGCCAGTGAGGGTAGAAACAGGATGATTTGGCAGATAAATGTGTGGCTGAGAAGCTGGTGCAGGGGGCAGGGCTTCAGGTTCCTGGATAATCGGGATCTCCTCTTCTGGGGAGGTAAGGCCTGTTCAAAAGTGACAGTTGTACATGAGCCTGAGGGGACCAGTATTCTCGCGAGCAGGTTTGTTACAGCTGTTGGGAAGGGTTTAAACTAATTTGGCAGGGGATGAGAACCAGAGTGAAGGGACTCAGGAAAGGACGGATGGTAATAAAGTAAAGATAGCGTACAGTCAGATTGTCAGCAAGGGCAAGCAGGTGATGGAACTTAGTTGCAGTCAACAGACTGAGCATCAAATCATTAGGGATGCAGAGTCAGAAAGGATAGCAAATACGGTACTCAAGGTGTTGTATCTAAATGCACATAATATAAGAAATAAGGTTGCAATATTGTTGCAATATTACAGATTACCAGGTATGATGCTGTGGTCATCACTGAATTGATGCTGAAGGACGGTTGTATTTGGGAACTGAATGCCCAAGGTTACACGTCATATCAGAGGGATAGGAAGGTAGGCAGAGAGGATGGTGTGGCTCTACTGGTAAAGAATGGCATAAAATCAGTAGAAAGATGTGATACAGGATCGGAAGATGTTGAATCCTTGTGGGTTGAGTTAAGAAACTGCAAGTGTAAGAGGATATTGATGGCAGTTATATACAGGCCTCCCAACAGCAGCTGGGATGTGGACCACAGATTACAACAGGAAATAGAAAAGGCGAGTCAAAAGGGCAATGTTAGGGTAGTCATAGGAGATTTTAACATGCTGGTCGATTGGGGAAATCGGGTTCATAATGGATCTTAAGAGAGTGAGTTTGTTGAATACCTAAGAGATGGCTTTTTAGAGCAGTTTGTCATTGAGCCTACTAGGGGATCAGCTATACTGGATTGGGTGTTGTGTAATGAACCAGAGGCGATTAGGGAACTCAAGGTAAAAGAACCCTTAGGAACCAGTGATCACAATACGATTGTGTTCAACTTGAAATTTGATAGGGTGAAAGTAAAGTCTGATGTCGCAGTATTTCAGTGGAATAAGGGAAATTACAGTGGTATGAGAGAGGAGTTGGCCAAAGTAAACTGGAAGGAGCTACTGGCAGGGATGTCAGCAGAGCAGCAATGGCATGAGTTTCTGGGAAAAATGTGGAAGATGCATGACATGTGTATTCCAAAAATGAAGAAATACTTAAATGGTAAAATAGTACAACTATGGCTGACAAGAGAAGTCAAAGGTATTGTAAAAGCAAAAGAAAGAGCACACAACAAAGCAAAAATTAGTTGGAAGATAGAGGATTGGCATGTTTTTAAAAACCTACAGAGGGCAACTAAAAAAGTCATTAGAAGGGAAAAGATTAAATATGAAAGCAAGCTAGCAAATAATATCAAAGTGGATAGTGGAAGTTTTTTCAAGTATGTTAAAAATAAAAGAGAAATGAGAAATGATATAGGACTTCTAGAAAATGGGGCAGGAGAAATAATAATGGGGGACAAGGAGATGGCTGAAGAACTAAATGAGTATTTTACGTCAGTCTTCACTGTGGAAGACACTAGCAGTGTGCCTGATGTTGTAGTGTGTGAAGGAAGAGAAGTGGGTGCAGTTACTGTTACAAGAGAGAAGGTGCTCAAAAAGCTGGAAGACCTAAAGGTACATAAGTCACCCGGACTGGAGGAACTGCACCCTGGGGTTCTGAAAGAGGTAGTGTTAGAGATTGTGGTGGCATTAGAAATCATCTTTCAAAAATCATTGGACTCTGGCATGGTGCCAGAGGACTGGAAAATTGTAAATGTTACTCCACTCCTTAAGAAAGGAGGAAGACAGCAGAAAGGAAATTATAGACTTGGAAGTCCTTGTGCAGGAAACCCTGAAGGTTAACCTGTAGGTTGAGTCGGTGGTGAGGAAGGCAAATGCCATGTTAGCAAGAGCAAGGATGTGATGCTGAGGATTTATAAGCCACTGGTGAGGCCTCACCTTGAGTATTGTGAACAGCTTTGGGCTGTTCATCTCAAAAAAGATGTGCTGGCATTGGAGAGGGTCAAGAGGAGGTTCACAAGGATGATTCCAGGAATGAAAGGGTTATCTTACGAGGAACGTTTGAAGGCTCTGGGTCTGTACTCGCTGGAATTCAGAGGATGAGGGGGGATGTCATTGAAAGCTTTCGAATGTTGTTAGGCCTAGACAGAGTCCATGTGGACAGGATGTTTCCCATGGTGGGAGAGTCCAGGAAAAGTGAGTATAGCCTCAGGATAGAGGGGCGCTCTTTCAAAACAGAGATGCATAGAAATTTCTTCAGTCAAAGAGTGGTGAATTTGTGGAATTTGTTGCCACATGCAGCTGTGGAGGCCAGGTCATTGGGTGTATTTAAGGGAAAGTTTGATAGGTTCTTGATTGGACATGGCATCAAAGGTTACGGGGAGAAGGCTGGGAACTGGAGTTGAGGAGGAGATAGAAAAATAGGATCAGCCACGACTGAATGGCGGAGGAGACTCAATGGGCCAGATGACCTAATTCTGCTCCTATGTCTTATGGTCTTATAATGAGGTAACCTATTTATAAACCCTTTTATTGGTTTTAATTACTTTGCAATATATTGTAGCCATTAATGTCTATAAATCCCTGGATCGTTCAGCTTTCTTCTGCACCCACAAACACATCCACTCTTACTTGGGCGTGCACTATGTTTTTCTTTCCCAAATATCCAGGGCCATCTCACTGGAAGTCCTCTCACTGGAGTCCAGTGGACCTCTGTCGGCCAACGTATGATCTGGGTCAATAGAGGACGCACCCTCAAACACTGACAAGGGAAGACTCACTCCCAAGCAATTGAGCTGTGAATACTGTCCCAAGTTTTAACAGTTATTCTGGTATCTGCAGTTCAGACATTTAATGGTAGCATAGTGGTTAGCACAATGCTTCACAGTGCATCAGCTGTAGGATCAGGGTTTGATTTTTGCCTTCGTCTCTAAGGAGTTAGTTCATTCTGCTCATGACTGTGTGGCTTTCCTCTGGGTGCCCTGGTTTCCTCTGGATGCTCTGGTTTCCTCCTACATTCCAAGATATATGGTTAAGTTTGAGATGTGGGCATGCTATGTTGACACTGAAATGTGGTGACACTTGCGAGCTGCCTCTGCATAATCCTCATAAATTTAGTTTGTCAGAAACATTGCACTACACTGTTTCAATGTACATATCTTTTAAAGATTAAAAATCTCTTTAATCTTTAAAAATAGATAGTTAAAATATACAAGTATAATATAATTAAACTGTTTAAAAGTATTAACTGAAAGCAGATATAAACAACGGAAATTATTACTAGCAAAATAACTTGGAAAGTCCCTTTTCTTTGCCTTCTGATCTATCGAGGCAAGCACTAATAAAGTGATTGGGGTTTTTGCTGCTGTGCCAGGTCTGACTTGGCAGTAGATCTGACAGTCGATTCCTCAGTTATTGTGGGTGGTAGCAGCAGTACTGAGCACCGGAACTGAACTCTGAGCAGATGAATAATACCTACTGGGCAATGGCTTTGGTTTTCCCAGGTTTAGACAGGGGAATGCTACTCCTCTATTCCAAGGATTTGCGAGAGAGAGGAAGAGAGGCAGGGAGAGACAGAAGGCTGCAGCGAGCTACGGAGAGAGGCAAAGAGAGGTAAAGCACAGTAGAGAGAGATGGAGAGATGGGGGAGGTGGGAGATAGAGAGAGTGAAGGGGCAGAGAGAAGTGGAGAGGCTGAAAGTTGGAGAGGTTGATGAAAAGATGTGGAGATAGGAAAAGAAAAGCAGAGAGAGTAAGAGAGTGGAGAGAAAGATCAAAGATAGCAAGAGAAAGAGGAATGGAAAGTTAAAGGGAAAAAGAGTAGGAAGAGGGCCAAAGAAAGATGGGCCCATTTTGGTGCAGAATGATTCATGTTATCAGAGTGTTGCAGTATGGTGGTGACCTCCAGTGCCAGTTGGTTCAGGAACTGAATGGCTGACGGGAAGAAGCTGTACGTACTTGTTCAAGATCACGTAGGACTGAGCGTCTGTACTGCCGGCCTGATGGTAGCTCGGTGACTACTCTATAACGTAACTCAATAAATCTGTGACCCTAGTGTCCAGACTTCAAAAGAAAAAGAATCTTCTGGAATTTACAGTCTGTATAAATATTCAATCAAACGGATGTCTCTGCACGATATGTTGGCTGCTTTCTCTAAGAGTTTCTGAAGCCATTGATTACAGGGAGGCACAGTCAGCTCTGCATGGGTGGTGATGTGAAACAGGCAGCAAGACAGCACGCTAATGTAGCAGTTAGTGTAACGCTATTACAGTGACAGCGACCCAAGTTCAATTCCACCATTGTCTGTAAGGAGTTGGTATGTCCTCCCTGTGGACGAGTGAATTTTCTCCGGATGCTCCGGTTTCCTCCCAGATTCCAAAGACGTACAGGTTACATGGATGTAATTAGTTGGTGTGGGCTCATTAGGCTGAAGAGTTGTATTTCCAAGTAAAAATATAAATAAGATCACACAGTACAAGCAAATGGCAGAGACTCAAAGATTTGGATGAAGCCGAAGGAAAATGATTGACCGCCGTCAAACTGAGCTCATTTGTGGAGTCAATGTAGTGGGGGATCTGAGCAAAGGGAGGAAGTCCGTGAATGTTACTTGGAGTTGGGGAAGGTTTCCCGTAATAAATAATGTTATTTGGGGTTGGGGAAGGTTTCCCAGTGATAAATAATTACTGTGGAAATAATTCATGTGGAAATCGTGGGAAAGTGACAAGTGGGACACCAGTAATTGTCACAGAGTTATTGGATCATAGAGAGATACAACACTGAAAGGAGAGGTCATAAGTTTAAGGGTGAAAAGTGAAATATTTAAGGAGAATCAGAGGGGAAACTTCTTTACTTGGAGGGTGGTGAGAGTGTGGAAGGAGCTGCCAATGGAAGTGATAGATACAGGTTCAATTGTAACATTGAAGAGAAGTTTGGATAGATGCATGGGTGAGATGGGAATGGAGGGCCATGGTGCAGGTGGATGGGACTAGGCAAAGGACCAGGTCGGCATGGACTAGAGGGGCCAAAGGACCTGTTTCTGTGCTGTCATGGTCTATGGCTCTTTGGCCCTTCAGGTGCATTAGGGACAACTTAATATGGACAATTAAGTTACAAATGGAGACGTCTTTCAGATGTGGGAGGAAACTAGAGTCTGCAGGGGAAGCCCAAGTGGCAACGGTGAACGCACAAACCCCACACAGACAGCATCAGAGTTCAGAAATGAACGTCAGGTTGCAGAGAAACCGTTGTGTAGAGATGGAAACTGCTTGTCAGGGGCAACCTGAACTGAGCTGCTTTCTCTGAACTTCCTGATATCCTGCCACATCTCAAAGATAAGTTAACTGTTAACTGGCTGTTGTAAGTGCCCCTCTAATGTAGATGAACAATAACAGAATCATGTTTTGGTGGGTATGGTGAACGTGAGAGAGACTGGGGTACAGGGGCTGATGGGATACACTGAAAGGCTGGTTTCACTTGATGAGCTAAGGGGGCTTTTATGTCATATGAGACATGACTTTTAGAAAACATAAGCAGGCTCCTGCTATGATAGAAATTTCTCTGAACAATATACGGTACACTGACCCAGGGTGATAGGTAAAATACTTGCTGCAATTAATACACAAGTTAAATTAGCATTGTTAGTGATTTGACCCTACCAACAAAGCACTTACTCTCATCTTTTGACTCTGTGAGATCTGGGCTCCATGTACAATCAATATGGAATATTCACAGGACTTTGAGAGCAAGCAATTACCAAGTACAATGAAATGAAAACATTGCAAAGATTGGAGTGCAGGAGTAGGGAATCTTTGTTACAGCTTTAGCAGACTCTGACATTACATTGCTCATCACATTACTTTTCATATTTTTGGCCTCACTATTTGAGGGAGGATACAATTGCCTTGGAGGCATTACAGAGAAAGTGCTGAGGATGACCAGGTTCTCAAGGCTGAATAGATTGGGCCTGTCATCACTGGAGCTTGTAGGAAGTGAAGTTATTTTATAGAGCAGGGATTTCCAGTCTGGGGTCCATGGTCCACAACATAAAAGTGGGTCGGAATCCCTGACATAGAGTAACACACACAAAAAGCTGGAAGAACACAGCAGGTCAGCCAGCATCTGTAGAGGGTCGACATTGTGGGCTAAGACCCTTCGCTAGGACTGAAAAGGAAGGGGGAATAAGCTAAAATTCGAAGGTGTGTGAGGGGAATAAGTTCATGCCGGAGGATGATAGGTGAAGCCAAGTGCGGAGGAAGGTAGGGGTGTGTGTGTGTGTGTGTGTGTGTGTGTGTGTGTGTATGGGGGGGGGCAATGTGAGAAGCTGGGAGGTGATTGGTGGAAAAGGTAAAGGGCTGGAGAAGAAGGAATCTGATAAGAGAGGAGAGTGGACCATGGGAGGAAATGGAGGAGGATGGGACCCAGATATTATTACTATATTATTATGTACAGGAAATCAGGTAATCAAGTAACTAACAACAATAATTTATTCAATCCATGAGTATAATGATCCCTATAACACAGCAGAGATAGCCAGGTAGATCAGAAAAGGGGAATGTAGCATATATGGGAAAGCAAACAAAGAAATAGGTGTTAACTTAAAAATCTTTGAAAGCTAATTTTGATCTGAAACAGAATCCTGTAGAAGAGTTTCTCCTTCTGGCAAACAAATTCACCCCCCCCCCCACTCTGACCTTTTACTTCTTCTCATCTGTCACCTCCCACTGGATCCCCTTCTCTCGTGGCCCACTATCCTCTCCTCTCCAGCCTGTGACCTCTCCCATGGATTGGGCTTCCAGCTAGCCTCCTTCCCCTCTCCCACCGTTTTACTCTGGCATCTTCCCCCTTCCTTTTCAGTCCTGGGGAAGGGTTTTGACCCACAGTATCAACAGTTTATTCATTTCCAGAGATGTCGCCTGGCCTGCTGAGTTCCTCCAATGTTTTGTGTGTGTTTCCGCTGAAGGGGACCCAGAGAGAACATTACGGGCTGAACGGCCATTTCCTGTGCTGTTCTTTGTTCTAAGAGCTGTCTTGATGGGTGACAGATATAAAGGCTAAGCTTGAAAGTTTTTGTAAAACAGAAGGGTTGCATCCATCATTAAGGACCCCCAGAACATTCTTTTTTTCTCATTACTACCAACATGGAGGAGGTAGAGGAGCCTGAAGAGACACACTCAATGTTTTACAAACAGTTTCTTCCTCTCAGCCATCAGATTTCTGAACAGCCAATAAAGCAACCTGTAACGTATGAATCTATTTCTTTTAGAGCAATGACCCACCGCCCGATAGCACTGTGTATTGATCTGTTGTCAGGACATGCACATTGGCCTATTGTCTATGCTGCCATTGTTCTCTCTCTGTTGTTGCCATGCGAATACATCAATTAAGGTCATCTCACTATGCGTGTTTTTACCTAATGTAGTTGTGCACAGACACAACACACCTCACGAACAATATCCACTACTTCTGTTCTTTTTTTCCACCATTTATTCGATTTCTGACCACTGTCCTTTACCTATACTAATCTTACCCCTCAGTCTCCTCCGTCCCAAAGAAAACAACATTTCTATAAATGTTACTGTATAACCAACATTTATTTGCCTAACAGTGCTAGGGAGTATTGTGGTACAGAGAATATGGTTCGCTGAAAGTGACGCCACAGGTACACAAGGTAATGAAGAAGCAGTTGGCACACTGGCCTTCATCAGTCAGGTCCTTGAGTATAGATGTTGAGATGTTACATTGCAGACATGCAAGATGTTGGTGAGGCCACACATAGAGTACTGTGTGCAATTTTAGTCTTTTTGCTACAGGAAAGTAACTAACTTGCACCGATGTCTCCAAAGACTGGCAAATTTCTACAGATGTACCATGGAGAGCATACTAACTGGCTGCATCACCGTCTGGTATGGAGGGCCACTGCACAGGGTCAGAAAAAGCTGCAGAGGGTTGCAAACTCAGTCAGCTCCACCAGAGGCAGCAGCCTTCCTACTACTGAGAACCTCCTCAAACAGCGATGCGTCAAAAAGTTAGCAACCATCAATAAGGACCCCCATCACCCATATGCTTTCTTCTTATTACTACCATCAGAGAGGAGGTACAGGAGGCTGAAGACAAGCCATCAATGCTTAAGGAACAGCTTCTTCCCCTGTGCCATCAGATCTCTCAACAGATAATGAAACAACCCAACAACACCAACTCTTTTCCACTTATTTAATATATATTAATGGCAAGGGCGGAGTGATGTGGGAGGGGTTTGGGCAAGCGTCAGGAAAGGAGTGGCGCACCCGGCCGGTAAACACCAGTCAAGGTCATATGATTCCAAACAATTGGTTTATTGATCATTACAGAATATCCTTCTGGTGCTTCTCACTCCCTCCCCGCTCCCTTCCCCTCTTCCCAATCATGTTTCCCCTCTCCCTACCTCCTTCCCACTCTCAGTCGTCAATACAGACCCATTTCAGAATTAGGTTTATCATCACTCACAAAGGTCATGCATTTTTTTCTGTTTTGTAGCAGCAGTACAGTGCAATACATAAAATTACTACAGTACTCTACAAAAGTATTAGGTACCCTCACTATATATAGATAGAGATAGAGATAGAGAGAGATAGAGAGAGAGAGAGATAGAGAGAGAGAGAGAGCACGAGCACCCAGTACACCTCACTTGTTTGTATTGCTTGCCTTGTTTGTTCTGCCATTTGGTTGTACCATTTCACCAGACGAAAGGAGGAGTAAAAGTAGGGAAGACATGTGGAGGGACATTTGAGTGCATGCCCATTTTACACTGTTGACTGATATCTATTATAGCTAACATTTTACTTTGGAAGATATTATTCAAGCAAAGACGACCTTTCAGCATCAATCTAACTAAGTACCAGAAAAAGTTATGTTTATCACACGGAGACACGAGCGACTGCAGACTTTGGAAGCTGGGGCAACGCACAAGGGCAAACTGCTGCAGGAACTGAGAGGGTTAGGAAGCATCAATGCAGGGAAATGGACGGTCAGTGTTTTTGGTCACCACCTTTCACCTGGACAGAGTATGCATGTTTATTGTATGTTTTGGCCTATTATAGCAATGCGCTGCAAGTGCAGAGTTGTTAACACAGCTCAGCACAGCACAGGAACCAGATTCCCCTCTCTGAACTCTGCCTCAGTAAAACAACCAACATAATCACAGATCCCACCCTCCCTGAATATTCTCTCTTCTCCCCTCACATCAGGGAGAATGTACAAAAGCCTGAATGCCCGCAGCACCAGCCTCAAAGACAGCTTCTACCCCGCTGTTATATGATTCTGGAACAGACCTCTTGTACAATAAGATGGACTCTTTACCTCACAGTCTACCTTGTTATGATTTTGCATTTTGTTTACCTACATTGAACTTTTTCTGCAGCTTTCATACTTTATTCAACATGGCCTGAAACGTCGGCAGTACAGTACACTTTTCTTGGATGCTGTCTGGCCTGCTGAGCTCCTCCAGCATTTTGTGTGTGCTGCTCAGATTTCCAGCATCTGCAGATTTTCTGATTTGTGATTGGTTATTGTTTTACCTTGTTCTACTTCAATGTACGGTGTAATGATCTGATCTGTGTGAACAACATGCAAGATACCTTTTCACTGTATCAGTAATAAACCAACACCAAGTTTTGTTTGATCAGATTGGTGGTTTTTCCAATGAAAACAGAGGATAAGCTCAAGGAAGTGCAGACCCATAAGGAGTAGCAACAGCGAGCAGATTTATCCCTGATTGTGAGCCATGGAAGGTGATTCCATTGGGGTTGGCATCGATGAGCCAATGATAGGGAATGTTTCAGTCTGCCCTCTACTGTTATTAATTGGTAGTATGGATGAATGAAAGCTGTGCAAATACTGAACTGGGTTTCAGCATAACGTTATCTGGATAGAGAGAGAGAGAGAGACAGAGAGAGAGACAGAGAGAGACAGAGACAGAGAGAGACAGAGAGAGAGAGAGAGAGAGAGAGAGAGACAGAGAGACAGAGAGACAGAGAGAGACAGAGACAGAGAGAGACAGAGAGAGAGAGACAGAGAGAGAGAGAGAGAGAGAGAGAGAGAGAGATTGACATTTCAGGGAAATGAGCCAAACATGTTTCATGGTAAAATAATAAATGATAAAACTGACAACAGAAAAAAACATTAATTTATATTTCACTCAATAGGTGATTGATTTCTGTTGTATTATCTTTTCCTATGGATCAATTAAACATTTTACAACTGGCTGATATTAGAGTAGAAATCAATCTAACTCTCAGCCTAACTGAATAGGAGAAAGATTTATTTGCATTATTATTTTGCCTTATCAGATTGTCTAAACATTTCACACAGGAAATTGCTTTTAGTGGAGTGATTATGCAGGCAGACAGAATTTAATCAATTATTTTTTAAGTTTTATTTTCTGATTTAAGTTCTTTCTTTTCCATCTTTGACAACCCTAACTCACTTGCTGACAGTGGTCCATGCACATTCATTTTTCGGGGAAATATTGACAGGAGAGAGGGAGAGAGAAATAAAACACAAAAGCAAGAGAAAGGGAGAGAGAGGGTGGAAACAGAATAAATATGTAGGAAATTACTGTAGATAGGATACTGGAAAACAGAGAATATTAAAGAAGAAATATTTGTTTTTGCAAGATATTGAATTTTGGAATGCAGGAGTGATTGAGAAAGGAAGACTAACGAGGCGTGAAGAGATGTCAATACACGAGGAAGTGAATGGAGAAAGGTTTTTCATTCATCTTTGTAGAATGACCTTTAATTCACAACAGATCCATTCTATTCAACATCAGAGGAAAATCACCTTCATAGACCTGAAAACATAGGGGAAAACTTGCTACACATCAGTATTCTGCAAATCCATACAATTGTGAGGCTAAGATTACTGTATATTTCTAAATCAAAACACAAATGGATTGAAGTCCTTGGCTTCAAACTCACCTTAATAGCAAAGCATCAATCACTGTTCCTGCAATATCTATTAGCTAAAGAGGACTTGAGAATTTTGTCAAACTATCGAGAAATTATTTTAATTTTACAAGTAAAAGTCTTACTAATAAGTCTTGGTTTACAAGCTGTGTTATTTAAATATTATGAGTGAATTTCTTTTAACTTGTACCCTGACCTGCAGTTTCACAGTCATTTCATGATTTAAATTCAGTGGTATGGAAGAAAGATGGAAGATGGGAGACATGAGAAGGTAAATAATCAAGAAAAATGTTGAGAATTAGACAAGCATTTGAGAGAAGGGGAGCGGGAAGAGAGGGGGGAGAGAGAGAAAAAATAACAGTGAGAAGAAGCTGAAATATTAGAGAGAGGGAAGTGAATATTCCAATAAGATGAAGGAAATATTCAAGGGAGGAAATATTATAGAGATAAGAAAAAGGTGGAAGAAAATAACAGCAGGGAGGAGATAAATCCTGAACGTGAGGGGTGAAGCCGGTGAGAAAGACTTGGCTAAATAATTTTAGAGAAGCTGACGTAAAAGAACTAAGACATTAAATAACAGACAAGAGGATATTAGGCAAGGATGAGAAGAAAGATACTCCTGAAGAAAGACAAGACAGAAAGAGTGAGAAATGGAGAGAGAGAAAGAAAGAGAGGACAGAGAGAAGAGAGAGAAAAGACTATCAGTGAGGAGAACCTGAAGTATTAGGGAGTGTGGGAAGTGAATATTGCAGTCAGATGAAGGAAATATTATAGACCTGAGAAATGTTAGAAAAAGGTGGAAGAAAATAGCAACAGGGAGCAGATAAATCCTGAAAGCAAGTGAAGAAGCTGGCTGAGAAAGAGGAAATATCAGAATCAGCCAAATTGTTTTTGAGACAGAGAGAAATCGAGCAAGGGAGAGAGAGAGATAGAGAGAGAGAGAGAGAAAAAAAGAGAGGGAGAGAGAAAGGGAGTGAGAGAGAGAGAGAGAGAGAGAGAGAGAGAGAGAGAGAGAGAGAGAGAACTGTCAAGTGTCAAAGACAATATCATTGCCACAGGTTAATCTATTGCAGACATTAGGGATGAGATTATTTTGCATTTCCAAAGACAAGTATTTTGTTTAAGTTAAGCAATGTTAATATAATGAAATCAAAGCCTCCAGGAAGCCAGTATTGCATCGCTCCTCCGCAGATTTAGCAGACTGCTCTTTGCACAGGCATCTCCGAACCTAGGGATATCACTTCCTGGATATTCCAAATAACACTGGACCGGCAACATAGAAGTATATAATCATCTTGTCTGGTGGCTACAATAAAGATTTCATTATCCTGGCACAAGAAAAATCTGTCCATTTGGAATTTAATCAGTTAAATGTGATTTACTGAGAAATTAGGAATGCAGCAAAAAATAATTTCTTTTAGAAAGAAAAATACTCCTTCTCTAGTCTTAAGTACAGATGGTTTTTAAAACGATGATGGAGTTTTAAAGTCCAGCATGCAAGAAACTTTAAAAAAAATACTCAAGGTTTTCGAGGTACCAGTAATTGCACACTCACTATTTTCTGCGTGCTTCCCGATGAACTGATTTTAGTGCCATTCAGACCCACAAGCGTGGGCAAGGTCTGAGACATCCAGTTGGTGACCATTGCCATAGTGCTGAGTACAGCTCCAATTTTCAACAGTGGTACAGTCATCCTGACCCCTGCCTCATTCCCCCAGCCTCACAGCTAGGCTATTGCTCATGCACACTGCTGAGCCTCCACAGCAGCCTCAACAGTCCGTCAGATCAACGCAGTCCTGGAGATTTCTTTTATACCATCCACACAAACCAGCCCTAAACACATCACATCTCTCCCTCTCCCTCTCTCTCTCTCTCTTTCTCTAACACAGATACACACACAGAGAGTCAACACAGTCCTTGACGTCAGTCTGTGCAGGCAAGAGGCCAAGGAAACTGAGAAAAAATCATATCTAAAAGCGGGGAAGCATTTAACACTTTATGTTCTGAAAATCAGCTGGGGGTGGATTCCCTAAACAGGCACTCAGCCAGAAGTGATTCCGTGAGGGAAAGATGAGAAGGAATACTTCCCTTTTCTATTCTTGTGAATGATTCCAGCAGGAAGGGTTGAATCGTGTTGACAGACTGTTTTGTATTCTCTTGTGTTTTGAAATATACTGTTGAAGTGATCTAATTAGAGGACATAGTATAATCAAGAGCTCGACAGTGCAGAAGGAGAGAAACCATTTCCTCTGACAGGCATCAAGAACTGAGTTATAATGTCAGGAGTTGGCACGAGGGTTATGGAAGTGGAATTCTCCTCTTCACAGGAGCTGCTGAGGTGGCAAGGGTGGGTGGGAAGTGGAGGAGAAAATCAATCAGCTTCTAAAGCAGAGATTGATTTCTGTTGGGCAAGAGTGAGGGAACAAAGGCATCAATCAGTCATGATCTAATTGGGACAGGCTTTAAGAGCTGAATGGTATCCCCTTTCCCCATGGAGCTAAATGTTTGCCGTAAGCTATGTTTACCCTCGACATTGTCTAAAGTGGGCACTCTTCCTTAACCCACTTGAAATTATTAGCAGGAAATCAAATGGTTCAAAATTTTAAGTTCAAAGAAAATTTATTATCAAAGTACTATACACTAACATATACTACCTTGGGATTAATTTTCTTGCAGTTATGCACAGGAAAAAAGAAAGAATAGAATTTTATGAAAATTTGTTTTGTGACTGTCTATGCGGAAGGTGAATTTTAGGGTTATGCATATATACTTTCATAATATGTGTACTTTGAATCTTTGAAACCATACATAAACAAAGACTGAGTAACACACACAAAATGCTGGAGGAATTCAGTCACTCAGGCAGCATCGATGGAAATGAATAAACTGTCGATGTTTCAGGTCGAGGTGCTTCTTCAGGAATGGAGAGGAAGGGGGAAGGTGCCGGGGGGGGGGGGGGGGGGGAGGGAGGACAAGCTGGAAGGTGATTCCTTGCATTGACAGATAAACAGCCAATGTACAGAAGAAGACAATCTGTGCAAATAAAAATACCGAGGATGAGTTCTGAAGAGTCAGAGTCATAGAACACGACAGCACAGAAGCAGGCTCTTCGGCCCACCTAGTTGCGCCAAACTAATAAACTGCCTCGTCCCGTTGACCTGTACCATAACCATAGCCCTCCATACCCACCCCCCACATCCATGTACCTATCCAAATTAAATGTATTCACCACTTCCAGGGGCAGGTAGCTCCACTCTCCCAGCACCCTCTGACTGGAGAAGCTCCCCATCATATTCTCCTTAACCATTTCATCTTTCACCTTTAACCCATGACCTCAAGTTTTAGTCTCACTCACCCAGTGAAAAAACACTCGCTTGCATGTACCCTAGCTACACCCCTCATAATTTGTATACCTTTAAGTCCCCCTCATTCTCCTACGCTCCAAGAAATAAAGTCCTAACCTTTACAAACTTTCCCCACGACTCAGGTCAAGTCCTGCAACAACCTTGCAAGTTCCCTCTGCACTCATTCATTATTATTGATATCTTTCCCTGCAGGTAGAGGACCAGAACTGTACAAAATACTCCAACTTCAACATGACATCCCAACTCCTGTACTCAGTACCTTGATTTATGAAGGCCAATGTGTCAAGAGCTCTCCTTATGACCCTGTCTCCCTGGGGTGAAGCTTTGAAGGAGTTATGGGTCTGTATTCTCAGATCCCCTTGTTCTAATACACTTCTTTATGCTCTCCCACTCACTGTGAAAGTCCAACTCTCCCAAAGTGTAACAACTAACACTGGTCTGCATTCAATTCCAGCTGTCATCTGTCATTTCTCAGTCCATTTTTCCAGCTGGTCCAGATTCCACTGCAAGTCTTTGAAAGTGAGTCTGTATATCATAGAATCAGTCTGGAGTAGTGGTGAATGAGTTTAACCATGCTGGTTCAGGAGTTTAATGGCTTTCAGGTCAAAAACCGTTTCCTGAACCTGATGGTGTGAGACCTAAAGCTTCTGTACCTCCTGCCCAACGGTAGTAGTGAGAAGAGAGCATGGGTTGGATTGTGGGTGCTTTTTTCATGATGGCAGTAATATTGTGGGGAGGGCTTTGCCTGCGATAGACTGGGTTGCATCCATCACTTTCTATAGCCTTTTCTCTTCCTGGTTATTAGAGTTTTCTAATGGTGTTGTCTTATGAAAATAAGAAGAAGGAGAAGGAGCTCCTTTGGCTCTTCAAGCCTGTTAGACCATTGAGTATCTGACTGATCTCCAATGTGATAACCCTTTATTAGAAAGGTCTCTGCTCAAAATGTCAATTGTTCATTTCCCTCCATAGGTGCAGCCTGACTTGCTGAGCTCCTCCAACATTTTGCGTGTGTTACTCTGGATTTCCAGCATCTCTCGTGTTTGCAAAATTCTAACCACGTTACTCTTTTGTCTATTTAATAACTGAGTGGACTCAACAAAATTACCTGTCTCTCCATAAGAATCTCCTCCCAAAATGGTTATCCCCTGTATCCTGAGATTACATGCCAACAATTTTTTTTTATTTTTGAAATGCACATTGGTAACAGGCTCTCCTGGCCCAATGAGCCTGTGCTGCCCACTTACACCCATGTGACCAGTTAATCTACTGACCCGCAGGTCATTTGAATGTGGAAGAAATCCAGAGCACCCAGAAGAAAGCTAAGGGGTCATGGGGAGGATGAACAAACTCCTTACAGAGAGCAGAATAACTGAAGCCAAGAGGTGGGCGGTGTAATAATGTTTCGATAACTCTTACTTTACCATGCCATTGATATTGTTCAGCGTTCTCTTGTCGTGGGAAAGAGTCTCTCAGTACCTAACCCTTCAGTCCAACCCAGAAAGTACAGGTTTTGGAGAGATCAACACCATTTTTATTAGAATTCTAGGGAATTAGAAATAATTGCAATATTATAGAACCATCATCAGAACTTGGAATCACTGCAGTGAGTCTGCACTATACAGTTTCAGGGTAGGTTTCTTTCCTTCAGTACAGGGACCAAAACTGCACACAGTATTCAAAGTATGAAGTCACCAAAGTTCTATTTAATAGCAAGGACAACCAAAGCCCTTTCAAGAAAACCAAAATACCGCTTGATTTTTAATGATTTCCTTGAAAGCATGCCCATTTTTCTGCAACTCCTGGTCAAATATCAGAGTTTCTCTGTAACACTAATATCTCCTATCATATGAGAAAACATTATTTTCTATTTTTTTCTAGTGAATAACCTCACATAGAATGATAGAACCATACAGTCATGCAGCAAGAAAACAGCCACGTCAGCCATCCAACACCCATTTGCAATGGGCCTACACTAATACGCATGCAGGCAAAATTCTAGACAACACCACGCAACCGATCAGCAATGAGACCCCCTTTCTAAGCCACAGTAGAGTTTCCGTAATGATAAGCAATCAACTGATTGTTAAGTACAGCATATAAAAGCTAAGCATTCAGAGGACACACCACAAGTGAACAACACACTGATGATGTTCCCTTCCATGGTGATAAAACATTTGCAAATGGATTGCCAAGATTGGAGAACAACTCAACCCATCCGCCCTAATACATTTTTATTCTCCCCAACATTGCTCTTAACTCTGTCCCAAATCTACTACTTGAGCACGTAATAAGGGGTATTAACTTGCCAAAATGCTTGGAATGTGGGAAGAAGCCAGAGCTCCCAAAGGAAACCAACGTGGTTACAGGGAGAAACTCCTTAAAGACTGTCACAAAGGTGCGGATAGAGCCAGTGTTCCACATATTAATCTCCACTCACAATCTTTTCCAATGCGTTTCTTTTCTTTTGATAGTAATACTTTTAAGTACCTTTTTGATCCTGTGGGAAATTATTTCATTACAGCAGCAACATTTAAAAACACACTTAGCAATAACAATAATAAATATAATAATAATAATAGTAGCTAATAATAAAATACAGAATAATAATATACACAGTAATTACCAATGTGCAATACTGTGCAATAATAATGTACAAAATAATCAAACAGAGACTATTGTACTATGATGTGTGATCTCCTGTCACACAGAGTTGAACTGTTGTATATGTTTATTGCATTTGGTAGGAAATATTTTCTGTAACAATCCTGTGACAGCTGAGCTGATTGAGTTTGTTCGAAAGGGTGCTCCATTGCTTATTCAGTAGGTCATGGAGAGGATGTGCCAGCTTGTCCATAACGGATAACAGTTTGTTTAGTGACCTCCTCTGCACCACTAACTCAAACGAGTCTGGCTTGTAGCCAAGGACGGATCCAGCCTGTTTGATGAGTTTCTTTTCGTTTTTTTTTAAATTTTTTAAATTAAACGCTCCTCTTTCCCCTGCCCTCCCCACCGCTGCTGCCCAAAGAGCTTCCCACCTTGATGAGTTTAATTAGTCTTTTTGCATCACCAGCACTGATGCTGCTCGCCCAACATAAAGCCATAAAGAAGACTGCACTCACTACAACAGACTGGTAAAAGATCTCCAACATCCTGCTGCACACATTGAAGGATCTCAGCTTCCTTAGAAACTAGAGTCTGCTCATCCCCTTCTTGTAAACAGCCTTGGTATTGGTTTTCCAGTCAAATCTGTTGTCGAGGTGAACAGCCAAGTATTTGTACTCCTCCACTACCACAACAACTTCTCCCAGAATGTATACAGGACTCGTCACAGTCCTCTTCCCCCTAAAATCAATCACCATCTCCCTGGTTTTGGCCACATTCAGGAGCAGGTGACTCCTCCCGCACCACTCCACAAACTTGTCGACCAGTCCTCTGTACTCCGACTGCACCCAACCACCACAGGGTCTTCAGAGAACTTCTGCAAGTGACAAGACTCAGATTTGTACTGAAAGTCTGGGTGTACAGTCTGAACAGAAATGGGGACAGGACAGTCCCTTGTGGGGCTCCAGTGTCACTCACCACCATCTCAGACAGAGAACTACTCAGCTGTACAAACTGGGGTCTATCTGTCAGGTAGTCAGTAATTCAGGAGATAGTAGATTTGTCTACAACCATCCTTTGTAGCTTCTTGCTCAGAAGTGGCTGGATTGTACTGAAGGCACTAGAGAAATCCAAAAAATCTGTGATTCTCACAATGCCACCAGCATCATCCAGGTGGGAGTGAGCTCTCTGTAACAGGTAGATGTTGGCATCATCCACTCCCACATGAGGCTGGTAATCAAACTGTAGAGGGTCCAATGAAGATCTCACCTGCAGTCCAAGGTAAGCCAGGACCAGCCTGTCCAGCACCTTCATCACATGAGATGTGAGGGCAGTTGGTCTGTAGACATTAAGTTGAGATGGAGTCACCTTACTGGGTACAGGAACCAAGCAGGAAGTTTTCCATAGCACTGGTATCTTTTCCTGACTCAGACTCAGATTGTAAAGTTGCTGCAAAATATCAGACAGCTGGCTCGCACCGTCCTTCAGTATCATGGAGCTGATAGCGACCGGTCCAGCAGCCTTGTCTTGACGTAGTCTCTCCACTTGTCTCTTAACCAGCCAGGGACTCCACCTTTTCTGAGGATCATCACCTTGTCGTGACGGAGAGGCTTGTAGCTTCCCGAGATCATGGCAGCTATGCTGCCTGGTGCTTAGCTACGAGTAGGGGCATCCAATGCACTAAAGTCAAGGGAGAAGGTCCAGACAAAGCCATCCAAAACCTCAACAGTGGACTTGGCAGAAGATGATGACACATCACAATTGTCCTTTCATTCACAGAGTGCTGTTGTTGGTTGCGCTCCAATAGGAACGGTGTCCCATTCTAAAAATTATCCATTCATTTTGGTTCTGATTTCCACCTTCATCCAAAGTCAGTATAACTTTGGATATAAGGGGAGACAACTTGGACTAGTACACAAAAATGGTGTGAAGTTCAGTCATGATCTTACTGAATGGCAAGGGACTAAGAAACTACTCCTCCTATTTATCTTATTCATAGTCATTTCTCCATGCATGCTGATACAAAACCATCACTTCTTGAGCTTCTTCTTCATCGTGCCTCATTACAAACCATTTACTAATGCTGATATACAACATCAACTGGTTCTCCCTCATCTATCCTGCTACATACTTCCTCAGAATCTCCACTAAATTTCTCAAACACCAGCTTCTTTTATCAAGCCACATGACTCTGCTGAGTTATTTAATGCTGTTTTTCTAAACGTGCTCAATAACAAATTCTAACGTTTCCCTGATAACTGATTTGAAGCTATAAGCCTATTGTTCCTTGCCTTATGTCATAGCCATAGTGTTGCATATCTACCTCCCAGTCTATTCAGTCTATTCCAGCAACCACTTGTTACAACCATGTGATTTGTTAGCTTTACTTCATGCTATTTCTCCAGAATTACTGACATTAATTACTTTAGATTGACATTAATTCTTCAGCTTATTACTACTTCTGCTACATTTAGGTTTCTTTCTGTAGTGAAGATTATGCAAAATATTTGATTTATGTCTTAGCAAATATAATGTGATACAACTATTTCCCATTATTTTTAATCTTTCTTCAGATTCTAAGTGACCCATGTTTACATTTGGCCTTTTCCTCCTATGGACACACTAAATTGGCACTGGAAGCGTGACCACACTTGGGTCATGTTCTCAGACTGTTTTAGTCATTGATGAAAATGAGACATTACAACGCATGTTTCAATATTTCACTGTACATGTGACATTCTCTCCATTTTCATCACTGTCTTGCACAACTTGTACCTAACTTGTGTTCAGTGTGTTTTCTGACCCCATGTGCCTGTGATGCAGCCGTGCTATAGCTGCAAGCACGTTCTTCATTGTACCTCATTCCAGTAGCAGGGTGATCACTCAAGTTGAGTATGATGCTCTCCAAAAGGTGTTGTCATCCAGGATGCTAGGGTGGATTCCCTTAAAGGAGAATGCCACAGATGTAAAAGAATGCCATGTAAACCGGGTTAAAAATCAAACCTTGCACAGCATGAACTGAACAGCTGTAAATGGATATGGGCCAAAAGAGGGCAACCTTAGATGGACACCTTGGTAGGTAGGGAAGAGTTGTGTTGAAGGACTTGTTTCTGTGCAATATTAATAAGATCATAAGACCATAAGATGTATGAGCAGAATTAAGTCATTTGACCCATCAAATCTGTTCCACCTTTGACTGATTCATTTCCCTCTCAGCCCCAGTCTCCTGCCTTCTCCCCATATCCCTTCCACCCTGAATAATCAAGAATTGATCAACCTCTGCCTTACGCATACACAATGACTTGGTCTCCACAGTTGCCTGTGGTAATGAATTCTACAAACTGATCACTCTCTGGCTAAAGAAATTCATCCTCATCTACGTTCTAAATGGATGTCCCTCTATTCTGAAGCTGTGTCCTCTGATTTTAGACCCCCCCCCCACCCACCACAGAAAACATCCTCTCCATAATCTTAGTGGTAGTAGTGTGATTGCTCGAGTTGAGTCTGATGATCTCCTAAGGGTCTGTCTATTGGTGGGTCATCAGGTGGTCAGAGAGATGTTGATCCGGGACCCATGTATTCTGGTGCTATGTGGGTAAGAGTAGGTGGCGGTTGTGGTTAATGGTCGGGTCTTTTGGTTGTTCAGTCTCTGGCTGCTACTTGTTTTCTACAGCACTGTGGAGGTTGTTCTCGTGTAGTTCAGCTCCATCTTGAACTGATTTCCTCATTGTACTTGTGCAGGTCACAATAAAATAGACTTGACCTCACCAGCCAACAGTTCCTAATTACCAAACCCTTCCCCTTATGGGCATGGAAGCTTGAAATTCTTAACGTTCTGACTTTCAGGGAAGACTGAGTGGGGCTTCACAATGCTGGTGAGTTGAGGCATCTAGCCAGTATTGTGCCGAGAAGACCAGATGACCCAGGGAGGGAGCAGAAGTGGTTGCTTTCTGGGCAATGAGGGTCAATTCCACTGCGATACTCAAAGGAGTTCTGCATGGAACAATGCCTTCCCATGCAACAACACCTTCCCATGCATTGCTGATATGGAAGTTGAGTTGGGGAGGAAAGGATGACTTGCAAATGGAAATGCCATATTGCATTTATAGAATGACATCTAGTTCCAGATAGACCACAAAATATAGGAGCACAATTAGGCCAGTTGGTGTATTGCATTTTAGATAATTCTTTGTCCTTTATAATTGCTGAATATTACTGTTTTTGTTGCATTTCATGCTAATACACCAGCATCAATATGTAATACATAAATGTGAATGTATTTGGTGAATTAAGTTGATCTTCCTTAAAGAGGAATCCTCTCCTATCCATAATCCCACATAATGCAATCATGGCTGATTTCGTTTCTCTACACCATTCACCTGCCTTCTCCCCATAACTCTTGACCACTTTACTCATCAACAACCTATCAATCTCTGCCTTAAATAGCGACTTGGCCTCCACCACCTTCTGTGGCAACAAATTCCACAGATAATCCACCCTCTGTATGAAAAAAATTACTCCTCACGTCATTTCCAAAAGGATGTCCTTTTGTACTGAGGCTGTGCCCTCGGATCCTAGACTCTCCGACTAATGGAAACATCATCTCCACATCCACTCTGTCCAAGCCTTTCAGTATCCAATAGGTTTCACAGGCTCGTTGCGGTAGATAGGGCCATTTTTATTTTTACCTTGGGGGGTGAAAATAACAATGGAGGAAAATGATTTTTAGTTGCAAAATACTGATAAAAATACACTCTGAAATTGAATGATATGACAAAAGGCTTCAGTATGGGTGGAAGCTTGGCTCGCCTTTGCACAGTCTCAACAATGTCAGGTCCTGGTCATGAGAAATCTGAGATTTAAATTAAATGTTAAATTTCATGAGTCACCGACAATAATTCATTTATTCACATTGGGCCTATAGTGGATTTTATTTTGTGCACTAACGTGTAAGATTATCATCTAATTAATCATCTATTGAAGATAAATCCATGCGCTGGAAGATTAATCAACAAAATTAACTGCTTGAACATTTCAAAGTGTCTAGCCTTCATTAATCAAAATTCTCAGAGAATTTCTAAGTGTGCATGTGTGCATTCAGTACATGCATGTGTGATTATATGTTCGTGCTTGCACATGTGTGCATGTGTGTGTACGTGTGTGTATATGTAGATACGTGTGTGTGTGTATGTATGTGTGTTTATGTAGATACGTGTCTTTCCATTTAGGGCCCCAAACTGTCCTTCCAGGTGAGGCAACACTTCATCTGCGAATCTGCTGGGGTTGTCCATTGTGTTAAGTGCACCCGATGTGGCCTCCTCGACAATCGTGAGACCTGTCATAAATTGGGGGACCACTTCTTTGGGTATCTCTGCTCTATCCACCAAAAGTGGAACTTCCTAGTGGTCAGTATTTTATTTCCAATTTCCATTCCATGTCAGTCTATGGCCTCCTCTTGTGCTAAACTGAGGCTGCCCTCAAAATGGTGGAACAGTATCTTATATTCCGTCTGGGTAGCCTCCACCCTGATATCATGAATATCCGTATCTTCTTCCGGTAAAAAAAACTGCTTTCCTCCCTGTCTCGTCGTCTCCTATTCCCCATTCTGACCTCTTACCTCTTCTCAGATACTTATCAGCTCCCCCGGGTCCCCTCCCCCTTCCCTTTCTCCTATTGGTCCACTCTCCTCTCCCATCAGATTCATTCCTCTCCAACCCTTTACCTTTCCCCTCCACTTGGATCCACTTCTAACCTCCTTGCCGTCTCCCCACCTTTTTAATCTGGCATCATCCCCCTTCCTGTTTAGACCTGAACCAAGGTCTCAGCCTGAAACGTCAACTGTTTGATCATTTCCATAGA
The DNA here is from genome assembly GCF_030028105.1 of Mobula birostris. NCBI lineage: Eukaryota > Metazoa > Chordata > Chondrichthyes > Myliobatiformes > Myliobatidae > Mobula > Mobula birostris. The sequence continues at coordinate 2,356,916 of NC_092401.1, read as the reverse complement.
CGCTGACCTGACCTGCTAAGTCCTTCCAGCATTTTGTGTGTGTTGCTTTGGATTTCCAGCATCTGCAGAATTTCTTGTGTTTATGTATTTGAATGGACATTTGAGAGATGTCGATCAGGTGGGTAGCCAGAGAACTTTTCCTGGGGGGCCAAAGTGGCTTATACTGGCTGGTATAATTTTAAGGTGATTGGAGGAATATATGGGGAGGGGGTGTTGGTGTAAATTTTTTTTTAACACAGAGAATGCTCTGTGCATGAAACACCCTGCCAGGGGTGGTGGTTGAGGCAGGTACATTAAGGACATTTAAGAGACTCTTAGAGAGGCATATGGATGAAATAAAAAATGGCAGCTATGTAGGAGGGTAGGATTAGATTAATCTTTGAGTCTGTTAAAAGGTCAGGACAACATTGTGGGTGGGTCAAAGGGTTTGTACTGCGCAGTAGTGTTCTATATTAATTTAAAACAGAGACGCTGAGAAAACCTTTCAGCAAGAGGGTGGTGAATTTGTGGATGCCAGCTCATTGGATGTATTTAAGAGAGTTCGATAGGTTCTTGATTGGACACGGCATCAAAGTTTACGGGGAGAAGGCCGGGAGTGGAGCTGAGGAGAGGACAAATGGATCAGCTATGATCGAATGGTAGAGCAAACGCGATGAGCCAGATGGCCTAATTCTGCTCCTATGTCTTATGGTCTTATATATTCTATGTTCTATGTCACAAATACGAGAAAATCTGCAGTTGATCAGATCCAAGCTACACACAAAATGCAGTTGGAACTCAGAAGGCCAAGCAGTATCCATGGAAAAGAGTAAACAGTCAGTCTTGGGCTGAGAAGAAGGGTGAAGGATTCAGACAAAGAAGGTGGGGGGAGTGCAGAAGAAGCACAAGGTGGCAGGAGATAGGTGAGACCAGGAGAGAAGGGTAGGGGGTGATAGGTGAGACCAGGAGAGAGGGGTAGGGGGTGATAGGTGAGACCAGGAGAGAGGGGTAGGGGAGATAGGTGAGACCAGGAGAGGGGGGAGGGGGTGATAGGTGAGACCAGGAGAGAGGGGTAGGGGTGATAGGTGAGACCAGGAGAGAGGGGTAGGGGAGATGGGTGAGACCAGGATAGGGTGTAGGGGGTGATAGGTGAGACCAGGAGAGAGGGGTAGGGGGTGATAGGTGAGACCAGGATAGGGTGTAGGGGGTGATAGGTGAGTCCAGGAGAGAGGGGTAGGGTGTGATAGGTGAGACCAGGAGAGAGGGGTAGGGTGTGATAGGTGAGACCAGGAGAGGTGGATAGGGGGTGATAGGTGAGACCAGGAGAGGGGGGTAGGGGGTGATAGGTGAGACCAGGAGCGGGGGGGGTAGGGGATGATAGGTGAGACCAGGAGAGCGGGGTAGGGGGTGATAGGTGAGACCAGGAGAGGGGGGAGGGGGTGATAGGTGAGACCTGGAGGGGGGGGGAGGGGGTGATAGATGAGACCAGGAGAGGGGGGGTAGGGGGTGATAGGTGAGATCAGGAGAGGGGGGAGGGGGTGATAGGTGAGACCAGGAGAGGGGGGGGAGGGGGGTGATAGGTGAGACCAGGAGAGGGAGGAGGGGGTGATAGGTGAGACCAAGAGAGGGGGAAGAGGTGATAGGTGAGACCAGGAGAGGGGGTTAGGGGTGATAGGTGAGACCAGGAGAGGGGGGAGGGGGTGATAGGTGAGACCAGGAGAGGGGGGTAGGGGTGATAGGTTAGACCAGGAGAGGGGGGAGGGTGTGATAGGTGAGACCAGGAGAGGGGGTAGGAGTGATAGGTGAGACCAGGAGAGGGGGGGGAAGGGAGTGATAGGTGAGACCAGGAGAGGGGGGTAGGGGTGATAGGTGAGACCAGGAGAGGGGGTAGGGGGTGATAGGTTAGACCAGGAGAGGGGGTAGGGGGAGATAGGTGAGACCAGGAGAGGGGGGTAGGGGTGATAGGTGAGACCAGGAGAGGGGGTAGGGGGTGATAGGTTAGACCAGGAGATGGGGGAGGGGGGTGATAGGTGAGACCAGGAGATGGGGGAGGGGGGTGATAGGTGAGACCAGGAGAGGAGGTAGGGGGTGATATGTGAGACCAGGAGAGCAGGGTAGGGGGTGATAGGTGAGACCAGGAGAGGGGAGGAGGGGGAGGGGGTGAAGTAAAGAGCCAGAAAGTTGATTGGTGAAAGATTGGAGAAGGGGGAACTCTGATAGGAGAGAAGACCATGAAAGAAAGGGAAGGGAGAAGCATCATAAAGAGTTGATGGGCAGGTAAGTAGATAAGGTGAGAGAGAGAGAAATGGGAATTGGAGTAGTGAAGGAGGGAGGAATTACCGGCAGTTCGAGAAATCGATTTTCATGTCATCAGGTTGGAGGCTGCCTAGATGGAATATAAGGTGTTGCTCTTTCAACCTGAGCATGGCCTCATCGTGGCAGTAGAGGAGGCCATGGACTGACATGTTGAATGGAAATGGGTGGCCAACGGGAGGTGTATGTGCCTTGAGCATACATTTGTGTGTATATTTGTGCACATTTACATATATGCAAATGTATATACGTGTGTGTACCATTGTGTATATATTGGTGCATATATGTTCACAAATCTGTCCACGTGCATTACATGCAATGGGTTTGTATGTTCTCGTGCTTGCATGTGCTCATTTATACATGTGTGTAACTGCCCATTTGTTCAAACTGTTTTACTTTGTGACAGCAGCATTTATTCTTCAGATGGGATGAGGGTCAGCCTGCGTTTTCAAACGATTGTGATGATAATGACTATTCCAGTAGCAGCAGTTCCTGATAGATCTTTGTGGGTTAAGTTCCTTGCGTTTATCAAAGTGATCTCAGAGCAAAAATCACTTTTGGAAAACAAATTAAACTGCAAATGCTGCAACATTAAGCAAAAAGGAAATGCCGGAGGATTCATCAGTTGAGCAGGGTCCATGGAAAGCGAAAACAATCAACATCTTGGATCAGTGAACGAAGCTGTGGAGCATCTGCAGTTCTCAAAGAGATCTGGCAGGTGCAAGACAAAAGATCGTCTGAAGATGGGTGAATACAAATCAAGTGGTGAGGAGCATGAGCTTTGCTTGTGAGGAAGGCATTTGAAAGAAAGCAGGTGAGAAGGGGGCATAATGGAAAGTGACGGGACAGAAATTAACCTGAAGTTGGAAAATTCACTGCTTATTCCAGAAGAATCATATTTAGTTCCGCTCACTTCATTATCAGAGGGATGTAGAGGGTGCAGAGGAGATTTACCAGGAAGATTCTTGGATTAGAGAGCATATTTTATGAGGATAGGTTGAGCAAGCAAGTGTTTTTCTCTTTGGAGCAATTGAATAGAGTGTCACAAGAGGCACAGATCAAGTGGACGGTGACTTTTTCCCCAGGGTGGAAATGGCTAGAGCAAGGGGTATAACTTTAAGGTGTTGAGGGTAAGTATAGGGGGAGTGTCAGCAACACAAGAGATTGTGCATATTCTGGAAATTCAGGGTAACACACACACAAAATGCTATAGGTTCTCAGCAGGTCAGACAGCATCTATGGATGAAGGGTCTCTGCCGAATCTTGGAGTAGGTTAAAGGAATGACACATCATTATAGACCAAACAGCCAATGCTGTACTGTGCTGTTCTACTGCATTGAGCAAAGTCTTACACCCGCATATCTAGCTAGGGTGCCTAAGACCTTTGCACGGGACTGTAGTAATTTTATGTATTGCACTGCACTGTTGCTACAAAAAACATTTCATGACTTATGTGAGTGATGATAAACCTGATGAAGTCTCTATTATGGCCTGAGAGTGGGAAGGGGGCAGGGAGAGGGGAATCATGGGTCGGAAGAGGGGTAGGGAGAGGGGAGGGAGCAGGAAGCACCAGAGAGACATTCTGTGATGATCAATAAACCAATTGTTTGGAATCAAAAGATCTTGCCTGGTGTCTCAGGGCTGGGGTTGTCTGTACCTGCACCACCCCCCACCCCACTTGCACTCCTTCTCTACCATCTGTCCAACATCCCTCCCACCGTGCTCCAGCCTCACCATTCTCAACATCCTCTGCTCCCACCAGATTCATAAACTCGCTCTCCACTCCAAGCTGACAGATACAGTGTGCAAATATCTTAGGCACCCCAGCGATATATATGTGACTAAATCACTTGCACAGTACTGTATATTCCATGTTCTGTTCAAAGTGCCTCGACAGAAGATGAGATGTTGCTTCTGCCGCTTACATCTGGTATAGCGGTAGCAGTGAAGGAAGCCACATTATCAGGTTGAATGAAACCTTATGGCCCTGCATATCTCCTTCAAACGTCCCTCCTCTAACCTTGAATACATGTCCTCAGTATCTAACGCACAACTTCAGCACTGAGTGACCTCCAGGGCCACTGGCCCCCCATCCAAACCGGCCCTTCATGACATCACCACACCCGTGTCCTTCTGAAACAGATGGACTAGGAGCAGGGGACACCTTCATGAATCGGTGAACCACTCTGTGACTCCTTATTCAGAGTAGGGACTGCTGTTTGTTTTAGATAGCTGAACACGTGCGGCTAAGTGAAGGGATGTAGAGATGTTGCTCAGTCTCCTGCACAGTCTAAGTCAATGAAATGACTCTTCTGGGTCCAGAGAATATGAATAGCAGTTAGAGGTAGTGGATTCCAAACAGGAGGAGGAGAAATATTTTTCTTAAATTGCTAGGGTTGTGAAATGAAAACAGAACACACTGACAAAATATAGACAGTGTCAGGGAAAGAGAAGAAGTTTGTATTTCTGGTCCAGGACCTACATCAGAAACCCTAATCTTAACCTTTTATCGGTCAAGGTGGTCCCTGTGTACAATGCTCCTTTGCTCGACATCTTTGCAGGATGGGGCACAAGCCAATCTTTGACCCCATTTGCTGATTAAAGCAACAAGAGTGATTGAAACATCAATGTGAGTGCAGTGCAGAAGTTTGAAGATAGTTTGACTGTTCCAGCACCCTGCATTCTCCGAGAGGATTCCAAGAATCAGATGCATAATGCGCAAACCTTGCAGTGGGCAGGATGTAGAATGGGGTGCAAGCAGATGTCTTGTTCCAATTCATCGATTAAAGCTCCCATTGCTCACCGACTAAAGCAATGAGGGAGATGTGATCACCTTTACCATAGCATTGGAGACGGATAGGAACAGACAAGATAGGAAAACATTTAATTGGAGTAAGGGGGAAGATGAAGCCATCAGGCAGGAACTTGGAAGCATAAATTGGGAGCAGATGTTCCCAGGGAAACATATAGCAGAAACGTGGCAAATGTTCAGGGGATATTTGCGTGGTGTTCTGCATAGGTACATTCCAAAGAGACAGGGAAAGGATGGTAGGGTACAGGAACCATGGTGTACAAAGGCTGTTGAAAATCTAGTCAAGAAGAAAAGAAAAGCTTACGAAAGATTCAAAAAACTAGGTGATGATAGAGATCTAGAGGATTATAAAGCTAGCAGGAAAGAGTTTAGGAATGAAATTAGGAGAGCCAGAAGGGGCCATGAGAAGGCTTTGGTGGACAGGATTAAGGAAACTCCAAGGAATTCTACAAGTAGGTGAAGAGCAAGAGGATAAGACGTGAGAGAATAGGACCCATCAAGTGTGACAGTGGAAAGGTCTGTATGGAACGGGAGGAGACAGCAGAGGTACCTAATGAACACTTTGCTTCAATATTCACTATGGAAAAGGACCTTGGCAATGTATGAATGACTTACAGTGGACTGTAAAGCTTGAGCATATAGACTTTAAGAAAGAGGATGTGTTGGAGCTTTTGGAAAGCATCAAGTTGAATAAGTCGCCGGGACCAGACGAGATGTACCCCAGGCTACTGTGGGGGGGCAACAGAGGAGTTTGCTGAGCCTCTTGCAATGATCTTTGCATCATCAATGGGGACAGGAGAGGTTCCGGAAGATTGGAGGTTTGCAGATGTTGTTCTTTTATTCAAGAAAGGGAGTAGAGATAGCCCAGGAAATTATAGACCAGTAAGTCTTACTTCAGTGGTTGGTAAGTTGATGGGGAAGATCCTGAGAGGCAGGATTTATGAACATTTGGAGAGGCATAATATGATTAGGAATAGTCAGCATGGCTTTGTCAAAGACAGGTCATGCCTTACGAACCTGATTGAATTTTTTGAGGATGTGAATAAACACATTGATGAAGGTAGAGCAGTAGATGTAGTGGATATGGATTTCAGCAAGGCATTTGATAAGGTAACCCATGCAAGGCTTATTGAGAAAGTAAGGAGGCATGGGATCCAAGGGGACATTGCTTTGTGGATCCAGAACTGGCTTGCCCACTGAAGGCAAAGAGTGTTTGTAGGTAGGTCATATTCTGCATGGAGGTCAATGACCAGTGGTGTGCCTCAGGGATCTGTTCTGGGACCTCTTGTCTTTGTGATTTTTATAAATGGCCTGGATGAGGAAGTGGGGGGATGGATTAGTAAATTTGCTGATAACACAAAGGTTGAGGGTGTTGTGGATAGTGTGAAGGTTACAGAGGGACATCGATAAGATGCAAAACTGGGCTGAGACGTGGCAGATGGAGTTCAACCCAGATGAGATGGTTCATTTAGGTAGGTCAAATATGATGGCAGAATACAGCATTAATGGTAAGACTCTTGGCAGTGTGGAGGATCAGAGGGATCTTGGGGTCCGAGTCCATAGGACACTCAAGGCTGCTGCACAGGTTGACTCTGTGGTTAAGAAGGCATACAGTGCATTGGCCTTCATCAACTGTGGGATTGAGTTTAAGAGCCAAGAGGAAATGTTGAACTATAGAAAGGGTGCAGAGGAGATTTACAAGGATATTGCCTGGATTGGGGTGCATACCTTATGATAATAGGTTGAGTGAACTTGGCCTTTTCTCCTTGAAGCGATGGAGGATGAGAGATGACCTGATAGAGATGTACAAGATGATGAGAGGCATTGATCGTGTGGATAGTCAGAGGCTTTTTCCCAGGGCTGAAATGGCTAGCATGAGAGGGCACAGTTTTAAGATGCTTGGAAGAAGGACAGAGGAGATGTAAGGGGTAGTTTTTTTACGCAGGGAGTGGTGAGTGCGTGGAATGGGCTGTCGGCAGCGGTGGTGGAGGCAGATACGATGGGGTCTTTTAAGAGACTCCTGGATAGGTACACTTTGCTTAGAAGAATTGAGGGCAATAGGTAACCCTAGGTAATTTCTAAAGTAAGTACATGTTCAGCTGTGGGCCGAAGGGCCTGTATTGTGCTGTAGGTTTTCTATGTTTCGTTGAAGCGAGTGGAGAGATTGAGTGCCAGCTGCTTGCCTTTTGATCGTTTGCTCTATACCAGAGAGGGGAGAGCCCGCTACTGGTCAGGCTTTTTCTGGATGTTTAAATGGACTTTGGACGGTAGACTCTTTTTTTTCAGTCTTAAGTATTTTATATTCTGTGTTTCTTCACCAGATCTTCTCATTTTTCTGAGGTAGAAGACACGAAGGCCTAAATGACGAACTTCTGTTTCTGTTCCTTATTACCAACAAACTAAAATTAAACCACTATAACTTCAGTTAATCTGTGTGCCACCCTCGCACTCCCTCTAGAATAGCCCAATTCCAGGCACGTAGGCAAGGAGGTAACTTCTGTCCCACATCGCCGAAATAATTAAATAAAAATTGATCATCTCATTGAAGAGCACAGCAGCCTCAGGGGGGGCATTTGTTGCTGCAATGCCCACAACAACAGGGATGGGATCACGTTGGAACTCTCCACCGCGGCTCTCTGTCTCTCCCATATGATTCTCTTCACAAGAAAAAAATAATTTTAACTGTGGCCCTAGTCTCTGCAGGAAACACTTCTCATAATACTCCAAAACCCCAGAACCACTGCAAACCTCCTTAGATCCCTTAACAAGGCTCTTGTGCAGCCAGTTTAAGTGTGTGAGCAGTAACATTTACCACACACTCCTTCCCTCTCTAAGTGCTATGTGAACCTCCTTGCTAAAACAAACATCGGCTCCATTTTATAGTGTTCTTCGGAAGAGAGTTTCACAATTGTGTTACATATCCCCTCATTATTACGCATCCTCTGCATTATTTTGTGCCTTTAATTTGACTTATTTTGCTTTCATAACATATTTGTTAGCAGAAACCCAGTTAGTTAAAACAGATTAGCACATTAATAAAAATTTCAACTTATGCTCAATGGACATTCTATTAGATACACCTGTACAACTACTCATTAATGCCAATACCTAATCAGTCACTCACATGGCAGCAACTCAATGCATAAAAACCATGCAGACATGGTCAAGAGGTTCAGTTGTTGTTCAGACCAAACATCAGAATGGGGAAGAAATGTGATCTAAGTGACTTTGACCGGTGAACGATTGTTGGTGCAAGACGGAATATCTTAAGTATTTCAGAAACTGCTAATCTGCTGGGATTTTCATGCATAACAGTCTCTAGAGTTTACATGTAATGATGTGATTTAAAAAAAACATCCAGTGAGCGCAAGTTCTGTGGACAAAAATGCCTTGTTAATGACAGAGGTCAGATGACAATGGCCAGACTTGTTCAAGCTGGCAAGAAGGTGACAGTAACTCAAATAGCCATGTGCTACAGCAATGGTGTGCAGAAGAGCATCTCTGAATGCACGACACATTGTACCTCAGTGGCCACTTTTCTGGGTGCAGGAGATACCTAATAAAGTGCCCACACAGTGTATTTTGGTAGAAAACCTCAATTAGTACAAGCAGATTCCAACAAAAATCATAGTACAATCCGTAATAGAGTACATGCTTTCTTCTTTATATGCAGAGCCCGATCTCTATTCTATCGGATTTGTTGTGTCTGTGCACAACTACAGATCGATTAATAAAAACACGCATGCAGGAGATGGCTTTACACATTGCAGTGAGAGAGAGAGAGAATGATATGCATGCGTAGACAACAGATCCATACGTTGTGCTAAGAGAGGGGGTCATTGCTCTAAAAGGAATAGACTCATATGTTACACTTCCTCCTCTTTTAGATTAATGCACTATAAAATGGTATATGTATAAGACATTCAATTTCTCTTTCATAAATCGATACTCCAAATAAGCATGCTTTCACAATTACAGCCCATACTAACTTCACAGCTCTAAAGGTTCAATCCTTTTGGTGGTGCTTTGTTTCTTTCAGGATAGCGCCTCTGGACATAGGGAGTGGCATTGGATTTGGTACCTGTCTTGTCTAAGACGATGTTCTCAGTTTCCGTTGTCACGTTGCTGTCAGTGACATGGTCATCACTGAGAGGTAAGCTCGTTGACTGTAATGTGCCCTTCTTGTTGGACGCATTCGACTCAAGTGTGTTCTTCTATTGAGTATCGAGTATCTGGTCCACATGACATCTGTGTGCCCAATCTCCAACGCCCATGTGTACATTATTGGTCCAGTCCTTGTATGTGTCCTACCGAGTGTCCACTTGTCTTCTCGGTAATCAGGCGCTAGGACTTCCTGTCTAATCTTGAAGCTCCTTGTTGCTTCATTTGGCAACTGGCTGAACAGTTTATTCTGTGCTTCCCTCCATAGATCTGGTTTCAGGAGGTCTATGCAAGATCTCAGATTCCTGTTTGTGAACAGCATTGCAGGTGTTTGATTTGTCGTCACATGGACAGAGTTCCGAATCACAAAAAGGAAGATGTCCACTTTGTGCTGTAGAGAAATGTCCATCTAGTCCATCACTGTAACGGACTTCTCAAAGATCTGGATAAACCTATTCATTGCTGGGGGGTGAGGAGTTGACTTGAAATGTCTGATGCCATTTATCTTCATGAACAGTCAGAATTCTTCTGACATGTATTGTGGTCCGTTGTTACTCACAGTTTGCTCTGGTGAAGATAGTTCTCAGTGCAGAGACAGTCTTTGCTGAGGTGGTTGACTTCATTGGTATAACCTCCATCCAGTTCGAATGAGCATCCACAGTGATCAGAAACAAGGTAACCATGTATGGCCCAGCAAAGTCAATATGCACTGTTTGCTATGGTGATGATAGCCACTCTCACGGGAGTAATGGTGCCTGTAGGGATGCATTTTGAACTTTTTGGCATTCCAAACAGCTTTTGGCCAAGACTTCAATCTGTTTATCTATTCTCAGCCATCACAAGTGCTCTGGACAAGACTCTTCATCTTGACTGTGTAACCTGGTGTCCTTCATGCAGATTCTCAAAAACTCTGGTGAGCAGCTTGGAGGGAACCACAACACGAGATCCAAGCATCAGCGTTCTTTGACATATCAACAGTTGGCCTCGTCTCGCTGAAAACTCTAGAACATAGGGTCACCGTGAGCTGGCCATCCTTGCATGGTGATTTCATAGACTTTGGACAATGTCAGGTTATTCCTTGTTTCCCTTTGCATTTCAGAATTTGTTACCGGGAACAATGTGTGTATAGAACACTTCTGCTGGGTCATAGAATGAAGACCTTCCTTCTTCAGTTGCCAATAATGGAAGATGTGACAAGCCATCAGTGCTGCTGTGTTGTTTGGTACCCTTGAACTCTGTGTCATAAGAATGGCTCTTAGGAATATTGCCCAATGTTGTAAATGTATAGCAGACATTACTGGGATTCCCTTCCTGGGATTGAAAATTGACACAAGGGGCTTGTGGTCTGTCAATAATGTAAACATTTGTCCATAGAGATAGTGGTGGAACTTCTTTACTCCCCATCCTAGACTAAGGGCCTTTCGGTCAATCTGTGCGTAGTTGCATTCTGTGTTTGTCAGAGATTTGAAGCAAATGCAATCAGACATTCAGATCCATCTTTCATAATGTATGACAAAGCAGCCCCAATGCCATAAGGAGACGCATCCCATGCCAGTCTTGATGGGCAGGGATGGGTCATAATGAATGAGAAGTTCAGCAGATGTTATTAGTCTCTTTGTTTCCTTGAATGTTCTTTCACATCCCTCTGACCATTCCCACTTTTCCCCTATCTGTAACAGTGCATTTAATGGGTGCAGACCTGTAGAATGTTTGGGAGAAATCGGTGGTAGTAGTTTACAAGGCTCAAATATGACCCAAGTCATGACACATTTTCCAGTTTAGGGGCCTGAGCACTGAGTCACTCTTCTCTTGTGACCTATGTAAGCCATGCTTGTCAATGACATGCCCACAATATGAGATTTCATTCTTGAAGAACTCACATCTCTCTCTCTTTGCGTGCAGATCATACTTACTCGGCCTTGTAAACACTTTACCAAGGCTCTGGAGGTGCTTTTCACCATTTTTGCCTGTAACGATGACGTTATCAAGGTAACATTGTATTCCTGGATTATCTTGGAACACTTGGTTCATTGCTCTTTGCCAAATTGCTGGAGATGATGTGACCCAAAGATGAGATGATTATACTGAAACAGTCCCTTGTGAGTGTTGATTCTGAGGAACTTGCTGCTTGACTCCTCAATCTCCACTTGCAGCTAAGCTTGTGACAAGTCAATCTTTGAAAACCTCTCCCTAGCTGCCAAAGATGCAAAATTGTCTTCTATTTTTAGAATCAGAATCGAGTTTATTATCATTGGCATGTGTCGTAAAATTTGTTAACTTAGCAGCAGCAGTCCAATGCAATACAGGGTAAGTAATATAGAAGGAAAAAAAGTTTAAAAAAAAAAAAAAATAACAGTATATGTATATTGAATAGATTAAAAATTGTGCAAAAACAGAAATAATACATATTTTAAAAGTGAGGTAGTGTTTATGGGTTCAATGTCCATTTAGAAATCGGATGGCAGAGGGGAAGAAGCTGTTCCTGAAAGCTGAGTGTGTGCCTTCAGGCTTCTGTACCTCCTGCCTGATGGTAACCATGAGAAAAGGGCATGCCATTGACAAGCATGGCTTACATAGGTCACAAGAGAAGATTGAAGCAGTATTACAGGCATCCAAACTGGAAAATGTGTCACAACTCAGGTCACACCTGAGCCTTGTAAACTACTACCACCGGTTTCTCACAAACATTGCTACAGGTCTGCACCCATTGAGATCACGACACCCAGGAACTGAGGATAGGTATGTGTTCCTTCACCTTACCCTTCCTGAACTCCACAATCAACTCTCTCGTTTTATTGAGTGCAAGTTTGTTGCTGAGCACCACTCCACTAGTTGGTGTATCTTGCTCCTGTACACCTTCTTATCTCCATCTCAGTTTCTACCAACAACGGTTCTATCATCAGCAAATTTATAGATGGTATTTGATCTATGCCTAACCACACAGTCATGGGTATATATAGGGTAGAGCAGTGGGCTAAGCACATACCCCTGAGGTGCACCAGTGTTGATCGTCATCAAGGAGGAGATGTTATCATCAATACGCAGAGATTGTGGACTTCTGGTTCGGAAGTCGAGGATTCAATTGCAGAGGGAGGTACAGAGGCCCAGCTTCTGTTACTTATCATTCTATTTGTGGCAGGGAATAATGCACAGTACGCAGCACCGGGTTGATGTTTACCTTGAAATCCGTACATAGGCGAATGGCTCCCGCCTTCCCTTTCTTTACCACTGGGACAATGGGCATGGCCTAATCACTCCACTCAACCTTGGAGAGAATGTCAGCTCTGAAGTTCAGCATCCACTTTAGGACACAATGTGTAAAGCACTGTTCGTGCTTTATGGAATCTTGGTGTTGCTGTTTCATCCAGTTCAATTCTGGCCTTCATGCCTTTGAGTTTACCAATCTCCTTCTCAAACTCCATCTCATTAGCATTAAACACTGTGCCATTCTCTGGTTAGTACTCCCACTGGGTTGCCATTGCCTACTGATGTCACACTGAGAGCTTTGATTGAGTGTCTTTCTAGTGGGATTTTTCTCATCCATTCACATCTGAAAAGTGCTTCAGTAATACTACGCAGTTCCAGGCATGGCAGTTCACCTTTGTCAGACTCTGTGTTGTCTGATTCTGTTTTACATTTGGTAAATTAATGCACTTGCTTGGTTTTGTGTTGGAGACCTTTCACTCAGTTGTGCTTTTCATCTGCCTTGCACATTCTCTCTACGTGACCTTGTCTGTGACACTTTCTGCAAACTTTTCCTTTGAACCAACAGTCATTTGCATCATGGGATGTATTGCCACATCAATACCATTTTTGGTTTTTTACACCATTCGAGGACATTTTATGCATTTCTCATCCTAACCTCATTTTCTGTAGCTCTGCTGCATCTTTTGCTGCAGTCCCTAATTATTGCAATGGTCAATGCCCATTCTAAGGTTAGGTCTTTTTCGGATAGTAGTACTTTTGAGTACTTTGACTATGCATACCACATACAAGCCTCTCCCTTAACCCATCAGAAAGTCCATCTGTAAAGTCACAGTACTGGGAAATTTTACGCAGCTCTATAATGTATTCAGAAATGCTTTCATCTTTTGACTGGTTCCTCTTGTAAAATCTAAATACCTCAGCTATTGCCCCGATGCTTAGGGGTCAAATGATTTTGTAAAATTGTAACTATTTCTTCTAATGTCTTGCTTGTTGGCTTTTCAGGGGTTACTAAGTTGTGCAAGAGACTAGACGCTCTAAGCCCATTAAGCTAAGAAGTACAGGTGCTTTATTTTGCTCCTCCATGTTGTTTACGTTGCAATACAGTTCAACCCTCTCGATAGACAACTCCCAGCCTTCATAAGCACTATCAAATTTGTCAACTTTCCCAACTGAAGCCATCACCACGTTATTTTCACTTTAGACTCAGCATATCTTTCACTGTCACTCACAGGTTCTTCAGCGTTCTTATGTTGTTTAACTCCCACTGTTTCATCCTGAAACTGTTGGTGCAATTCATAACATATTCTGACATTCAGGCTCATACTCGTCGCCAATTTGTTATGTCTGTGCACAACTACATATCGATTAAATAAAAGCACACACGCAGGAGAAGGGTTTAGCTGGTGTATTCACATTGCAGAGAGAGAGACACACACACACACACAGAACAATGTGCAAGCGCAGACAGCAGATCAATACATATTGCTAAAGGGGTGGTCATTTCTCTAAAATAAATAGATCCACACATTACAGGATTGATAAAAGCATTCAGCTGTTTGGATTTTAATCCCTGCTCTCAGAGCTAAGGGTGTTGATAAAAACTCCTTTTGGCTGAAGATTATGAACAAAGCCACACCACTCCTTTTGCAGTGTGAGGCAATACAAACAAAGCCAGGCTCATGGGAACAGCATCAGAAACAGTTCCAATACAGTTTAAGGCTAACTCTGGATAAAGCCACAACTCTGATCTAATCCTTCTGTTAGTTATGGAGTCATTCACCCCAGATACCGGCCCTTCTGCTCACGAGTTCACATCCAACCATCACATATTCATTTGCAATCATTCTATTTCTCCCCAGGCTCCTATCAACTCCCCCCAATTTCTACCACTCTCCCACAGACTTTGAGCAGTTTACATTGGTCAATTAAACTCCTCAGCTGTATCCCTTTGGAATGAGGGAGTAAACCAGAACACCCAGAGGAAACCCACACGGTTGTAGAGTGACAGAGTGATACAACACATAAACAGGTCCTTTGAGCCAACTGGTCCATACCAATCACATCATCACCTTGCTAGTTCCAGTTCCCTGCAGTCAAACTCAAGCTCTTCTCCTCCATGTACTTTCCCAAATGCCTCTAAAGTGTTGAAAGTGTAGCTGTTTCAACTGCTCCTGCAGGACAATGTAATTGGGAGAAACGTACATAATTCACAACCACGGACATTGAGTTGGGGTTTTGCCCCACACAGTCACTTGGAAACTGCCGGAGTTTTGGGAGCAAAATGGCGTCACTTTTCTTCGCGCTACCACGTGGTAGCGTCACTCAGCATTTCCATGACAGAGAGGGTGGTGAGTCGGCTCGAAAACCCGTCTAACTAAATGAGCGCTACCATCAGGTGCCTATGTGCTCAGAGGACATTTCCAAAAACAGCCGTGATAACCCTGTTTGGCCTTTCTGAGTTTCTGCACATGCCATTTGGATTGAGAACTGCAGCACAGACTTTCCAGCATTGGATAGACTCTGTATTTAAAGACATAGATTTTCATTTTGTTTACCTGGATGACATACTTGTCACCAGTGCATCCAAAGCAGAAGACGTATCACATCTCTGCACACTTTTCGAGCACGTAAGACAACACGGGTGATTATTAATCCTGCTATTTCCAGTTTCTGTTGTCAACCATCGCATCTCTGAAGAAGGTGCAAAACCCCTCCTTTCAAAGGCAGCAGCTATTACGGATTTCCCACCGCCATGCACTACTGAAAAACTACAGGAGTTAGCAGGCATGGTGAATTTCTCTCACCACTCCACTCCACAAGCTGCCGAACTTATGTACCTGTGTATAGTGTGCTTAAAGGCAATACCCCTAATCACCTGCTTGACTGGTCAGCAGACGTGACCAGGGCAATTCATGATACCAAATGAGCTCTTTCTAACTTGACCCTACTGGTGTGCTCCTTCCCCAACACACCCATAGCCATTACTGCTAACGCTTCAGACTATACTGTGGGTGCTGTGCTCGAACAGCTGGTCAGAAGTGTGTGGCAGCCCACTGCCTTCTTCAATCGGCAGCTCCGTCCCCCCAGATGGAAGTATAGCATCTGTGACCATCAGCTTCTCAACCTCTATCTCTCCATCCACCATTTTTGTCTTCTTCTAGGGGGCCGCCATTTCACAGCGTTCGCTGACCACAAGCCCCGCATGCTCACGATGCCCAAAATATCAGACCCTTGGCCTGCACAGCAGCAATGCCACCTGGCCTACGTATCAGAGTTCACAACGATATACATCTTAAAACCATAAGGTCAAAAGGCATAGGAGCAGAATTAGGCCGTTCAGCCCATCTACTCTGCTCTGCCATTCCATCATGGCTGATCCCAGATCCCACTCAACCTCATATACCTGCTTTCTTGCCATATCCTTTGATGCCCTGACTGATCAGGAAACTATCAACTTCCACCTTAAATATACGCATTGACTTGGCCTCCACCGCATTCTGTGGCAAAGCATCCCACACATTCACTACTCTCTGGCTAAAAAAATTCATCATGTCAAGGGGGAAAATAATGGTGTAGCCAATTGCTTCCGTGGCTAGCTGTTGAGGCCATACACGTAGGGGTTGATTATACTGGCATGGCAGTCAACCAAGTTACTGATGTAGAGGTCCAGGCTTACAGAACAGCAGTAATGAGCCTGTGGTGGTTACCATTAAGTCCAGAGAAGCTGGGATTTCTCTCCTGTGCAATGCCTCAACCAGTCGCCCTCGCCATATCATGCCCGCAAACTGGACAGGGACTGTTTTGAACTCCATACATGGCCTCTCGCATCCGGGCCGGAAAGCCTCAGAGAAACTGGTTGCACTAAGGTTTGTTTGGCACAGCCTCAGAAAAGACTGGCGTGACTGGACTGCTGCTTGTGTGGAGTGCCAGCGGGAAAAAAAAATTAACCGTCATGTTCAGGCACCAATGGCACCTTTAGAGATCCCTGAGCAACGGTTTAACCATGTCACTGTGGACCTGGTTGCTCCTCTTCCCCATCCCGTGGTTTCACGCACATCCTTAACATGGTGGACGGTACCACAAGGTGGCCAGAGGTCATCCCTTTAGCACTGACAGCCACAGATGTGTCTCGGGTATTTGCAGCATCTGGGGTGCTTGGTTTGGTAACCGATCTGACGGCAGTCCCCAATTCATATCAGACCTCTGGGCTGCGATGGCCCAGAACCTTGGTGTTAGAATACAACACACCATGGCGTATCACCTGTAGTCCAACGGCCGATGCAAGTGGTTTCACCGATCCTTAAAGGCTGCTCTGAGGGCTTCCCGGACAGATGAGTGTTGGCATGATCATTTCCTGTGGGTCCTGCTGGGGCTCAGAACTGCTCCAGAAGAGGATCGTCCGCGGCTGAGTTGGTATACGAGCAGCCGAGTGCCAGGTGATTTTATTCCTGAGGCTATGACTGCCTGGTTAGCCTCTCAACAGTGTTCTACCTTCCTCAATAAATTCAATTCCTTTTCATCTATTCCTATTTCCCATTACCATCTCTAGGGTTCTTGTCGAGCTGCATTCAGCCTCCTTTGCTTTCATTCGCCATGACGCACACCAGCGTTCCCTTAGGCCCCCTGACAATGACCTGTTCTGCATTTTGGAATGGGGAGAAAACATTTTTATCACAGATAAGGAGGGTAAACCTGAACGTATTTTGGTAGATCGCCTTAGTCCAGCCCACCAAGGTTTGGAGTATTCCGTTGCCATTCTCTTGGCATCACAAGATGACCATGAGCATGTTAACCCAACTCTGAACAAGCCAGAGGCAACTATGGTCCCTCCACCAATGGAAAACAGGATCTGAGCTGGCAATTCGTACAAACTCCAGATAACTCACAAAGCCAGTTTTGGTGAATTCTGCCAGGGCTTGTGTCAGGTAAAATATTTGGGAGAAATGTACATAATCCATAACCACCGACATTGAGTTCGAGTTTCGCTTTAAGAGGCTGGTCTGACGTGATTCCGTCATTCCGTAAAAGATTGTTAGTGCACTTTTGTTGTGTAGGTTTTGGAGTTCATTAAAATGTTTTATGAGTTTCATTAAACATAAAATGCCCCACTTTGTTTTATTTGCGAAAATCTACTCTCCCTCTGACTGTTCCTTCCAGATACACATTACCCTCGATGTACATCAAAACATAAGAATGAAATGTGTCAATGACCAACACAGTCTGAATATGTGGCCATGCTTCCAGCACCAGCATTGCATGGCCACAGCTTACTAACACTAGCCCAGACGTCCTTCATAGAGTCACAGAAAAGTAAACACAGAAAGAGACCCTTCAGCACATCTAGTCTGTGCCTAACCATTAAACTGCCTGCCCCAGCAATCTGCACTGAGACCATAGCCCTACTTACCCCTACCATCCATGTGCCTATCCAAACTTCTCTTAAACTTTGAAACTGAGCTGGCGTGCACCACTTGCACTGGCAGCTCATTCCACACTCTCAGAACCCTGAGTGAAGAAGTTTCCTCTTGTGTTCCCCTTAAATATTTCACCTTTCACCCTTAACCCATGACCTTTGGTTGTAGTCCCACCCAACCTCAGTGGAAAAAGCCTGCTTACATTTACCCTATCTATACCCCTTCAAATGTGGTAGGAAACCCGATGAAGCAACTGATGGAAACCTATGCAGTCACGCGGAGAAGGTACAAGCTCTTTAGAGGTAGGAATAGAACCTTGATCACTGATTGCTCACGCTGTAGTAGCGTTATGCTAATAGTTATATACTATGCCACCCTTGTAACGAAGTCACCTCAGGTCTCTCTTAAATCTCTCCTCTTTTGTCTTGCATCTGGGTCTTCCAGTTTTAGACTTTCCAACCCTAGGAAAAAGACTATGACCATCCACCTCGTCCATTCCCCTCATCACTTAATAAGTTTTTATGAAGTCACCTCATTGTCCTATGCTCCAAGGAATAAAGATCGATAGTGGCCACACTGTCTCTATAACTCAGGCTCGCTGGTCCAGGCAGCACGCTTATAATTGTCCTCTGCACCCTTTCAAGATTGATAATATCTTTCCTATACCCTAATGACTGTTTAGTTTTGTATCATCAGTAAACCTTCTAACTGTGCCATATACATTCACACCATTATCATTACAAAAATAATGAACACAGATGTCCAACACAGACCCCTGGAGCACCTAGTCAAAGAGTCAACCTTTAAGCATCGCCTCCTATCGTTGAGGCAATTCTGAATCCACCTCAACCTGATGTTCCTGATCAGCTTGGCATACAACATCCTGTCAAAGGAATAACTAAAGTCCGTATAGACTACATCCACTGTCCTATCTATCCTCTTAAATCCCTCCCTTATCTTGTATATGTGCCCGTGGAGAAATTCCAAAAACTTCTTCTAGAAACTTCAAAAGATTCGTATGACTTGACTTCCCATGCACAACACCATGCTGACAATTCCTGATTAGACCTTGACCATCCAAGTAAGGGTAAACCTTGCTCCTCAGAATTCCCTCCAATAACTTCCCTACAAGTGAAATCAGACACACTGGTCTGTCGTACCATGGTCTGTTGCTGCTACCTGTCATGATCTCACTATCAGAATTAGTATCATGTTTAATGTCATCAGAATATGTCATGAAATTTGTTGTTATGCAGCAGCAGTACATTATCAATACATAACAACAGAAACTGTGAATTACAGTAAGTAACTATATATATACATATATATATATATATATATATATATATATATATATATATATATATATATACACACACACACACACATATACATATATACAGTGCATATAAAAAGTATTCACCTCCCTGGAAGTTTTCATGTTTTATTGTTTAACAACATTGAATCACAGTGGATTTAATTCGGCCTTTTTGATACTGATCAACAGAAAAAGACTTATTTGTGTCAAAGTGAAAATAGATCTCTGTGAAGTGATCTAAATTAACTACAAATATAAAACACAAAATAATTGATTGCCTAAGTATTCGCTCCTTTCAAATCAGTATTTAGTAGATGCACCTTTGGCAGCAATTACAGCCTTGAGTCTGTGTGGATAGGTCTCTACCAGCTTTGCACATCTGGACACTGCAATTTTTCCCCATTCTTCAATCCAAAAGTGCTCAAGCTCTGTCAGAGTGCATGGGGATTGTGAGTGAACAGCCCTTTTCAACTCCAGCCAAAAATTCTCAATTGGATTCTGATTTGACCACTCCAGGACTTTAAATTCGTTATTTTTAAGCCATTCTTGTGTAGTTTTGACTTTATGCTTTGACTCATTGTCTTGCTGGAAAACAAATCTTCTCCCAAGTCACAGTTCTCTTGCAGACTGCATTAAGTTTTACTCCAGGATCTCCCTGTATTTTGCTGCATTCATTGTACCCTCTACCTTCACAAGCCTTCCAGGGCCTGCTGCAGTGAAGCATCCCCACAGCATGATGCAGCCACCACCATGCTTCA
Source organism: Mobula birostris (assembly GCF_030028105.1). NCBI lineage: Eukaryota > Metazoa > Chordata > Chondrichthyes > Myliobatiformes > Myliobatidae > Mobula > Mobula birostris. The sequence goes on along the minus strand of NC_092401.1, from coordinate 2,336,954 downwards.
CGGTAGTGATGGTGTGCCTTTGATGATGTGCAGTGTTTAGTCTGATAGCCAAAAAGCTCAATTTTAGTTTCATCAGATCATAGTACCTTCTGCCATCTGACTTTAGTCTCCTACTTGCCTTATGTCAAACTCTAGCTGAGGTTTCATGTGAGTTTTTTTTTAACAGTGGCTTTCTCTTTGCCACTCTCCCATAAAGCTGTGACTGGTGAAGCACCCAGCCAACAGTTGTTATATGTGCAGTCTCTCCCATCATAGCTACTGAAGCTTGTAACTTGGTGGCATCCCCTCACTAGTCCCCTTCTTTCACGGTCACTCAGTTTTTGATAACAGCCTGCTCCGGGCAGATTTATAGCTGTGCCATATTCTTCCTGTTTCTTGATAACTGACTTAACTGTACTCCAAGGTATATTCAGTGACTTGGAAATTTTCTTGTATCCATCTCCTGACCTGTGCTTTTCAATAATCTTTTTGGAGAGCTGCTTGGAGTGTTCTTTTGACTTTATGGTGTAGTTTTTGCCAGGATACTGACTCTCCGGCAGTTGGACCTTCTTCTTCTTCCTCCTGTGTTGTTTTATGGCCGTTGGCAAACCAGTTTTAAGGCGCATTACCGCCACTTGCTAGCCTGGAGCGTGGATCATTTGATAAAACGGAGGAGGGAAAAGAATTGCATTCCCTAAATTCTATATAATAAATCAGAGTCTTTCAGATACTCCATGATATAGGCCGGTATTTCTCTTGAAATCACACTTAAAATGTTTTCTATACCCACAGTTGTTTTTTTTTTGTTTATCTTAAGCGCACCTATCATCTTCACTCTTCTCTTTGGCACTTCTTACATTTTTTCAATACATGTTCAACTGTTTCTGGTTGATTACAGTATTCACACAACCCAGTTGGATGTTTCCCTATTTTATATAATGTGCCATTAAGACTTGTGTGTCTTAATTCTTAAATGACTGATGATCACTTCTATCTTTTTATGTCCACTTGATATTCTTTCGTATCTGACTTGCCTCTGTATTTTGTACAGCTGTCTCCCTGTTTCACTCTCATCCCAATGCTTCTGCCATGGCTCCTCAATACTTGTTTTTATAATGCTTTTGACTTCCGCTTTGCTAAGAGGGATCCGGACCTCTATTATAGACAATTTGAGTGATTGTTTAGCTATACAGTCCACTTTTTCATTACCCTCCACACCACAATGAGCAGGAACCCAAAGAAAGCTTACTTCCACCCAATTTTTGGTCAGCATATATAACTGGCATAGAATCTCTAATAAAATATCCTGTCTACTTTCTGATTTTCTTGATTTGATCAAGGTTAATGCAGACAAATTGTCTGAACAGGTTACAGCCTTTTTGACATTATTTTCTTCAATCCAAGATAATGCACTCAATATTGCCATTAATGCTGTTGTATACACTGATAATGATTTGATATTCGTTTCCTGATACTAGTTTTGCAATGAGGAATGTAGACTGCAATACCTGTGTGGCCAGAGCTGGGGTCTTTTGATCCATCCGTAAATAAGCAGTTGGACCTTCCAGATACAGGTGTATTTTTACTACATTCAATTGAAACAGCTTGACTGCACACAGTTGATCTCCATTTAACTAACTACGTGCCTTCTAAAACCAACTGGCTACAAAAGTAGTAATTTGGTGTGTCATATTAAAGGGGGGGTGAATACTTATGCAATCAATTATTTTGTGTTTTATATTTGTAATTAATTTATATCACTTTGTAGAGATCTGTTTTCACTTTGACAGGAAAGAGTCTTTTTCTGTTGATCAGTGTTGAAAAAAGCAGTTTAAATCCACTGTGATTCAATGTTGCAAAGCAATAAAACATGAAACTTTGGGGGGGGGGGGGGTGAATACTTTTATAGGCACTGTATGTATATTTTATGTGTAATTAAATAAATAGTGCAAAAGAGTAGTGACGCAGGGTTCATGGGTTCAATGTCCATCCCGAAATCTGAATTGCTGAGTGTGTGCCTTCAGGCTCCTGTACCTCCTCCCTGGTGGCGCAAAGAGAAGAAGGCATGCCCTGGTGGATTGTGGTCTTTCATTTCTTTTGCCATCCATGATATTCTCCTTGGGGGGAATAGATATTACATTTTGCAGTCATCTCTGATAGCTCCACACATCAGCAGCCCTGATTATCTAACTTCTCTGTAGTCACCTTTTTACGGTCATTATAAATGAAGAACCTCTGCCAAGTTCATCTCATACACTCGTTTTTGACTTCCTGAATTCCCTCGAGCCTGCCCTGAAACTTTTTATATATGGTCACAAGGAGAGTGTGCAAACTTTGCACAGACAGCAGTCGAGGTTAGGATTAAAGCCAAGCCTCTGGAGCAATGCGGCTGTACTGCTGGACGTTCCTGGCACTGACGAATAATGTGGCCTAGTGCAGCAAGCACGTGGACACAACAGGCTCCAATAACTTGAGGCCAGATGTCAGTTTATCACTGTTGCAACAACCTGCCTTTCTGCACTGTTCTTAGTGTCGCTAAACATCCCAATTTTTTTTTCACGGGAGCCTAAATCAAACAAAACTGCTGAGTCACTTAGTGAGGTATTAGGTCAAAGTGGTCATATTAAAGAACTCTTTTAAGGAAGACGATGGGATAGATGGAATGGGAAGGTTCAGAGTTAGGATTTAGCTATTGACAGCTTCTTTTCCAAGTTTAGGAAAAAATTAACATTCAGTGCCACTTTGTAAGGTACATCTGCTCGTTAACACAAATATCTAATCAGCCAATCATGTGGCAGTAACTCAATTCATAAAAGTAGGCAGACATGGTCAAGGGGTTGAGTTGTTGTTGACCAAATGTCAGAATGGGGAAGGTAAGTGATCTAAATGACTTTGACCGTGGAATGATTGTTGGTGCCAGACAGGTTGGTTTGAGTATCTCAGGAACTGCTGATCTCCTGTAATTTTCATGCACGACAGTATCTAGAGTTCACAGGATTTTCTTCTTGTTATGGGAAAATCAAAAAAAAACATCCAAAGAGAGGTATTTCTGTTGGCAAAAAAAGCCTTGTTATTGAGAGAGGTCAGAGGAGAATGGCCAGACCGGTTCAAGCTAACAGAGAGGTGACAGTAACTCAAATAACCATGCATGACATTAGTGGTGTGCAGAACAGCAGCTCTGAATGTACAATATGTTGAACCATAAAGTGGACTGGCTACAACAGCAGAAGACCACAAACATGCACTCAGAGACGACTTTATTAGGCACAGAAAGTTTCTTTATAAGTGGCCACTGAGTGTAAAAGTTTTTTTTTAATTTCAGGAAAGTGAGCACTATTGGCAAAGTCAGTGTTCCAAACTGCCCTCAAAATGGTGGTGATGAATTAATAAATACGTGAGACGCTGGAGATGCCAGAGTAACACACACATACACACACACACACACACACACACACAATGCTGGAGAGCTCGGCAGGTCAGGCAGCGCCTGTGGTAAAGAATAAAGAGTCAGCAATTGGGCTATGTCCCTTCACCAGGACTGGAAGGAGGTAGAAACCCCCTTCCTCGGTGCAAGAATGGTGCAAAGATGGTCGTGCAATCTGAGAAACCACAAAAAATTACTGGATGTCGTGGATACAACTCAGTCACAACAAAAACCAGCTGCCCCTCCAGTGTGGAAAGCAGCCAACATAATCAAGGAGACATTCTTCATAAGCGATAGGCTAGAAAAAATTGCAACTGAAGACAGACTATTGACCAGCTGAAGAAATTGAGTGGTTGGAGACAGAGGGCTGACAAAACATAATTAAAAAATAATATATTTATTTTTAGACATGTTTAGCCTTTAATAGTTATTTGAAACATTAATATTAATTAAAATCAAGTGGAAAAAATTGTTCTCCAGCTTCTTTCAAGAAAGACAGAGATATGGTTCAAGTAAATGGGACCACGCTGGAGCAGCCATTGTGGGAGCGGTGCAGCGTTAGGGTGGTGAGGCCTTGGCTCATCGAGCTTCGGTGAGGTATGCATCTGGTAACTTTTTTCTTATTCACTCTTCATTCTTTGTCTGTTAGTACATAATGAGATCAGTGAGAATGAATCTAGGGACTGTGTTGTATTATTTGTGTGAGACGTTGGAATTCTGGGAGACCTCCAGCTTCCCAGATAACTACATCTCTACATTGGGTGCACTGAGTTCAGCTCCTCAGAGAACGGGCTAAGGAACTGGAGCCGCAGCTTAGTGACTTTTGGCTCATACGGAAAACTGAGGAGAATTTAGATAGAAGCCACAGGGAGGACAGCCAGTGCAGAGTACCGCTTTGGCCACTCCTCCTGATAATAAGTACGTATATAGTACCATTTTGGATACTGTTGAGGGAGATGACTCTCTGGGAGGACCCACAGTGACCAGGTCTCTGGCACTGAGTTTGGCCCCGTGGCTCAGAAGGGAAGGGGAGAGAAGAGGACTACAGTACTGACAGGGGATTTCATAGAGGAGTAAAGATAATATTCTGTGGATGGGATAGAGACACTGTATGGTATGTTGTCTCCCAGATGCAGGGTCAGGGATGCCTCAGACCAGTCCCACAGCATTCTAAAAGGGGGGCATGAGCAGCCAGAAGTCTTGGTACATGTTGGCACCAATGACATAGGTAGGAAAAGTGAGGATGTCATGAAGAGAGAACTTAGGAAGCTGGGTAGAAAGCTGAAAAGCAGGTCTCCAGGGTAGAAATCTCTGGGTGTTGTGTGATGAAGCGGATTTGATGAGGAAGGTTAAGGTAAAAGAACACTTTAGAGTCAGTGATCATAATATGATAAAATTCACACTGAAATTTAAGAAGGACAGCTAAAATCAGATGTATCAGTATTATAGTGGAATAAAGGGAATTACACAGGCATGAGATAAAAGCTGGCCAAAATTGACTGCAGGAGATTCTAGCAGGGATAACAGTAGAGTGGCAATGGCTGGAATCTATAGGAGCTATTCAGAAAGTGCAGGGTAGATATATCACAAAGAAAAAGTATTCTAAAAGCAGAATGGTGCAACTGTGCCTGACAAGGGAACTCAAAGCTAACATAAAGGAGATTTACAAAGATGTTGCCTGGATTGGAGGGCGTACCTTATGAGAATAGGTTGAGTGTACTTGGTCTTTTCTCCTTGGAGTGACGAAGGATGAGAGGTGACCTGACAGAGGTGTATAAGATGATGAGAGGCATTGATTGTGTGGATAGCCAGAGGCTTTTCCCAGGGCTGAAATGGCTAACATGAGGGGGCGTAGTTTTAAGGTGCTGGGAAACAGGTACCGAGGGGATGTCAGTGGTACGTTTTTCACACAGAGAGTGGTGTGGTGCGTGGAATGCACTGCTGGCGACGGTGGTGGAAACGGGTACAACAGGTTCTTTTAAGATCCTCTTAGATAGGAACATGGAGCTTAGAAAACTAGAGGGCTACGCGCTAGGGAAATTCTAGGCAGTCTCTAGAGTTGGTTACATGGTCTGCACAATATTGTGGTCCAAAAGGCTTGTAATGTACTGTAAATTTCTATGTTCTTTGTTCTATGTATAAAAGCCAAAGAAAGGGCATATAATAGTGCAAACATTTGTGGCAAAGTTAGAGGATTGGTAAAATTTTAAGAACCAACAGAAGGCAACTAAAAATGTCATAAGGGGGTAAAGATGAAATATGAAGGTAAACTAGCCAACAATATAAAAGAGGGTACCAAGAGATTTATCAAATATATAAAGAGTAAAAGAGAGACAAAATAGGTATTGGACCACTGGAAATGATGCTAGAGAGGTGGTACTGGGGGACAAGGAAATATGAGATGAACTGAAGAAGTATTTTGCATTAGTCTTCACTATGTAAGACACCAGCAGTATGCCGAAGGTTCAAGAGTGTCAGGGGGCTAAAATGAATGCAGTTGCTATTACTACGGAGAAGTGCTTGGGAATCTGGAAGTCTGAAGTTAGATAAGTCACCTAGACCAGATGGCCTACACCTTAGGGTTCTGAAAGAGGATTGTGGAGACATTAGTAATGACCCTTCATGAATCAATAGATTCTGGAATGGTTCTGGAGGACTAGAAAATTACAGACGTCACTTCACTCTTCAAGAAGGGAGGGAAAGTATAGGCCAGTTAGCCTGACCTCAGTGGTTGGGAAGATGTTGGAGTCAATTGTTGAGGATGTGGTTTCGGGGCACTTGGAGGCACATGATGAAATATGCCAAAGTCAGCGTGGTTTCCTTGAGGTAAAATCTTGCCTGACAAATCTGTTAAACTTATTTGAAGAAATAACAAGAAGGATAGACAAAGGAGAATTGGTGGATGTTGTGTGCTTGGATTTTCAGAAGGCCTTTGAAAAGGTGCCACGTATAAGGCTGCTTAACAAGATAAGAGCCCATGATATTATAGGAAAGATACTAGCATGGATAAAGCAATGGGTGACTGGTAGGAGACAACGAGTGGGATAATGGGAACCTTTTCTGTTTGGCTGTCGGGTGACTAATGAGGGTCCGTGTTGGGACCACAACGTTTTACGTTATATGTCAATGACTTGGACGACAGAATTGATGGCATTGTGGCCATGTTTGTGGATGATACAAAGAAAGGTAAAGGGGCAGGTAGTGTTGAGATAGCAGGAAGCCTGCAGAAGGACTTGCACAGATCAGGAGAATGTCTAAAGAAGTGGCAGATGGAATACAGAGTTGGGAAGTGTATGGTCATGCACTTGATAGAAGGTATAAAAGCATGGACTATTCTATCAATGGAGTGAAAATTCAAAAATCTGAGGTACAAAGAAACTTGGGAATCCTCATGCAAGCTTCCCTAAAGGTTAATCTGCAGGTTGAGTTGGTGCTGAGGAAGGCAAATGCAATGTTAGCATTGATTTTGAGAGGACCAGAATATACAGTAGAAGCAACGATGTAATGCTGAGGCTTTGTAAGACACTGGTGAGACCTCACCTGGATTATTGTAGGAAGTTTTGGGCCTCTTATTTAAGAAAGGACGTGCTGACATTGGAGAGGGTTCGGAGGAGTTTCACGGGAATGATTCTGGGAATGAAAGGCTTACCATATGAGAAGTGATTGATAGCTCTGGGCATTTACTTGCTGGAATTTAGAAGAATGAGGGAAGATCTCTTTGAAACCTATTGAATGTTGGAGGGTCTAGATGGAGTGGATGTTTCATATGGGAATGTTTCAGACCAGGGAACAGCCTCAAAATAAAGGGATGTCCATGTGGAATGGAGATGAGGAGGAATTTCTTCAGCTAGAGGGTGGAATTTGATGCTACAGGCATTGGTGGAGGCTAGGTCATTGGGTGTATTTAAGGTAGAGGTTGATAGGTTCATGATTAGATTCAAGATTCAAGATTCAAAAAACTTTATTGTCATTCTAACTGTACATCAGCTCTGCAGGGCAGAATGAGACAGCATTTCCCAGGAGCAGTGCAATCATAACATAACAAATGCAACAGTAAATAATAAACATAACAATAAATAGTAAAACACAACAGCCACATGTCAGTTAAAATCAAGTTATAAGTGTCCAGTGCAAGTTAAAAGTGTCCAAAGCAGAGTCAGGTAGAGCAGCTATTTAGCAGTCTGACTGCTAGATTAGTCAGGGAGTGGGGAGAAGACAAGGAAATAGGTTGAGAGAGATAAGCTGTGATGAAATGGCGGAGCAGACTTGATGAGCCAAATGGCCTAATTCTGCTTCTGTGCCTTTTGTTCTTCTCTTGCTGGCTGGCAAATTGCTGAGGGTCCCCAAATGTGGAGTCTCTGGTACCCTTCAGGAACTGCATTTGGGCTGACTGCTGAGTCCAGGACAGGGGTGGATGGTTGAGTATGTCACATCTGACCTTCAGCGCAGTTTGTACTCATGTTCCTAGGTGTGAACATCATTATAGCCTGTCCTGGTCTAACTGCATTGATATCAAAGCCAAAAATGCTCACCAGTGCCCCCACTTCCTCAGGGGGATAAAGTAATTCCACACATCCCTGGCATCTCTTTCCTTTTGCCTGCATTTGTCTCAAATCCTTCTAAACATTTCCTATCTATGTACCTGTCCCAAATGCTCTTTAAGTATCAGCACGGATTGGTGACTGTGAGCAGTTGTGCCCCGGCTATGTTGGTGCCAGAACCCTGCCAGCATTTACGGGCCACCCAGAGCAACCCTCGTTATTTTGATTGTTCAGATCAACAGTGAAATTTATCAGTGGTTCAATTTATCGACGTTCTTTATCTCACAAATGGTTATAACAGGAGGTAGAGACTATTTACATTGAACGATGTATAAATTTTCACACGACATGTTAGCGCACTGATTAACACAACGCTTTACAGAACCAGCGCTTTGTGAGGAGTTTGTATGTTCTCCCCATAACCATGTGGGATTGCTCCCATATTCCAAAGACGTACGGACTAGTAGATCAATTGGTCACAAGAGTGTAATTGGGCAGAGTGGGGCCTACATTCCAAAGATGTACGGATTAGTAGATGAGTTGGTCACAAGAGTGTAATTGGGCAGAGTGGGGCCATGGGGCCATGGGGCCGTTGGGCCAGAAGGGCCTGTTACCACGCTGGATCTCTAAATAAAAATAAAATAAAACACTGGGCTATAACAAAGCTGCAAAAGTGCAAGATAGACCTCGGATTGTTCTCCAGACCCTCACGATTACACATGAAATGGCAACTCCAGTTTCGTCCCCACAGTCCAGTTGATATGTTAATTGGTCACTGTGATTAGGCTAGGGTTAAATTGAGGGTTGCTGGATGGTAGAGCTCGAAAGTCTGGAAGGGTTATTCGACACTGCATCTCAATAAATAAATAAAATTGAATTCAAACACAAGTTATATTGACACCAAGTCAACCCATTACATCTATCCTTATTCAGAAAGGTTTAGTGATTCAAATTATGATATATAGCATCTCCAAAAGTCAATGAAGCAAATTTCACTAACACTTCATAATGAATTGCACAATATCATTTACTATCGTCAAAGTTGCTGATAAAGAATGAGCCTCACTTCCATTAGCATCTGGGCGAGAAGACCCTGCAGATTGCTCAGCCATGCAGTTCCAGTCGATCTTGTTTTCCAGATTTCACACTCTTTATGACAGCAAACCAAGCAGTCACTTTGTGCCACAATTAGAGTTAACTGAGCATAACTGGTTTGCCATTGGCAGGTCATTTTTTTTGTTTTTCCTTTCCCTTTTACTCTCTCTGGGAGCCTGATCTGCCAGGCAGGTCCTCCTGCTCTGCTTTTTGCAACTACCACATTCCTTTAGAGTTACGGGACCCTCCAGTGTAGAAACAGGCCTTTTGGCCATCCAGTTCCTCCGTCTCCGCCGCATCTGCTCCCAGGATGAGGCTTACCATTCCAGGACATCTCAAATATCCTCTTTCTTTAAGGATTGTGGTTTCCCTTCTGCTGTCATCAATGATGCCCTCACCCGCATCTCCTCCATTTCCCGCACTTCGGCCCTCACCCCATCCTCCCATCACCACAACAGGGACAGAGTTCCCCTTGTCCTCACCTACCACCCCACCAGCCTCTGGATCCAGCACATTATCCTCCGTGACTTCCGCCATCTTCAACAGGACCCCACCACTAAGCACATCTTTCCCTCTCCACCCCTCTCTGCTTTCCGTAGGGATCATTCCCTCCGCGACTCCATGGTCCACACATCTCTCCCCACGGATCTCCCACCCGGCACTTATCCCTGTAAGCGCAAGTGCTACACCTGTCCCTACACCTCCTCTCTTGCCACCATTCAGGGCCCCAAACAGTCCTTCCAGGCGAGGCAACGCTTCACTTGTGAGTCTGTTGGGGTCATCTATTGCATCCCGTGCTCCCAGTGCAGCCTCCTCTACATCGGTGAGACCCGACGCAGATTGGGGGACCGCTTCGTCGAGCACCTCCGCTCCGTCCGCCACAACAGACAGGATCTCCCGGTTGCCACCCACTTCAACTCTGCTTCACATTCCCATTCGGATATGTCCATACATGGCCTCCTCTACTGCCATGATGAGGCTAAACTCAGATTGGAGGAGCAAGACCTCATATACCGTCTGGGTAATCTCCAGCCCCTTGGTATGAACATAGAATTCTCCAACTTCTGGTAATTCTCTCCCCCCTCCCTTCCTCTATTCCTATTTCACTCTGCCCCCTCCCCCAGCTGCCTATCACCTCCCTCATGGTTCTGCCTCCTTCTTCTACCCATTGTGTTTTCCCCTATTCCTTCTTCACCTTTCCTGCCTATCCCCTCCCTGCCTCCCCTCCCCCACCCCTTTATCTTTCCCCTTACTGGATTTTCACCTGGAACCTACCAGTCTTCTCCTTCCCACCCTCCCCCCACCTTCTTTATAGGGCCTCTGCCCCTTCCCTCTACAGTCCTGACGAAGGGTTCCGGCCCGAAACATTGACTGATCGTTTCCACGGATGCTGCCCATCCTGCTGAGTTCTCCAGCGTTTTGTGCGTGTTGCTTTGACCCCAGCATCTGCAGAGTATTTTGTGTTTACGACATGCTGAACTATTATTCTGCCTACTCCCATCAACCTGCACCCAGACCATAGTCCTTCATTTTGGGCACCACAGTGGCTTAGCAGTTAGTGCCACGCTATTACAGGCCGGCACATTCTGCAGTTCAGAACTCTGTAACAAGTCTCTGTATGTCCTCCCCATGGAATGTGAGGGTTCTCCCCACGTGCTCTGGTTTCCACCCACGGTCCAAAGATTAACTGGTCATTGTAAATTGTCCTGTGATTACGTTAGCCTTAACTGGGGTGTTGGGGGGTGTTGGGGGTTGCTGGGGTGGTGTTGCTTGAAGGGCCAGGGATCTACTCCACGCTGCATCATAAAATAAAAATATCCCTCCCATCCAAATTTCTCTTAAATACTGAAATTGAAACCATATCCCCCATTTCTGCTGGCAGCTCGTTCCACACTCTGAGTGAAAAAGGTCCCACTCATGTTCCAATTAAACATTTCACCTTTCACCCTTAACTCATGACCTTTATTTCCAGTCTCACCCAGCAGAAACAGACTGCTCACGTTTACCCTAGCTGTACCCTCATAATTTTGTACACCTCTGTCAAACCTTCCCTCGTTCTCTCTCTGTTGTCTGTGTTCTCACTCTCTAAACTTCATCCATTCATTCATTAACCTTATGCACAGATTATTCCCATGGCCACCCTGATTTTATCCTGTCAGAGACACCTTTCACCCTCCACCCTCCACCCTCCACCCTCCACCCTCCACACACCATCCACCCTCCTCCCTCCACACTCCACCTTCCCTCCACACACCATCCTTCCTCCACCCTCCCTCCACCCTCCACCCTCCACTCTCCACACACCATCCACCCTCCTCCCTCCACCCTCCCTCCACACACCATCCTCCCTCCACCCTCCCTCCACACACCATCCTCCCTCCACCCTCCACCCTCCACACACCATCCTCCCTCCACACACCATCCTCCACGCTCCACACTCCTCCCTCCACCCTCCCTCCACACTCTACCCTCCAAACACCATCCTCCCTCCAACCTCCCTCCACACTCCACCCTCCACACACCATCCTCCCTCCACACACCATCCTCCACGCTCCACACTCCTCCCTCCACCCTCCCTCCACACTCCACCCTCTACCCTCCCTCCACACACCATCCTCCCTCCACCCTCCACACTCCACCCTCCCTCCATACTCCACCCTCCACACTCCACACACATTCCTCCCTCCACCCTCCCTCCACACTCCACACACCATCCTCCCTCCACACTCCACCCTCCTCCCTCCACCCTCCCTCCACACTCCACCCTCCACCCTCCACACTCCACACACCATCCTCCCTCCACCCTCCCTCCACACTCCACTCTCCACCCTCCCTCCACACTCCACTCTCCACCCTCCCTCCACACGCCACACTCCATCCTCCCTCCACACTCCACCCTCCACACTCCACCCTCCTCCCTCCACCCTCCCTCCACACACCATCCTCCCTCCACCCTCCACCCTCCTTCCACACTCCAACCTCCACCCTCCACACACCACCCTCCCTCCACACACCATCCTCCCTCCACCCTCCACCCTCCACTCTCCACACACCATCCACCCTCCTCCCTCCACACTCCACCTTCCCTCCACACACCATCCTTCCTCCACCCTCCCTCCACGCTCCACACTCCACCCTCCACACACCATCCTCCCTCCACCCTCCACACTCCACACACATTCCTCCCTTCACCCTCCCTCCACACTCCACCCTCCACACACCATCTTCCCTCCACACTCCACCCTCCTCACTCCACACTCCACACTCCACCCTCCACACTCCACCCTCCACACACCATCCTCCCTCCACCCTCCCTCCACCCTCCACCTTCCACACTCCTCCCTCCACACTCCAACCTCCTCCCTCCACCCTCCACACTCCACACACCATCCTCCCTCTACCCTCTACCCTCCCTCCACACTCCACTCTCCACCCTCCCTCCACACTCCACACACCATCCTCCCTCCACACACCATCCTCCCTCCACCTTCCACACAACATCCTCCCTCCACACTCCACCCTCCACACACCACCCTCCCTCCACCCTCCCTCCACACTCCACCCTCCACACACCATCCTCCCTCCACACTCCACCCTCCACCTTCCCTTCACACTCCACCCTCCACCTTCCCTCCACCCTCCACCCTCCTCCCTCTACCCTCTTCCCTCCCTCCCTCCCACCATCCTCCCCCCTCCCTTCACACTCCTCCCTCCACACTCCACCCTCCTCCCTCCACACTCCATCCTCCTCCACACTCCATCCTCCCTCCACACTCCACCCTCCACACTCCATCCTCTACCCTCCCTCCACCCTCCACCCTCTACCCTCCCTCCACACTCCACCCTCTACCCTCCCTCCACCCTCCACACTCCACCCTCCCTCCACACTCCACCCTCCACACACCATCCTCCCTCCACCCTCCCTCCACACTCCACCTTCCACACACCATCCTCCCTCCACCCTCCCTCCACACTCCACCCTCCATACACCCTCCCTCCACCCTCCACACTCCATCCCCCACACTCCATCCCCCCACTCCACCCTCCACACTTCATCCCCCCACTCCACCGCCCATCCCCCACCCTTCACCCTCCATCCCCCCCACTCCACCCTCCACCCTCAACCCTCTACCTTTTCCACCACACTCGACCTTCCCTGCCACAGTGGACCGGGTTCCTTGGGGCAATGGTATACAGAGTGGCAAGTGGCATACTGTTGGAGTACAGTTGGGCCGTTTCTGCTTAACTGGGTCTTGAACGATGTAGCTAGTGATCCTTAAAGAGGTTGTTCAAGTTAAGATGACTGGAAAGGTTTTTGTAATGTACAACATTTTCCTCCCACTCGTTTTGCACCTCCCTCTAGACATCTCCTTGTTCCTTCTCTCCAGATAAAGACTAACTAATCATGTAATAGAGTCTGATCATCATGTTTGACCCAAGGTGATGTTAGGATCAAAATTAGGCCATTCAGCCCATCGAGTCAGCTGACCATTTAATCATGGCTGATTTATTTTCCCTCTCAACATAATTTTTCCTGCCTTCTCCCCATAACCTTAGATGTCCTTATTAATCAAGAACCAATCAATTTCTACTTTAAGGTTTACAATCTTTGCTGTAAGTTATGAATTTGGCAGAAGAGTGGAAGGAGTCTTACACAAAGCACAGACTCCAGCCTGGATCAGTTGGGCTGAATAGTTTACATCCCTGCTATACAATTTGAGTTCAAAGTAAATTTTATTTACTAAGTACGTGTAACACGCTGTAAGGTTTCACTGCTAATGTAATGGCCTCTCTGTAATGTTTCACTGCTGAGGTAATGGTTTCTCTGTGGCAGCAATGTTTGGGTTATGACTAGAGATAACGGGGCATGGTAGCCAATGAGTAGGATGTTGTTCTTTCTCATGTGTCTGGGAGCCGGGAATTCGCGGTCTTTTGCCGGGGAGAGGTGAGGGGAGAAGACGCGAATGGAGAGAGTCGGTAGACCGCTGGACGAAGTGGACTTGGAGTGAGGGTCCGAAGGTCAGCGACGATTGGAGGAGGTCGAACGGTTTATCAGTGAGCTCCACGTTGCGCATTAAACTGTTTCATGAGAATGGGCCCTTTTTCCTTTTTTGTTTTCTTTACTAACCATATAGTAAATTTAAGAATGATAAAGTTCAATTGTTAAATCACATATCGTGTACTGTTTGTTATTTCGGGGTACTGATTTGTAACAGGGGACACATCGCGCAGCATCCACTCAAATGAGATTTCTAAAGTTTCGCCGGGCCGGAGGCTATAGATTAAGCCGCTAGCTGAACCGAGAGTTACACTCATATATGTTGCCAGAATCAAGCCTAAGATTCATTTTTCTACTGGCATACTAGGTAAACCTATAGAATAGTAACTATAACAGGATCAATGAAAGATCAACTGGAGTGCAGAAGACAACAAACTGTGCAAATGTAAATATAAATAAATAGCAGTAAATAATGAGAACATCAAATAACATAATAAAGAGTCCTGAAAGTGAGATCGTTGGTTGTGGGAAATTCTCAATGGATGGGCAGGTGAGTGCAGTTACCCCTTTGCTCAAGTACCTGATGACTGAGGGGTAGTAACTGTTCTTGAACCTGGTGATGTAAATCCTGAGGCTCTTGCACCTTCTACCTGATGGCAGCAGTGAGAAAAAAGCATAGGCTGGGTGCTGAGGATCTCTGATGATGGATGCTGCTTTCCTACTAATTTCATGTAGATGTGCTCAATGGTTGGGAGGGCTTTACCCCTGATGTACTGGGCCAATCCACTACCTTTTGTAGGATTTTCTGTTCAAAGGTATCTCCATACCAGGCCGTGATGCAGCCAGTCAATACACTCTCCACTACTCATCTATGGGAGTTTGTGGAAGTTTTAGATATCGTGCCAAATCTCTGCAGATTGCTCAGGAAGCAGAGGTGCTGCCTTACTTTCTCCGCAATAGTACTTATGTATTCGGCTCAGGACAGGTCCTCTGAAATAGTAACACCCAAGAATTTAAAGCTGCTAACCCTCTCCACTCTGATCCGTCAATGAGAACTGGCTCATGGACCTCTGGGCCATGAGTAAATTTAATATAATATCACAAATCCATATGTATAGGAGCAGAGTAAGGCCATTTGGTCCATCAAGGCTGCTCCACCATTCACTCATGGGAGTTATTTTTCAACCCCATTCTCTTGACTTATTCACCTTTAACCCCTTTAGCAATCAAGAACCCATCAATTTCTGCCTAAATAAATCCAAACATGGTTCTCACGTGGCAACAAATTCTACAGATTCACCATCCTATGGCTGAAGAAATTCTTCCCAATGTGTTTTAAAGGGACATGCCTCTTGGGTCCTAGACTCTCCAACTAATGGAAACATCCTCTGCATGTTACTGTAGCTCCAGTGAGTCCTCCAAGCCAGTGGCAAGAGAGTTTCAGAGGCAGGTAGTCATATCATAGAAGGATTTTGGATGGCAGCATCAATTGAACGTCAGTGAGATGGAGGAGTCCAGATCACAGTTCTGCTATATTGGGGAGAAAAGTTGTGGGGGCTTGGGTGAGAAGGAACACTGACTGTTCGAAGATTGGCATTGTATTATCACATGTACCAAGATACTGTGAAAAGATTGTCTTGCATACACAGCAAGTTATTACACAATGCACTGAGGTCTTACGAGGTAAAACAACTACAGAATGCAGAATGAAGTAACACAGTTCCCAAGAAAGTTCAGTTCAGGCAGACAGTGAGGTGCGAGGTCATAATGAGGTAGTTTTGAGGTGAAGAGTCCATCTTATCATATCAGGGAGCCAGAGAAATGTTTGAATTTTTAAAGGATTAGATTTGCAGTGAAATGCAAATTTTTGTCAAATCAGATCAGACAGGATTGTGCTGGGGAGAGCCCACAAATTTTGCCTTAATTCTGGCACATCGTAGCTTGCTCATAACTGACTCACCCTAACTGTATGTCCTTTGAATGTGGGAGGAAATTAGAGCACCCACAGGAAACCCACACAGACACTGGGAGACCATACAAATTCACTGCAGACAGTGGTGGGAATTGAACCCTGATCAGTCGTCACTGGTTCTGTGAAGCAACCGAGCTATCTGCTGTGCCACTGTGCTGCCCATTCAAAAGTCTTATAACAACAGGTTAGAAACTGTTCTTGAGCTGAAGGTTCCTGCTTTTAGGCTTTGTAAGAGAGGATAGAATACCTGGGGTGGATGGGGTCTTTGATTATGCTGGCTGTTTTACTGAAACAGAAAGAAATATAGACAGAGTCCTTAGAGAAGAGTTTGGTGTCAGAGATGTTCTAAGCTGTGTCCACAGCTCTCTGCTACTTCTTGTAGTCAAGTGTAGAGCAGTTGCCGTTCAATATCTCCATATCCCAAGTCTTCCCTGGTAATGCTCCCCAACTCTTCCTCCGCTCCCTTGATAACGGCACTGATGCTGCTTCATGTCCACGTGCTGAGCTTGTTAATTTCATCAACTTTGCCTCTAACGTCCACCCACCCCTTAAATTCACTTGGTCCATTTCTGGCACTTCCCTCCCCTTTCTTGATCTTTCTGTCTCTATCTCTGGAGACATACTGTTGACTGACAACTTGTATAAATCTACTGATGCTCATGGTTACTGTGACTGTACCTCTTCCCACCCTCTCTCCTGTAAAGATGCTATTCCCTTTTCTCAGTTCCTTCATCTCCACTGCATCTGTTCCCAGACTTTCATTTCCAGGACATTAGAAATATTCTCCTTCTAAGAACAGGGTTTCCATTCCTCCACAACTGATGCCACCCTCACCCGCTTTTCCTCCATTACCCGAACATCTGTGCTCACCCCATCTTCCCGCCAGCCTATCAGTGGCAGAGTTCCTCTTGTCCTTACCCACCTCCCTATGAGCCTCCGAAACTATCAGATCATTCTCCACAACTTCTACCATCTGCAAAGGGACCCTACCACCAAACACATCTTCACCTCTCCCCCCCTCCTTCTGCTTTCTGCAGGGATCACTCCCTCTGTGATTCCCTTGTCCATTCATCCTTCCTGACTAACCTCCCTCCCGGCATTTATTCCTGCAAGCAACAGAAGTGATACACCTGCCCATTCACCTCCATCCTCACCCCAAACAATCCCTCCAGGTGAGGCAACATAGAAACCATAGAAACTACAGCACAGAAACAGGCCTTTTGGCCATTCTTGGCTGTGCCGAACTATTTTCTGCCTAGTCCCACTGACCTGCACACGGACCATATCCCTCCATACACCTCCCATCCATGTATCTGTACAATTTATTCTTAAATGTTAAAAAAGAACCCGCATTTACCACCTCGTCTGACAGCTCATTCCATACTCCCACCACTCTCTGTGTGAAGAAGCCCCCACTAATGTTCCCTTTAAACTTTTCCCCCCTCACCCTTAACCCATGTCCTCTGGTTTTTTTCTCCCCTTGCCTCAGTGGAAAAAGCCTGCTTGCATTCACTCTATCTATACCCATCATAATTTTATATACTTCTATCAAATCTCCCCTCATTCTTCTACGCTCCAGGGAATAAAGTCCCAACCTATTCAACCTTTCTCTGTAACTGAGTTTCTCAAGTCCCGGCAACATCCTTGTAAACCTTCTCTGCACTCTTTCAACCTTATTTATATCCTTCCTGTAATTTGGTGACCAAAATTGAACACAATACTCCAGATTCGGCCTCACCAATGCCTTATACAACCTCATCATAACATTCCAGCTCTTATACTCAATACTTTGATTAATAAAGGCCAATGTACCAAAAGCTCTCTTTACGACCCTATCTACCTGTGACGCCACTTTTAGGGAATTTTGTATCTGTATTCCCAGATCCCTCTGTTCCACTGCACTCCTCAGTGCCTTATCATTAACCCTGTATGTTCTACGTTGGTTTGTCCTTCCAATGTGCAATACCTCACACTTGTCAGTATTAAACTCCATCTGCCATTTTTTAGCCCATTTTTCCAGCTGGTCCAAGTCCCTCTGCAGGCTCTGAAAACCTTCCTCGCTGTCTACTACACCTCCAATCTTTGTATCATCAGCAAACTTGCTGATCCAATTTACCACATTATCATCCAGATCATTGATATAGATGACAAATAACGATGGACCCAGCACTGATCCCTGTGGCACACAACTAGTCACAGGCCTCCACTCAGAGAAGCAATTCTCTACCACCACTCTCTGGCTTCTTCCATCGAGCGAATGTCTAATCCAATTTACTACCTCTCCATGTATACCTAGCGACTGAATTTTCCTAACTAACCTCCCATGCGAGACCTTGTCAAAGGCCTTACTGAAGTCCATGTAGACAATATCCACTGCCTTCCCTTCATCCACGTTCCTGGTAACCTCCTCGAAAAACTCCAACAGATTGGTCAAACATGACCTACCGCGCACAAAGCCATGTTGACTCTCCCTAATAAGTCCCAGTCTATCCAAATGCTTGTAGATTCTGTCTCTTAGTACTCCCTCCAATAACCTACCTACTACCGACGTTAAACTTACTGGCCTATAATTTCCCGGATTACTTTTCCATCCTTTTTTAAACAACGGAACAACATGAGCCACTCTCCAATCCTCCGGCACCTCACCTGTAGACAGTGACATTTTAAATATTTCTGCCAGGGCCCCTGCAATTTCAACACCAGTCTCCTTCAAGGTCCGAGGGAACACCCTGTCAGGTCCCAGGGATTTATCCACTTTAATTTTCCTCAAGACAGCAAGCACCTCCTCCTTTTCGATCTGTACAGTTTCCATGATCTCACTACTTGTTTCCCTTAATTCCATAGACTTCATGCCAGTTTCCTTAGTAAACACAGATGCAAAAAACCTATTTAAGATCTCCCCCATTTCCTTTGGTTCCGCACATAGCCGACCACTCTGATCTTCAAGAGGACCAATTTTATCCCTTACAATTCTTTTGCTCTTAGTATACCTGTAAAAGCTCTTTGGATTATCCTTCACTTTGACTGCCAAGGCAACCTCATGTCTTCTCTTAGCCCTCCTGATTTCTTTCTTAAGTATTTTCTTGCACTTCTTATACTCCTCAAACACCTTATTTACTCCCTGCTTCCTATACACGTCATACAACTCCCTCTTCTTCTTTATCAGAGTTGCAATATCCCTTGAGAACCAAGGTTCCTTATTCCTATTCACCTTGCCTTTAATCCTGACAGGAACATACAAATTCTGCACTCTCAAAATTTCTGCTTTGAAGACTTCCCACCTACCGATCACATCCTTGCCAGAGAACAACCTGTCCCAATCCATGCTTTTTAGATCCTTTCTCATTTCTTCAAATTTGGCCTTCTTCCAGTTAAGAACCTCAACCCTAGGACCAGATCTATCCTTGTCCATGATCAAGCTGAAACTAATGGTGTTATGATCACTGGAACCAAAGTGCTCCCCTACACAGACTTCTGTCACTTGTCCGAACTAGTTTCCTAACAGGAGATCCAATATTGCATCCCCTCTAGTTGGTCCCTCTATATATTGATTTAGAAAACTTTCCTGAACACATTTTACAAACTCTAAACCATCTAGACCCCTAACAGTATGGGAGACCCAATCAATATATGGAAAATTAAAATCCCCTACCACCACAACTTTATGTTTCCTGCAGTTGCCTGCTATCTCTCTGCAGATTTGCACTTCCAATTCTCTTTGACTATTGGGTGGTCTGTAATACAATCCCACTAATGTGGCCATACCTTTCCTGTTTCTCAGCTCCACCCACAAGGACTCAGTAGACAAGCCCCCTAATCTGTCCTGCCTGAGCACTGCTGTAATATTTTCCCTAACAAGCAATGCCACTCCTCCACCTTTCATTCCTCTGCCTCGATCACACCTGAAACATCGGAACCCTGGAATATTAAGCTGCCAGTCCTGCCCCTCCTGTAGCCAAGTTTCACTAATTGCTACAACGTCATAATTCCACGTGTCAATCCACGCCCTCAACTCATCCGCCTTCCCCGCAATACTCCTAGCATTGAAATATATACACCTCAGAAGATTTTTACCACCACTCACAACCTTTCTATTAGTGGATTTGCTTGAACTTTTAACATCATTTATTTTCACCCCAGCCCCACTGTCAGCTCTGGCACTCTGGTTCCCATACGCCTGCAAATCTAGTTTAAAGCACCCCCAATAGCATTAACAAACCTCCCTGAAAGGATATTGGTCCCCCTGTAGTTCAAGTGTAACCCATCTCTCTTGTACAGGTCCCACCTGCCCCAGAAGAGGTCCCAATTATCCTGAAATCTGAAACCCTGCTCCCTCTGAAACATCTCACCTGTGGATCTGCTGGTGTTGTCTGTTGTGCCCAGTGTCTCCGAGGCGGCCTCCTCTACATTGGTGAGACCTGTTATAAATTGGGAGACCACTTCATCGAACACACCTGGTGGCCAAACATTTAACTTTTGATTCCCATTGCCATTCTGATACGTTGGTCCATGACCTCCTCTTCCGCCACAATGAGACCGCCTTCAGGATGGAGGAGCAACACCTTATATTCCGTCTGTGTAGCCTCCAACCTGATGGCATGAACATCGATTTCTCTTTCTGGTAAAAGAAATCCCTCCCCCTCCCTTCTTCTGTTCCCCACTCAGACATTTTACCTCTTCTTATCTGCCTATCACTTTCATTGAGACCCCTCCTCCTTCCCTCTCCCTCCTGGTTTACTCTCCTCTCCCATCAGATTCTTTCCTTTCTGGCTCTTTAACTTGGCTTCACCTATCACCTTCTAGCTAGTCTCTTTCCCCTCCAGCCACATTTTATTCTGGCGTCTACCCCCTTCTTTTCCAGTCCAGAAGAAAGGTCTAGACCTGAAACGCCGATGATTTATTCCTCCCCACCTGCTGAGCATTCTGTGTGAGGCGCCCTACAAAGCTATTATGCATCCAGACAGAATGTTTTCAATGGTCTGATGATAAAAATTGTTAAAGGTTGGTGAGGACATGCCATTTTTCATTTTAAAAATTTCCAGAACTGTATTATTATCAAAGTACATCAGACTGTGGGTATGTACAACTCTGCTTGGAGTTATATTCCGGTTCCTTGGATTGTCTTTTCTGAGTTGGTTACTGAAAAGACAGTTATATTCAACCTAACCAGTAAGAAAAAATAGTAGGTTTTACCGATTTCAAGGTCATTGGAGAGAGAAGTTAAACAGATTTGAAACACTGCATGGAGCTCTCACCAATATTTAGCTCTGCAAAGCCTCTTAACACGGATTATCTGGACAATGAGCTTGCTTGCAAAACAAAACTACAGGGAACAGCAGCAATATAAGTCCTCTGGTGACTACGGATACAATGTGGGGGGCTGTGCTGAACACTCAGGGTTTGGATTGCCCAGAATTTTTTCAGTTATATTCCCAATAGATGAGAATTAAGAACTCTCTGAAACAATGAAACGTACATGTATACACCCAGTGGCCACTTTATTGGGTATCTCCTGTACCCAACAAAGTGGCCACTGAGTGAAGGCTCGTGGTTTTTTGCTGCTGTAGCCCATCCACTCCAAGGTTCGAAACAATGTACATTCAGAGATGCTCCTCCGCACACCTCTGTTGTAATTTGTGGTTATCTGAGTCCCTGTCGCCTTCCTCTCAGCTTGAACCAGTCTGGCCATTCTCCTCTGACCTCTCTCATTAACAAGGTGTTTTTGCCCACAGACCCACTGCTCACTCGAGGTTTTTTTTTCTTTTTTCACACCATTCTCTGTAAACTATTGAGACTGTTGTGTGTGAAAATCCCAGGAGATCAGCGGTTTCTGAGATACTCAAACCACCCCGTCTGGCACCAACAATCATTCCACGGTCAAAGCCATTCAGATCACATTTCTTCCCCATTCTGCTTGAACAACAACTGAACCTCTTGACCATGCCTGCATGCTTTTATGCACTAAGTTGCTGCCACATGATTCGCTGATTAGATATTATTATTAATGAGCATGTGTACAGCTGTACCTAATAAAGTGGCCTCTAAGTGTACAGCACAATTAACGTAGCAAAATATTGAAGGAACATCACAGGAGAGCAATCAAATGAGGTATTTATATATTTCAGATATTTCTGAATAAGATGTTGGTGAGGCTTGTTGGAGTATGTTGGCGTACTGTGTACAGTTTTGGTCAACTTATTATAAGAATGATTATAAACTGGAAAGAATGCAGACAAAATATATTAGGGCATTGCCTGGATTTGTGGACCTGAATTATAAGGAGTAGTTATGCAAGCTAAAACTTCATCCTCTGGAATGCAGAGAATGGAAGGATGACTTGACAAAGGTACATAAGATAGCTGCATAGACAGGGTCAGCACAGGAGCACAGTGGCTAGCAGTATAGGTGACCTGGGTTCAATTCCAGCTGCTGTTTGTAAGGACTTTGTACTTTCTCCCGGTGACCGTATGGGTTTCCTCTGGCTGATCCAGTTTCCTCCCACAGTCCAAAGACCTACCAGTTGGTAGTTTAATTGGTCATTATACAGTAAGTTGTCCCATGACTAGGCTGGGATTAAATCAGGGGAGTGCTGGGCCACATGGCTCAGAGGGCCAGGAGGGCCTATTCGGCCTTGTATCTCAATAAAATTTAAAACATAAAAAAAAATGGATGGACTTTTCCCGGTGAGTGCATGCTAATACAAGATGGCATAGGTTTAAGGCCAGAGGCAAGCAATTTAAAAAGGACATCAGGACATCTTTGTCACTTACAAACAGTGGTGTGAACTGGAGTGAGCTGCCTGAATAGAGATGGAGGCAGACACATTAGCAACATTTACAAATTTATTTTACATGCATAGACAATGTTTTGAGGGCAATAGGCCGAACACGGGCAGATGGAACCAACTCACTAACCAACACAATGGGCATGACTGAATTGGGCTGAAAAGACTGTTCACATGCTCTAAGACACTATGGCTCTCCTACTCTATATATTAATGACTGTAGATATGCAAAAATCCAAAAACCAGAAATAGAGTACACATTAAAGAGGGTAGGAACAAATTTCAGGAGTTAGTACGGGCCATAAGGTTGTGGGACAGGGTGTGAAATGATCTGTATTAGTAGGAAGAATACAGAGAGTTGATATGAATGAACAGTACTGTTTTGAGTTATAATAGGAAGGTTTGAAGGAATAGGTTACCTAAATCCAGATAGATAGCAAGGCAGGCTCGGGTACATGTTAAAAAGAATATGGTATTCATCAACTTTATTAATAGGGGATCTGTACACAAAAGCATGGAAATTAATGCTAAATCTTTATAAATCACTACAGCACCATGTCCAAATCTGGATGAAATAAATTCAGAAGAATTGCAAGAACTACGGGGAACTGGGGATTTGGTACTAGGGATGATTGACATCAGTTCTGCAAAAAGACAGGAGAAACTGGGATTAAGAATGGAAGATGAGAGATTACTTGCAGGAGATGTGGAAAATCTAGATTTTGATCAGGTAAATGTTTTCCCTGATACCAAGTCCAAAAACAAGAGGACATGAGATTGAAGTGGTGGTCAGAACAAACGGAAATCGTACGCAGAAATGTGGAAGCACAGGCGATGTAGAGCAGAGCTGCTGCCTTCCTGCTTCATTGAGCCACCGCCGGTGATCTCTCTATAACTGTGTGCTCCAGTTTCTTCCCACATCCTAAAGACACATACGTTCACTTATCACTGTAACTTGCCCTTGGAGTGTAGGAGTGTGGCTGAATCTAGAGGATGTTCGTGGAATTCCAGAAGAACTGCTTTCTCTGTAACTGCAACACTATATGCTGCAGTCTGTTTATCTTTAAGTATATCAAAATAGTACAGAGTAATTAAACAGAATCAGGCCATTTGGCCCAAAAGGCCCATCCCAACCAAAGTCCCTCCAAAGCTAGTCCAAGTTCTCTCTGTTTGGCCTATTAGCCTCTAAACATTTCCATATGCGGTACCTGTCCAGGTATCTTTCAAATGTTATTAATATTACTTACTTTATACTTTATTGTCGCCAAACAATTGATACTAGAATGTACAATCATCACAGTGATATTTGATTCTGTGCTTCGCGCTCCCTGGAGTACAATAACATACCTTCCTCAAACATTTTCCCTGACAGCTCTGTACACCCTACCCCCTCCAAGCCCTACACACACACGCACACACACACTCACACCCCACACACACGCACACACAACCTACACACAATCACAACCTACACACTTACACACACTCACACCCCACACACACACACACACAACCTACACACAATCACAACCTATACACTTACACACACGCACACACCAACATGCACAGTCTACACACACCCCCATACACACGCACACACACACACACACACACACACACACTCTACACACACCCCACACACGCACACACAACACACACACTTAAATCTATGGCTGTTTAACTCTTGATTCCCAAACCCTGGGAAAAAGTGACTCTGTATATTGGCCCTATATGATCTTACATCTCCAGATATTATCCTGTCATGAAATGGACAGAGCAGTAGGAACTATTCATTGGTGAATGATAACTTTACTGATAGACTGCAAAGTAAGAAACCATGAGGGGCCACAAAACAAAACAGAACAGAAACTAAACACAGGAGGTAATGGGGGAAACTTTAGACAGGGAGAGTGAAAGCCAGGAGCAGCCGATTGAGGCCAGCTGGTTCAATGAGAGAACAAGAACTATGAATGAGCATTGGGGTTAAATAGGCAGCAGGCCGATGAGTCTGGAACGAGTGGCAAGTGAATCGTACTGGCTGGTGTCTTCATGTACAGACTGGGGAATGACAGCAGGAGCAGGCCTGACACACATTCACCCTGTCTGCATGGACGGCCCTCGGTTGGTTGGGATTGATTACAGATGTTGCGTCCCAACTGTCTACATGATATGCAAGTATGAAGCCAGGGCAGTATGATATGTTGAATAAGCTATTGCCGATGCAGCAAGCTCCCCATCTCCATACAGCTGATGAATACAAATGAACGACGAAAACTGATATAGTTTGGCACAAGAGAGGTTGCAGAAGTTACCTGTCAGCAAGGATGTAATGTTGCAATTTTATAAAGCACTGGTGAGGCCTCACTTGCAGTACTGTGAGCAGTTTTTGCCTAAGACCAGAGGACACAGCCTCAGAATAGAGGGACGTCCTTTTAGAATGGAGATGAGGAGGAATTTCTTTAGCCAGAGAGTGGTGAATCTGTGGAATTCTTTGCCACAGGCTGCTGTGGAGAGCAAGTCTTTATGAATATTTAGAAAGATAGAAACACAGAAAACCTGCAGCACAATACAGGCCCTTCGGCCCACAAGGCTGTGCCGAACATGTCCTTACCTTAGAAATTACCCATAACCCTCTATTTTTTTAAGCTCCATGTACCTGTCCAAGAGTCTCTTAAAAGACCCTATTGTATCCGCCTCTGCCACCGTTGCCGGCAGCCCATTCCACGCATTCACCACTCTCTGTGTAAAAAACGTAACCCTGACATCTCCTCTGTACCTACCTCTAGGCACCTTAAAACTGTACCCTCTCATGCTAGCCATTTCAGTCCGGGCAAAAAGCCTCTGACTAGCCACACGATCAATGCCTCTCATCATCTCATACACCTCTAAGGCAGAGGTTGATAGATTCTTGATTGGTCAGGGAATGAAGGGATACGGGGAGAAGGCAGGAGATTGGGGCTGAGAGGGAAATTGGATCAGACATGATGAAATGGCAGATCGGACTAGACGGCCAAATGGCCTAATTCTGCTCCTATATCTATGGTCAATTTCTGATTGCTAAATGAGAATAATGTAGGATTAGTATAAATGAGTGCTGGATAGTCAGCCTGACCTTCATGGACTGAAAGGTGTGTTTCCAAGCTGGATGACTCGCTGATACTTCTGGTAGTGTTGGCCCACTGTTGGCCAGTAGAGTCAGACTGGGCAGAATGTCCTCCTCCTGTGCTGCAATTTCTATGGTTATATACACTTGATTTGACAGGAATTTACCTACTCCAACTGGTATGCAATTTTAGTTGATTTTGATGAAATCTGAACTATCAGCACACCGATCAATTAGGGTAGAGGAGAAACTCCCTGCAGATTTGATCAGCTGTGGAGGATACATAATGAGAAATTCTGTTTGTGCACAGGAGCCGCAAGCAGCTGGAGATAATGGGAAAGTGTAAGGCCTTTAGATGCAGGCTGTCTCGGACATTTCCCATTGGTGGAGGCAGGGACATGATAGGAGACAAGAGCTTAATGGATTAAAGCAGTGTACCACTGGGAAGTCGAAGTGGATCTAGCAATAAGAAAAAACTCCAACTCCATTTAGCCTGGAACCATTGATTGAACTTGATTTGATTTTAACACTTGGAGATCTGTTTCATTCTCCCTGCAGTTAGAAGAAACCATGCAGTCCCTGTGGATTAGAGCTTCCTAGAGCATGTAGTAAGCAATTCTCTTCCCTGTACTTTATTTGATGTGTTGAAACTGAGATCTGCAAGTTACCATCATCTGCCTGGTTAGTCACCTTGAGGGTCTTTATGCCTCTGTGATAGGCCATGAGAACAGGCTGGCTGTTTCTCCATATTCTATTATTAATGTTCTAGTCCCATCTCTGTGCAATTTCTAACATGTGATACTCAGGAGAAATCCGAAACAGAAAGCTGCCAATGCTGGAAATCTGAATCTGGAGGAAGGAACGTATGAATGGTCATTGACACGAAACTCTGAACTTCTCTTCACAGATGCTGGTGAATATCTCCAGCATTCTGTGTTTTTTTTCACAAACCACCATTCTCCTTTCCCTTTCTTGCTGAAGGTACTGTTCTCAGTGCTGAAGGGATCAAGTAATATGGGAGAAAGTTGGATCAAGGGGCTAAGCATGTTCATCCCTGATCATATTAAGTGATGGAATAGACTAATGGGACTGAAAGAACCAATCCATCTTCTCTCCCTCATTATATATCCCCCTTTCATGTTCTCTTCACTCCTTCTCTTTCTCTCTCTGTCTCTGTCTGTCTCTCTGTCTCTCTCTCTCTCTCTGTCTCTCTCTTTATTACCGCCTTTCACTCCTTTTCCATCTCTCATAGGAAGCTGGAGGCACTTTAGTGTGCACTTGCCATGATAGCTGAGCACATAAAAATGCCCAAAGTATATCATAACTAATGTTACGGCTCTTGGAAACCAAAAGCGTCACAACAGAGTTAAAGAGAAAACAGGGACAATCATTACTCGACTTCTTAGAAGCAGAAAGGGCAAAACAGCCATGTGGTTTCAGTGGTTTGGGAGATTGAGAATTTATCCTCCTTATTAAATCCAATACAGCATGATTCTATTTACATTCAAAGGCTGAGGCAGAGAAGAAAGTAAGCACAACAACTGATACATTTCTGAAGAACTCCGAATGATATTGATTGCCTTAAATCACTGAAGATTACAATTTTGTAGGATCTTTATTTGCAAGATGCAGCTGGAATAACTAAATCTGTTTTTAGCTAAATCTTCAGAGCATCCTAAAATTTTAACCCAGAACGTCTCAAGTGCAGAATTCAAACAGAAACACCTAAAATGGTCTCTTAATGCAACAACCCTACTTAAACAAAAACAGCACAAGTAAGATGTTCCACAACCTCAAAAGACCTTGCTAAGTACAATGTATAATTCTTGGTGCTAGAGGGATCGAGGCATATGGGGAGAAATTTGTACTGTATATGAATATGAATATAGGGTGGCATAGTGGTTAGCACAACGCTTTACTGTACCAGTGACCTGGGTTCAATTCCCATCGCTGCCTGTAAGGAATTTGTACGTTCTCCCTGTGACACCGTGTGTTTCCTCCGGGTGCTCCGGTTTCCTCCCACAGTCCAAAGACGTACCAGATGGGAGGTTAGTTGATCATTGTAATTATCCCATGATTAGGCTAGGATTAAATCGGGAGATTGTTGTATGGCATGGCTCAAAGAGTCAGAACGGTCTATTCTCCACTGTATCTCAATAAATAAATGATCATCTATGATCGTACTAGATGATGGAATATACTAGAGGAGCTGAATAGCCTCCGGCTGCTCTTATTTTCTATCTTTCAATGTTTATGATTTTTTAAATCCCAACTTATTGTGTTGCAGTGAACTTTAGTTTTTTTAAGCACAGAGGAACGAGGGGTCATATAGAATTGGAAAAAAATCACAAAGGCCATAGAAAGGGCAGATGTACATAGACTTTTTGTGGCATTAAGATCTTCAGGGTATAAGTTTAAGGTGAGAGGCATTTTTTTTTTTACCTAAACAGTGGTCCACCTGTGGAATGAACTGCCTGAGGAAGGGGATGAGCCCCAGGCTTGCCTGCTGCTGGGCAAGGGCTGGGGCTGTCCTCTCCCATTGGTGCTGCCCTCCTGTGTTTGTTCTGTGCATGGGTCTTATTTCCAGGAACTGTACCATCAATTTGTGGGACATGTCACTCAGGGTTTGGAATATATGTTTGCTTTCTTGCGTCACTATTTTTCGTCCTGCTTCTTTGAATGTGCTGTGTATGCTTTGCACCTTGGGCCCAGAAGAACACTGTTTCATTCGGCTGTATCCACCTATAGTTGACTGATAATTAAACTTGACTTGATTTGAGCAGGTACAATAAAGGTACCTGGACAGGTTTTAGGAATTGTAATTGGAACTAGAATTGGTTGTTATTGTCAATAATTATTGAATTATTGTCATATGTACCGAGATACAGTGAAATGATTTCCTTGCACACTGTTCATAAGTATTCAATCATTATACAATGTACTGCAGTAGAACAAGGTAAAACAAGAACAATGTAGAAAAAAGGGCAGTGTAGATAAATGATAAGTTGCAAGATTGTATTGAGGTAAATTGTGAGACCAAGATTTTAACTTATTGTACTAGAGAACTATTTAATCATCAGTAACAGTGGGACAGAAGTTGTCCTTCGGCCTGATGGTATGTGCTTTCAGGCTTTTGTACCTTCTGCCCAATGTACATATCAGAGGTCCTGGTTATGTCATCACTGATGCCAGGCAGGCAATCTCTGAAGAATATTGATAACGGCTGGGGTCACCTGTCTTGTTAAGACACTGCCCCGAAGAAGACAATGGCAAATCACTTCTGTAGAAAAATTTGCCAAGGACGATGATGGTCATGGAAAGAGTATGTCATACAACGCAGCACATAATGATGATGATGGTGCCCATTGGGAAGGAGGAGAAGAGAGAAGGCCCAGGGCGTTGTGGTCTTTCATTATGCCAGCTGCTTTACCGAAGCAGTGAGAAGCATAGACAGGGTCTATAGAAAGGAGGCTGGTTTCTGTGACGTGCTGAGCTGAGCTGAAGGTGCATGAATAGAAAACGTTTTGAGGGCAATGGGCCAAACACAGGCAAACAGGACTAGTTTAGATGGGCATCTTGCTTGGCACGGACTAGTTCGATCAAAGAGCCTGTTTCTGTGTTGTGTGATTCG
The DNA here is from genome assembly GCF_030028105.1 of Mobula birostris. Taxonomy (NCBI): domain Eukaryota; kingdom Metazoa; phylum Chordata; class Chondrichthyes; order Myliobatiformes; family Myliobatidae; genus Mobula; species Mobula birostris. The sequence continues at coordinate 2,307,426 of NC_092401.1, read as the reverse complement.
CTGAATCTGACCCTATTACTGATGCATTTAGTGGAAAGGTCAGGATGCAGACTCTTAACTGATTTCAACAAAGCATGCTCCTAGGCTAACAGCATTAATAAACCGAGAGCTGGGCACTGCTTTTAGTTGACAGCCGCATATAAGTGGTGGTAACATTCCATTAGAAGATATTGACTGAGACAAAATGTTTTCTCTGTTGCCAGAGGCCTGCATGAACAGCAAGATAATCCCCTAGAGGGATGGGGGATTGGGTGGGAATGTGAAATTGAGGCAAAGGAGAAAGAATGGTATTGATGATAAAGAAGGGTTGAGGGGATGAGTGGCCTGCTTCTTGCTGACAGCACATCCCAAAACTATTAAACACCTTCAATGGTGGCTTTGTGCGCAGAACAGTCCCTAGGCTAGGAGGGTAGCAGAAAACCCGGTGAGAGGTGAGTTGCCTGGATGCTAGAGGAAATATAGACAGGGCTAGATGGGTACTTAATAGTCTGCATGAATGCTGTGGGCCCAAGGGCATACTTTAATGCCAAGTGATGTCATGCATCTAAAACTGTGTGTTGAAATCCGTGGTTTGGGAGAAATCAAAGTTCCCGTTTCAAGTGCAATTGTGAGTGTCTAGAGAACAATCTAAGATCTATCTTCCAGTTTCACTGCTTTGTTATAGCGCAGTAGTTTATTTTATCTTCTTTTTAAATTTAGAGATACAGGACCTTCCAGCCCAACAACCCCACACTGCCCAGCTATGCCCCTGTGATCAATTAACCAAGTAATCGGTACATCTTTGGAATGTGGGAGAAAACCAGAGTACCCGGAGGAAATCTATATGGTCACGAGGAAAACATACCAACTCACAATTGCTGGTGCAGCAGCAGTGTTACGCTACCCACTACACTACCATGACGAGATTGGTGCCTGGATTATTGGATTTGCAACTGGGAAGACTGGGACTGTGTTTTCTAGAGTTTAGAGGAAGGAGAGAAAATCTCATCAAAAGGACAAAATCATTAAAGGGTGAAACAGGTCAGTTGCAGGGAAGATATTTACCCCGTCTGTAAATTCCAGCAAGCTCAGAGTAAGGAGTTGGCTGTTTCAGAGCGAGCTGAGGAGAAATTTCTTCACCTGGAGGGTTGTGAATCTTTGGAGTTCCCTACGCAAGAGGCTGCTCAGTAAAGCTCTGGTTAGACCACACTTGGAATATTGTATTCAGTTCTGGTTGCTTAATTATAGGAAGAATGTGGATGCTTCAGGGAGAGTACAGAGGAAATTTACCAGGATGCTGCCTGGATTAGACAGCATGTCTTATGAGGATCAGTTGAGAGATCTAGGGCCTTTTACTTTGGAGCAAATGAGGATGAGAGGTGACTTGACAGAGGCACTAAGTGGCCTACCCACCTACCTTCCCCCTCACTTGGGTTCACCCATCACCTTCTAGCTTGTATTCCTTTCCCTCCTACCCACCTTCTTATTTTGGCTTCCTACCCTTCCTTTCCAGTTCTTGCCCAAAACGTCAACTCTTTAACCCTATCCACAGATTCTACTTGGCATGTTGGGATCCTCCAGCATTTTGTGTGTGTTTCTCTGGATTTCCAGCACCTGCAGCATCTCGTCTGCTTGTAAGAAGATAAGAGGCGTGACAGAGTGGGCAACCAGCACCTTTTCCCAGGGTGGAAATGGCTTATATAAGAGGACATAATTTTATGTTAATTTGAGGGAAGGAGGGATGTCAGAGGTGTTTTATTTTACACGGAGAGCAGTGTGTACGTGGAACACATTGCTGGGGTGGTGATAGAAACAGAAACATTAGGGACTTTTCCGTAACTCTTAAATAGGCAGGTGGATGAAAGAAAAATGGAAGCAACGCACACAAAATGCTGGAGGAACTCAGCAGGTCAGGCAGCATCTATGGAAAAGGGCAAATAGTCAACGTTCTGGAGTGAGACCCTTCTTCAAAAAAAGTAGAGAAATAAGTATGGTAGGGAAAACCATGATCTATGGGTCATAAATTGATTATTAAAGCTTTTCTATTCAGCAGACATATCAAAGAGAACCTTACAGATTGAGAGGATCTATGACTCTTTTCCTCAAGAAAGTGTAGTTCACCAGATACTTAGTAAACAAATTTCTTCTTTTGCAGAATTATGGTTGTCTTGTATTTGTCTCTGGGTCTGCTTCCATGGTCTCGTGGTCATACAGTAAATTTGCCAAACCATATTGGAGAAATATCCTTCCTTTCAAATACAGAAGGCCCTGCAAGATACAGGACAAACAAAACCACCTCTCAATATCTCTCCAGAAAATTTCCTTTGGAATCACATATGGCTTGAAGTTTATTAAAATCATAAACTCAAATAGCATTGGAGTTTTTGTTTCCCTCAATGCAACTATTAACATCCGGTGAGATAACATACAGCACGTTGTTCACCTGTGTGTAGGTATTTTGGGGACTATCTACAGCAGCTTTTGTTCCATTTTAAACTCTGTATGATTTAATTACTCTGCACTGACTTTCTGTTTTGTTAAATAGGCAGCACTTGGGAACATAATGGGTAAAAAGTGAGCTCGAGGCCCAACTAGGAACTTCCCACAGGAAGGGTTTGATAACTGAACTGAGATACCACAGATCTAATTTATAAGCAAACATGCTTCAAGATCTGGAAAACTAATTTCAGCTACAACCTTCATCCAAAGAGAAGTTTTGCATAACTTTAAGGTACTTAAAAAGTTGTTGCAGGGAAATAAAAGCAGTGCCCAATTATTTGAAAGGACAGAGAAGATGTTCCACTTGAGGAGGAAGTTAAACAGGAAAGCAGCAATTTCAGATGAAGTCATCAATTAACTCTGCTTCCCTCTCTGCAGATGCTGCCTGAACTGATGAGTGAGTCCAGCAATTTCTCTTTTTAATTTAAGTTCACTTGAATTTGAAATAAACACAAAGCATCAGTAAAAATGACAAATCCCTGGTTCAAATCCCTCTGTTAAATGGATTTCACAAAAAGAAACCACACTGACCTAATTAGTGCTCCAGTATTTTCTACCTTTAGGGCTCTCTTTGCATTGCTACCATCACAAAGGAGGTGCAGGAGCCTGATTCAGCAACAGGCATTACCCTTCAACCATCAGACCTCGAACCGATGTGGACAACTTCAGACTGAACCGATCACTGATCACAGCCGACGGACTCACTTCCAAGGACTCTACGATGCATGACCGCAATATTTTTTATTTATTTGTTTGTTGTTTGATTGTTTGTATTTGCACAATTTGTCCCGTTTTGCCCATTGGTTGCTTCTCAGCCTTTGTGTACAGTTTTTCATAGATTTTATTGCATTTCTTTGCTCTACTGTGAATGCCTGCAGGAAAATGAATCTCAGATTAGTATATGGTGAGGATATATCTGTACTTTGATAATCTCTTTACTTTGTGTTTTTAACTTTAAATACATGGAACACAGTTACTCATGGGGAAAGCAAAGAGAAGCTTGATTCAGATACGGACTTTACTCCCATTTTCTAAGTCAAGGCACAGAGTGTCGGTGCATTTAGTGGAGATTGAATAAGCAGGCATGTGAGAAAGGAATAGAGGTTCACACTGAGTGAGATGAAGAGATGTAGGAGGAGACCACTGCAGAGAAAACTGTCATGGACCATTTGGGCTGAATGGTTTAATCCTGTGCTCCATATAATACATTACTTAACAAACGCATCAATATCTACAAGCAGGTGCCACGGCCATTATGAATCAGAGAGCATCTTTGGGCCTGATAACCAGACTAACATTATAAAAGGCAGATTGATTCTGACTGGCGAGGATATACAAATGGATTCAGGCCTGAGGTGGGTTACTGGAGTGAGAAGCTTATGAGCTAAAATATAATTAAATGGCTCCTCCTATGCTCTTATTCTATATCTCACATGGCCCCCTCATAACAAATAAACCTGCTCAATATTAAATCGGTAATATTATTTATAATAAATAATATTTAACACAAACAGCATATTTAAAGTGCAGAGTCCTAGTGTGGGGGCTGATCTGGTGCTTGGACAATTTAAAAGCCGGCCCAGATGGACTGAAAAGGCAGGGTGCTGAGGCCAGAGGTGAGGGTCGGGCTGTGTCTGCTCACTGCTCGACAGAGTTTTCCCCAATCTGCGTGGCATTGAGGCTGTGAGGCTGCCCCGGCCGTCGCGTCTGCGAGCGTCACGGCGATTTGTCTCGCTGTGGGGCTGAGTCGACGGGCCTGCTCTGGGCTTCATGTCTCTGGACCCAGTTTCATTCCGAATGCTGTTGTTAGCTTCTATTGTTTTTTCTCTCTGCGCTTTGAGTGTTGGTCTTTTTTTTAAAATGGGTTCTTTCGGGTTTCTAGCTTTGTGATTGCCTGTAAGCAGATGAACCTTATGAATGTATAATTTATACATACTTTGATAATAAATGTACATTGAACTTTAAAGTAAAATTTAGCTTCCACATAGGTTGTAGGACAACTCCCAGAGGACGATGCTGATTCCATGTCCTCACATTCCATGTCCTTTGGGGGTAATTATCAAAAAAAATCATACTCTACTCAAGAAGGAAACTGTTCAGTAGACCATCATGATGACTCGGTGTTGAATTGATATTGACATATTGAAATATATTTCATTCAAATGAACCGAGGATCAGGGCATGTTGTCAGCTTTGGTCTACCAGTAATTGTACACACTCAGTGGCCACTTTATTAGATCGTTATTTGCTCGTTAATGCAAATACCTAATTAGCCAATCAGATGGCAACAACTCAATGCATAAAAGTATGTAGACATGGTCCAAAGGTTCAGTTGTTGTTCAGCCAAACATCAGAATGGGAAAAAATTGTGATCTATATGACTTTGACCGTGGAATGATTTTTGGTGCCAGATGGGGTGGTTTGAGTATCTCAGAAACTGCGAATGTCCTGGGATTTTCATGCACAACAGTCTCTAGAGTTTACAGAGAATGCTGCAAAAAAAAAATCCAGTGAGCGGCAGTTCTGCAGGCAAAAACACCTTGTTACTGAGGGAGGCCAGAGGAGAAAGGCCAGACTGGTTCAAACTGACAGGAGGGAGACAGTAACTCAAATAATCACACGTTACAACAGTGGTGTGCAGAAGAACATCTCTAAATGCACAATATGCCGAAGCTTGAAGTGGATGGGCTACAGGAGCAGAACACCATCATGTACCTAATAAACTGGCCACTGAGTGTGTGTTTCATTCAACTGGAACGAAGCCTCAGTACACGTTACCAGCTTGGGTCTATGAGTAATTATGTGTTTCTGCAGTGCAGAAGGACAGAGTAAATAAAATACCCCTTTGTGCATATAACCATTATGTTATCATATTTAAATCAAACCAATAATACTGGTATGAGGTTCAAAGGTTTAACCTCATCAGTGCTTTTCCAAAAGTAGCTAGGTTGTCCAACCACCAAATTTCATTCATACTTTAACAGGTACTCAAAGTTCAAAGTAAATCTATTTTCAAAGTATGTATATATCACCATGGTTTTCAAATGATATTGAGCTTGGTTAAGAGAAAAAAGGAGGCTCATAGCAGCTGTAGGCAAAGGAGGTGACTCTACAGCATAAAAAATGCAAGAGAACACTTAAGAAGGAAATCAGGAGGGCTGAAAGAAGGCACGAGGTTGCTTTAGCAGACAGGTGAAGGAGAATTCTAATGGATTCTACAGATATGTCAAAAGCAAAAAGATTGCAAGTGACAAAATTGGTCCTTTGAAAAAGCAGAATGGTGAATCATGTGTGGATTCAAAACAAATGGGGGAGATCTTAAATCAATTCTTTGCATTTGTATTTACTCAGGAGGTGGACAAGGAGTACAGAAGTGAGGCAAAGTGGCATCATGGACCCTACACCGATTACAGAGGAGGAGATGTTTGCTATCCTAAGGCAAATCAGCGAGGATAAATCCTCAGGGCCTGACAAGGTGTTCCCTCGGACCTTGTGTGAGGCAAGTGCGGAAATTGCCAGGACTCTGGCAGAGATATTTAAATCATCCTTAGCAACAGGAGAGGTACCACAGGATTGGAAGATAGCCAATGTTGTTCCACTGTTTAAGAAAGGCTGTGAACACTAGCCAGGAAATTATAGGCTGGTGAGTTTGATATGACTGGATATACTATACGGTATAAACATCTGGATAGACATGGGCCCATCAGGGACAGTCAGCATGGCTTCATGCTCTGTAGATCATGTCTTACCAATCTTACAGAGTTTTTCAAGGAGGCTCCAAGGAAAGTGTATGAAGGAAAAGCAGTGGATCTTGTTTACATGGACTTTAGCAAGGTCCCACATGGGAGATTTGTCAAGAAGGTTCAGTCATTTGGCATTCAAGATGAGGTAGTAAATTTGGATTTGACATTGGCTTTGTGGGAGAAGCCAGAGAGTGGTAGTAGTTGGTTGTCTCTCTGACTGGAGGTCTGTGACCAGTGGTGTGCTGCAGGGATCAGTGCTGGGTCCACTGTTGTTTGTCATCTATATTAATAATCACGATGATAATACAGTTAACTGGATCACCAATTTTGCGGAGGACACCACGTCTGGGGGTGTGGTGGACGGCAAGGACGGCTATCATGGCTTGCAGAGGGATCTGCAGCAGCTGGAAAAATGGCTGAAAAATGCCTGATGGAATTTAGTGCAGACAAGTGTAAGGTTTTGCATTTCAGTAGGACTGACCAGGGTAGGTCTTACACAGTGAACAGTAGACAACTGAGGAGTGTGGTAGAAAAAAGGGATCTGGGAATACAGGTTCATAATTTGTTGAAAGTGGTGTCTTATGTAGCCAGGGTTGTAAAGAAAGCTGTTGGCAATCAATGTAGTGAGGACGGGGGTTGGGATGTTATGTTGAAGTTGTATAACACTTTTTCCACTGAGGTTGGGTAGAACTACAACCTGAGGTCTTGGGCTAAGGGTGAAAGGTGAAAAGTTTAAGAGCAACATGAGGGGAACTTCTTCACTCAGACGGTCATGAGAGTGTGGAATGACGTGCCAGCACAAGTAGTGTATGCGAGCTCGATTTCAATGTTTAAGAGAAGTTTGGATCTGTACATGGATGGCAGTTATATGGAGAGCTATGATCCCAGTGCAGGTCAATGGAAATAGGCAGTTTAAATTGTTTCAGCAAGGACTAGATGGGCCAAAGGGCCTGTTTCTGTGCTGTACTTCTCTATTCACTTTATGACGAGTATTCTGCGATTCATTTTCTTGCAAGCATTCTCAGCGGATACATAGAAGCACAATAGGATCAATGAAAAACTACACAAAGATGCACAAATGTGCCAAAGAAGAAAGACATTGCAAATACAAGAAAAAGCTGACAATAATAAAAAAAAATAAAGAAATACATAAATAAATAAGTAAATAATACTGAGAACAAGAGTTGTAGAGCCCTTGAAGGTGAGTTCATAGTTTGAGGAATCATATCAGTGCTGAGGTGATTGAAGTTATCTCTGCTGGTTCAGGTGCCTAATGGTTGAAGGGAAACAGTAACTGTGACACTTTACTTTGTATTCTGCTATTGATTTTCCCTTGCCCTGCCTCAACGTACTGATGTGGTGAAATGATCTGTAAGGATAATGTGCAAAATATAGCTTTTTTTTTCACTTTATCGCACTACACATGACAATAGTAAAACAATTTACTGTTGTAAATTGGCCTACACTGACTTCCGGTTAAGTGATGCTGCACTTCATAAGCCCCACTCCTGGTTGTGAAATCTCTCATGGGCCACATGCTTCCCCATCTATTGCGTTCAAGGAATTCAGTGGTTAATTTACTCAGCAAAAGGTCTGGCCTATTTCTCCAGCGACTTGAGGTTAAATCTCTCCAAGTGAGGTAGAGAATTTAAATTGAGCTCATTACATGGAATTTGAATTGAAAAAAAAATCTAGTTTCCTTAACCTGACCAGGATTATCTACTTGACAAAGAGAGAATGACAACTCATTTTTAATAAAATAAATATCTTCTTCAGTTATGGAATCTGTCTCCTTTACTTAAATATGATTCTAGGCCAAGGAACTTCCATTGGACAAGGGTGCCATTAAGTGCAAGATCAATGAATGATAACTCCTGACTTTGCCACGTGACTGGATTAAAATAAGTCCCCCTAGAACTCTATAATTGTACTCCTCCAAATCTGACCTCCCTGAATTCAATCACCTCTTGTCTCTCTCTAAACTTTTGAACACCTCTTCTTTTTCCTTCTTTGCCACATAAAATAACAATGATAATCTGCTACATTGCTCTAATTCTCTGGAGTCACATATAAATCAGATTAGTTCCGGGCCAGAGGTCTGTATGGGCAGGACTCATGAGGGCTGGTGGCCTCCCAGGTCACTGCGGTCTGAAGTCCAGGCAAGTCCAGAAGTCAAGACCTGAATGTGAAACCTATGATCGGTAACTCTTGGGTTGATATTAAGATATTGGTGAAGTCTGGAGGGAAAGATGAGGTCCAGAGCTTAGAGAGTTTAAAGGTAGAGGCCCGAGGGTTGAGGTAATGAAAAAGAAACTAAGATGCAGGTGAATTGAGAGAAACTATTTCTTTCTCAAACTAACCACTAACATCATTGCGAAAACTTAAGAGTATTTGGAAGAATAAAACGTTTCAGAACAACTTTGATTAACTCAGTCATAAAGTAATCTCTGACTCCTGAATGGAATAGACTCAATGAGTTAAGTCAACTCATGAAAAGTCATCTGCAAATCCCCAGAGTATTACTGTGTTCTTTCAGTGGAACAGAGCAAAGGAGGTCAATCTACTTGGAGCAACTCACATCAAAGTTGCTGGTGAACGCAGCAGGCCAGGCAGCATCTCTAGGAAGAGGTGCAGTCGATGTTAGTCCTGACGAAGGGTCTCGGCCTGAACGTTGAATTTCCAGCATCTGCAGAATTCCTGTTGTTTGCGTTTTTCAATCTACTTGGAACTTGTTACCCTCAATTTGGGATCCAGTAGTGAGAGAAATGAAAGGATAAACAATGACTTTAAGACACTAATCAATTTATCCAGTACTCAAGGGAATATAAGCACTATTTATCTAAAGAAACACCCGTGAGTCCCGAGTATACAGCAAAGCACCTTTGTTAACTCTTTTGTCATTGCCACTGCTCGCGATACGGCTTGGTGGTGAAGTCGATCGGTAAGTGTGGACTGTTTGTTGCTTCCAATTATACTTCTTTTAGGGAGAAGTGACATCTCAACCCTTGTACAAACAATTTTTCCTTCCCTACAAGTTGCTGTTGCAACCGTGCCCCGGCAGAGCTCAGTGAGACCAGCGAGTTCTGTGACAATAGTAAATTTAGCATCATGTACTAACCGCGTTCTGCAATTTGTGTTTCAGACTGTTTGAACAAGCTCAGCTACCCCTTACATGCACAGCAGCTGCTCAAGGTGTAGCTGTGTTGTGCAATTCGTGTTTTGAAATGAGCTCAGCTCCCCCTCACTCAATTCGGCTTAGCAGCTGCCCAGGATGTTCTCCCACTGCTGCACATCATAGTTTACCCAACCATACAGAACTCAAGCGAACAAAGCAATTCAGTTGCTGAAGGAAATAACCCTAACCCTAAAAAAAATACTTGACAGATTCAGACTCAGATTTATACATCGCATACACATCAAAACATACCATGAAATGCGTCCTTTGTGTTGGTAACCAGCACACCCAAGGCTGTGGTGGAGACGGCCCACGAGAGTTGCCATACACTCTGGCACCAACATCACATGCCCACATGTTCATCAGAACAACACAAAGGGAAAGATTAATGTAAAGGTAAGGCTCAGTCACTCGGCGGCTCATGAGAAGAGAAGCTATTAATAGGGATCTGACTTATGCATCTGTCTGTCCGACAGCCATCTCACTTCTTCCCCTTGGGAAAAAAAACTTCACTTTAGAAAGCAAAAATCCATTCAGACCTTTCAGGAGTCTGCCTTTCAGCTGGATAAATGACAAGTGTGGAAATACTAAATATATCTCTGTTCAGACATTCTGGATTTGATGGACAGATTTCTTTTTGCCGGATGTCACTGGTTCACTACACTTCATCTTAGCCAAAAGGCCGGGGTGTGGCAGTGCGGTCCAGCCCAGAGCGTATCGATACAAGAGAGCCCGAGTCCGAGTGTGAGGAATGACTTGGTGTTTGGTCATTGTAAACACAGGGCTAGATGGGTAGAAACAGCAGTGTTGGGACAAGAGGCGAGGGTTGGGCCAGTTCTGCTCACTGTTCTGCGGTGTTTTCTCAGCTCTGCTCTGATCGAGGTTCCGGCTGCTCCGGGTTTCGTGTTTATGGACTCACTTTTGTTCTAAATGCTATTTGCTTCCTTTTATTGTTGGCATGATTTTTTTTTCTCTCTGCACATTGAGCATTAGACAAGTCTTTTTTCTATATGGGTTCTTTTAGGTTTCTTTGTATTGTGGCTTCCTGTAAGGAGACGAATTTCAAAGCTGTATATAGTATACATACTTTGATAATAAATTTACTTTGAACTTTGAACATTTGAACTTTGGTTCTGCTCTCACTGACAGGGGGTCTGCCCCTGGGTTCTGTTAGTAGACACCTCAGAGTGAGATACATTGAGCGGAGTCACATATAGGCAGACCAGTCCTGGGTCGGAGATCCATAAAGCAGGAGACACAAGGACCGTTAAAACCCAGATCACGGAGGTCAGAGGTCTGTGCAAGTCCAGAAGCTGATGATCAAAGGTTGAACCCATGATTGGTAAGTCCTGGTGTTGATACCCAGAGAACAGGAAAGTCTGGAGCGCAAAGCTGAAGATTGAAGTCCAGTGTTCATCCAGTCCAGAAGGAGACGTCCAGAGTTTGAAACCTCCTGCATTGGCTCGTTCAGCAATCAGAAGCCCGATGTCTGTGAGTCCGCAAGCCCAGAGCCCAGGACTGGAGGCCTGGAAGGCCTGAAGGTGTGGTGTGTGTGTGTGTGTGTGTGTGTGTGTGTGTGTGTGTGTGTGTGTGTGTACATGTGTATGTGTGTGGGGGTGTGTGAGGGTGTGTGTATGTGTGTGTGTGTGTGTGTGTGTGTGTATGTGTGTGTTTGTGGGGTGAGTGTGTGTGGGTGTTTGTATATGTGTGTATGTGTCTGTATATGTGTGAGTGTGTATGTGTGTGTATGTGTATGCGTGTGTGTGTACATGTGTATGTGTGTGGGTGCGTGTGAGGGTGTGTGTCTATGTGTGTGTGCGTGTGTGTGTGTATGCGTGTGTGTGTATGCATGTGTGTGTATGCGTGTGTATGTGTTTGTGGGGGGGAAGTGTGTGTTGGTGTGTGTATATGTGTGAGTGTGTGTGTGTATGTGTATGCGTGTGTCCATGTGTGAGTGTGTGAGTGTGTGTGTGTGTGTGTGTGTGTGTGTGTGTGAGAGTGTGTGTGGGAATGTGTGTGTCTGTGTGTGGGGGGCGTGTTGAAAAATTGACTGGTTATGCTGTTGTTGCTTCTACTAAACATTGTGGACATGTTAAACACTCACAACACGCTGGAGGAACTCAGCAGGTCGGGCAGCATCCGTGGAAAAGATCGGTCGACGTTTCAGGCCAGAACCCTTCGTCAGGACTGTAGGGGGAAGGGGCAGAGGCCCTATAAAGAAGGTGGGGGGAGGGTGGGAAGGAGAAGGCTGGTAGGTTCCAGGTGAAAAACCAGTAAGGGGAAAGATAAAGGGGTGGGGAAGGGAAGGCAGGGATGTGAACATGTTGTGGACATGTTATGTTAGTGCTGGAATGTGTGGTGACGCTTGCACACTGCTCATCTTAAATTGAGCTGTGGGCGTGCAGATGTTTAATTCAAATTACACATTTCACTGTTATGATGCACATTTGACAAATAAATCTGAGTCTCATTCTCAACTAATAAGATTGATCTCTGCAAACATTATGTTCTGCCACTTTGATCCACTTCTTAACCCACTTCCTCTTCCTATTGTCACAGTTCTAAGACACTGCCCACATTGCCTACTGGGTACTGAAGTTCATTATTATGTACATACACATACATGATACGATATCCTCATAAAGCTGCAAGGAACTTTCTAACAAAGATATCTACATTAACTTTAATTGTAATAAGCAAATACAATCACTGATTCATTCATCAACTTTCAATCAGTCTCTGAGGTGGTTTGAGGATCATTTTTGGTTTGCTGTTTGTTTCCATACATGTATTGCTTTCATTAGCTGCATTAATATGAGTGACTTTCTGATAACTCCGATCAACATGTTCATTTTTTACATCTGGTGGTCCCTTTGATGTACTGATACGAGACATATCACAGCTATGGGTTGGAGCTTGTGGTCATAAATCCACACAATTCCTTCTCTAGAGGTGGCCCTCACTACATCTGGGTCTAGTAAGAATGTAGAGCTACTTCTTCTTGCACATATACTTAAATGGACCATGTGCCAAAATCATGACGTTTTCACTTGTGAAATATACACTGCAAACTTTGTCATTGGAGTGCCCAATGTCAAGGCTGTTTCATCAAGTTGAAAGCTGTTATAGATGTCTAAAGCAGCTTTGCCAATTATAATAATAGATGTTTTCAATTTTCCATCAGCTCCTTCCGCTCCACCAGCTGCTAAATATACAGTGTTTACAAAAAGTATTCTCCAAACCCCCATTGGAAGTTTTCACATTTTATTGTTTTACACCTGAATCACTGGATTTAATTTGGCCTTTTGACTTTGATCAACAGAAAAAGATTATTTCATGTCAAAGTGAAAACAAACCTCGACAAAGTGATCTAAATTAATTGCAAATATAAAACACAGAATAATTGATTGCACAAGTATTCACCAGCCCACCCCACCCCACTTAATATGACACACCAAGTCATCACTGATGCAGCAAAATGGTTTTAGAAGTCACATAATTAGTTAAATGGAGATCTGTTTTTGGAGACCTATGTGCAGTCAAGTGTTTTAATTGATTGCAGTAAAAATGCACCTATATCTGGAAGGTCCAACTGCAGGTGAGTCAGTACCCTGGCAAATACCACACCATGAAGACTAAAGAACACTCCAAGCAACTCTGCAAAAAGGTTATTGAAAAACACAAGTTAGGAGATGGATACAAGGAAATTTCCAAGTCACTGAATATCGATCGGAGAACAGTTAAGTCAATCATCAAGAAATGGAAAGGATATGGCACAGTTGTAAATCTGCCTAGAGCAAGCGGTCCTCAAAAGCTGAGTCACCGTGCAAGAAGGAGACTAGAGAGGGGCCACCAAGAGACCTATGACATCTCTGGAGGAGTTACAAGCTTCAGTAGCTGAGATGGTAGAAACCACACATACAACAACTGTTGCCCAGGTGCCTCACCAGTTACAGCTTTATGGGAGAGAGACGAAGAGAAAGCCACCGTTGAGAAAAACTCACATGAAATCTTGGCTAGAGTATGTTAGGATGCATGTGGGAGACTCTGATGTCAGCTGGAAGAAGATTCTATTGTCTGATGAAACCAAAATTGAGTGTTTTTGGCTATCAGACTAAACACTATGTTTGGTGTAAGCCAAACACCACACATCATCAAAAACACAGCAACCCTACTGTGAAGCATGGTGATGGCTGCATCATGCTGTGGGGATGCTCCACTGCAGCAGACCCTGGAAGGCTTACGAAGGTAGAGGGTAAAGAAAAGAAAAGCTTACAAAAGGTTCAAGGAGCTAGAGATCTAGAAGGTGATAAGGCAGGAGCTTAAGAAGGAAATTAGGAGAGCCAGAAGGGGCCATGAGAAGGCCTTGGCGGGCAGGATTACGGAAAACCCCAAGGCATTCTACAAGTATGTGAAGAGCAAGAAGATAAGACGTGAAAGAATAGGGCCTATCAAGTGTGACAGTGGGAAAGTATGTATGGAATCAGAGGAAATAGCGGAGGTACTTAATGAATACTTTACTTCAGTATTCACTATGGAAAAGGACCTTGGTGATTACAGTGATGACTTCCAGCAGACTGAAAAGCTTGAGCATGTAGATATTAAGAAAGAGGATGTGCTGGAGCTTTTGGAAAACATCAAGTTGGATAAGTCGCCGGGACCGGATGAGATGTACCCCAGGCTACTGTGGGAAGTGAGGGAGGAGATTGCTGAGCCTCTGGCGATGATCTTTGAATCATCAATGGGGACAGGAGAGGTTCCGGAGGATTAGTGGGTTGCGGATGTTGTTCCTTTATTCAAGAAAGGGAGTAGAGAAAGCCCAGGAAATTATAGACCAGTGAGTCTTACCTCAGTGGTTGGTAAATTGTTGGAGAAGATCCTGAGAGGCAGGATTTATGAACATTTGGAGAGGCATAATATGATTAGGAATAGTCAGCATGGTTTTGTCAAGGGAAGGTCATGCCTTATGAGCCTGATTGAATTTTTTGAGGATGTGACTAAACACATCGATGAAGGAAGAGCAGCAGATGTAGTGTATATGGATTTCAGCAAGGCATTTGACAAGGTACCCCATGCAAGGCTTATTGAGAAAGTAAGGAGGCATGGGATCCAAGGTGACATTGCTTTGTGGATCCAGAACTAGCTTGCCACAGAAGGCAAAGAGAGGTTGTAGACGGGTCATATTCTGCATGGAGGTCGGTCACCAATGGAGTGCCTCAGGGATCTGTTCTGGGACCCCTACTCTTTCTGATTTTTATAAATGACCTGGATGAAGAAGTGGAGGGATGGGTTAATAAGTTTGCTGATGACACAATGGTTGGAGGTTGGAAGTGTGGAGGGTTGTCAGAAGATACAGTGGGACATTGATAGGATGCAAAACTGGGCTGAGAAGTGGCAGATGGAGTTCAAACCAGATAAGTGTGAGGTGGTTGATTTTGGTAGGTCAAATATGATGGCAGAATATAGTATTAATTGTAAGACTCTTGGCAGTGTGGACAATCAGAGGGATCTTGGGGTTCGAGTCCACAGGATGCTCAAAGCAGCTGCGCAGGTTGACTCTGTGGTTAAAAAGGCATACGGTGTATTGGCCTTCGTCAATCGTGGAATTGAATTTAGGAGCTGAGAGGTAATGATGCAGCTATATAGGACCCTGGTCAGACCCACTTGGAGTACTGTGCTCAGTTCTGGTTGCCTCACTGCAGGAGGGATGTGGAAACCATAGAAAGGGTGCAGAGGAGATTTACAAGGATGTTGCCTGGATTGGGGAGCATGCCTTATGAAAACAGGTTGAGTGAGCTCAGCCTTTTCTCCTTGGAGCGACGGAGGATGAGAGGTGACCTGATAGAGATGTATAAGATGATGAGAGGCATTGATCATGTGGATAGTCAGAAGCTTTTTCCCAGGGCTGAAATGGTTGCCACAAGAGGACACAGGTTTAAGGTGCTGGGGAGTAGGTACAGAGGAGATGTCAGGACTAAGCTTTTTACTCAGAGAGTGGTGAGTGCGTGGAATGGGCTGCCGGCAACAGTGGTGGAGGCGGATACGATAGGGTCTTTTAAGAGACTTTTGGATAGGTACATGGAGCTTAGAAAAATAGAGGGTTATGGGGAAGTCTAGTAATTTCTAAGGTAGGGACATGTTCGGCACAACTTTGTGGGCCGAAGGGTCTGTATTGTGCTGCAGGTTTTCTGTTTCTATGTTTGACAGACATTGTCTGCAGGGGAGGGATCAGAGAGGGATGGCCTTTGTAAGTACAGGAGATGAGTGCAGAGGGAGAGCCTTTGTATGTAGAGGAGAGGATCGGAGAGGGAGAGCCTTTGTACATAAGGAATGTGAATGCAGAGAGAGAGCTTTTGTATGTGGGGGAGGTGAGCAGAGAGAGAACCTTTGTATGTAGGGGAGTGGAACAGAGAGGGTCAGACATTGTATGCAGGGGAGGGATCAGACAGGCAGAGCCTTTGTATGTACAGGAGAGGAGTGCAGAGAGAGAGCTTTTGTATGTGGGTACGTGAGCAGAGAGAGAACCTTTGTATGTAGGGGAGAGGATCGGAGAGGGAGAGCCTTTGTACATAGGGAATGTGAGTGCAGAGGGAGAGCTTTTGTGTGTGGGGGAGGTGAGCAGAGGGAGAGCTTTTGTGTGTTGGGGAGGGGAATGGAGAGGGAGAGCCTTTGTGTGTAGGGGAGAATCTAAGAGTAGATGTCATAGGTTTAACGTGAGAAGGAGAAATGTAAAGGGATCTGAGGGAGCATCTTCTCACACAGATGGTGGAGGGTGTAAGGATCGAACTGTCAGGGGAAGCTGTAAAGGTGGCTACCATTACAGCGTACAGGATATTTGGACAGGCACCTGCATAGGAGTGGTTTGGAGGTAATGAGCCAAGTGCAGGCAAATCAGACTAGCTTGGATTGATTAGGCCTTTCAGCCCATCGAACCGGCTCCACCATTCAATGATAGCTGATTCATTGTCCTTCTCAGCCCTACTTTCCTGCCTTCTCCCTGCAACCCTTGACACCCTTACCAAGCAAGAACCTTCAGACTCTGCTTTAAATATACCCAGTGACTTTGCATTTTCCTATTTTCTGTGGCAATGGATTCCACAGACCTACTACCATCTGGCTAAAGAAATTCCTCTTCATTTCCCTTCCAAAGGGATATCCTTCTAATCTAAAGATGAGACATCTTGACAGGCATGAGCAAGTTGGTCTGGGGATCCTGTTTCTGTGTTGTATGAATCCATACAGAACTGAAAGTCAGACTTTGCTAACAAGTCCAGTATTTAAGTGTGTGCAGAGGATAGTGTTTTTATTCAGTGAATAGTTTAATTAAGCACGTCCACAGCTGTCATTCACAGATCCAGTGCTGGCAGGGACTGCTGATCACTTAGTTTCCATCAAGTTTATGTGAAGGCGAGCTCAGATTGTGAGCAGGTAAATCTCAGATTGGCTGCATTTCAAATCCCCACATCCTACACAACATGGAAAGTTAAGCAGCTTTCAAAACCACAGGACACCCCAAAGTCCTTTATAACCAGTGACGCAAGTCTGAAGTATTTTCAAGTTTGGAAACGTACAGGAAAAGTCATGCAGAGCAATCTTTCGTAAGGAGATAACTGGCCAGAGTAAATTCTAGATTCTGAATGAAAATTAACAGTTGGAGCCCTATGTAGCACTCTTACCCTTCTTCAGATCAGTTCCTTGGCACTGTTAACATCTCCTTGAACAGGCTTAAACACCTCATCCAAAGAAAAGCATTTCTGATAGTCCTGCACAGTACAGAAATGGGCATGTTCACTCGGATTTAATGCCAGTAACAATACTTATTGGTATTAATTACCAACCTCCCACAGAGAACTGAAAGAAAGACTGGGGAGAACTGTGGAGAATTGTAGCAAAGGTTCAGCATTCGATATCTCTCTGAGAATGGATCATGTTTGTAAAAAGTGACTCCAAGTGTCATAACACAGAGGGAGCCTGGGGATGTTGCACAAGGCAGTCAGTCACTCAGACATGACTGCAGACGACAGGCTTCCAGCAACCAGAAGTTTTCAAGGTGTCTTTGACAGAAGCTACTATCCATTCTCTTGTCAGTCTCTGTGCTTGAAGTGTGTTTAACTTCTTAAACTGATATGTTTGCTTTCCAATACTTATTTGAGACACAATCAAAAAGCCAATACAGAATGTGATTTATCAGAGACAAAAGAGTGATGGAATTGAGGAGGGTCCGTCACAGTTGTGACAGAGGTGTCCCATCAGTAGCTCTCTCAGGCCCTTTCGAGAGAGGGTTGCTGGCTACTTTGGGTGCCAGCAAGAAATTGAATCCCCAGGTAGTATATCATGACATACACGTACTTTGATAATAAATTGACTTTGAACTTTGAACTTTGCACCCCTCCCCTGCAAGTCCTCCTACTGCACTTTCAGGCAGCTCAGTCAAGGTCACAGCAGCTCACCCAGAGAGAGAAAAAAATTTCCTGTGTTTTCTAGTTACTTATTGTGAGAGGTAAATACACCACTTGGCCCATGCCAGCTCCCAGGAGAGTAATCCCATCTGTCCAATTATCCTGCTCCTTACTTCCCTGTCTTGCCAACACCCATCAGATTTGCTTTGATCCATATGCCATTTACTGAAACTCCAGGGCAGCTTACTCTGGTCAATTAACCTACTAGGATAACTCTGGGATAAGGGAGAAAACCCAAGTACCTAGGTAAACCCACATGCTTACAGGAAGAACATGCACACTCCACACAGACAGCACCAGAGGTCAGGATTGAACCCGAGCAACACACACAAAATGCTGGAGGAACTCTGCAGGCCAGGCAGCAACTAGGAAAAGAGCACAGTCGATGTTTTGGGCCGAGACCCTTCGGCAGGACTGAAGAAGAAAAGCTGAGGAGCAGATTTAAAAGGTGGGGGGAAGGGAGAGATAAACACAAGGTGATAGGTGAGACCTGGAGGGGGACGGATGAAATAAGGAGCCGGGAAGTTAACTGGTGAAGGAGAAACAGGGCTGGAGAAGGGGGAGAATGGTAGAAGGGGACAGAAGGCCATGGAAGAAAGAAAAGAGGGGAGGAACAATGGAGGGAGGCGACGGACAAGAAAGGAGATAAAGTGAGAGGGAAAAGAGGATGGGGAATAGAGACGGCAGGGGGTATTACTGGAAGTTTGTGAAATCAATGTTCATGCCATCAGGTTGGATGCTACCCAAATAGAATATAATGTGTTGCTCCTCCAACCTGAGTGTGGCCTCATCCTGACAGTGGAGGAGCCATGGATTGGCATATTAGAATGGGAATGGGAAGTGGAATTAAAATGGGTGGCCACTGGGAGATCCTGCTTTCTCTGGCGGACAGAGTGTAGGTGCTCAGTGAAGCGGTCTCCCAGTCTACGTCAGGTCTCATCAATATACAGGAGGCTACACCAGAGCACCAGACACAGTAAATGACCCCAACAGACTCACAGGTGGAGTGTTGCCTCACCTGGAAGGACTGTTTGAGGTGCTGAATGGTAGTGAGGGAGGAGGGAGGAGGTGTAGTGGCAGATGTAGCACTTGTTCCACTTGCAAGGATAAGTGTCAGGGGGGAGATCAATGGGGTGGGATGAATGGACAAGGGAGTCGTGCAGGGAATGATCCCTGCGGAAAGCAGAAGGTGGTGGGGAGGGCAAGAGGTGCTTGGGTGGTGGAATCCTGTTGGAGATGGCGGACGGTGCGGAGAATTATGTGCTGCACACGAAGGCTGAGGGGGTGGTTGGTGAGGACAAGAGGAACCCAGGGTAGGGTGGCAGGAGGATTGAGTGAGAGCAGGCGTGCTTGAAATGGAAGAGATGTGGTTGAGAGCAGTGTTGATGGCGGAGGAAGGGAAGCCCCTTTCTTTGAAGAAGGAGGACATTTCCTTTGTTCTGGAATGAATAGGATCATGCTGAGAGCAGGTGTAGCGGTGATGGAGGAATTGAGAGAAAAGGGATGGCGTTTTTACAAGTAACAGGGTGGAAGAGGTATAGTCCAGGTAGCTGAGAGAGTCTGTGGGTTTGTAATAGACATCAGTAGATAAGCTGTCTCCAGAGAGAGAGACAGAGAGATTGAGAAAGGGGAGGGAGGTATCAGAAATGCACCAGGTAAATTTGAAGGCTGGCTGGAAGTTGGAGGCAAAGTGGATGAAGTTGACAAGTTCAGCACAGGTGCAGGAAGCAACACCACTTCAGTTGTCGATATACTGTAGGAAAAGTGCGGGATGGCCACCAGCGTAGGCTTGGAGCATAGACTTTTTCAACGTAACTGACAAACGGGCAGGCATAGCTGAGCCCCATGGCTACACCTTTTGTTTGAAGAAAATGGGAGGAGCTGAAGGAGAAATTATTTAGAGCGAGGACAAGTTCTTTTAGGCGGAGGAGAGTGGTGGTGGAGGGGAACTGGTTGGGTCTGGTGTCCAGAAAAAGATGGAAAGCTTTGAAGACTGCCTGGTGTGGGATAGTGGTGTAGAGGGACTGGAGATCCATAGTGAAAATAAGATGATGGGGGCCAGGAACCTGAAATCATTGGAAAGATCTGGAGCATGTGAAGTGTCACAGATGTAGGTGGTAAGGGACTGAACTAGGGGGCTAAAATAAAGTCAAGGTTTGCTGATATGAGTTCAGTGGGGTCATATCTAGATCACTAGAGAACGAGGCAGAAACACCAGTTGCTGACCACTGTGTCACTTTGAAATCCATGTTTTCTTGTTACTAACCTTTCTAATCTTGGAACTAGAAAGAGCATTAAGAGTGCTAACACGCTGTCTTGATATGAGATAAGAGTCAGAGAGTTATACAACATGGAAAAAGGCCCTTCAGCCCAACTAGCCTATGCTGACCAAGATGCCATCTAAGCTAGTCCTGACCCATTGAATTTCTGCCGCGTTCTGTGCGCATTGCTCATGGTTCACATTCACATTCAGTTTTGGATTTATACATAGATAGAATAGTACAGCACAGTACAGGCCTTTTGGCCCACAATGCTGTGCCGACCCTCAAACCCTGCCTCCCATATAAGCCCCCACCTTAAATTTCTCCATATACCTGTCTAGTAGTCTCTTAAACTTCACTAGTGTATCTGCCTCCACCACTGACTCAGGCAGTGCATTCCATGCACCAACTATTCTCTGAGTAAAAAACCTTCTTCTAATATCCCTCTTGAACTTCCCCCCCCTTACCTTAAAGCCATGTCCTCTTGTATTGAGCAGTGGTGCCCTGGGGAAGAGGCGCTGGCTATCCACTCTATCTATTCCTCTTATTATCTTGTACACCTCTATCATGTCTCCTCTCATCCTCCTTTTCTCCAAAGAGTAAAGCCCTAGATCCCTTAATCTCTGATCATAATGCATACTTTCTAAACCAGGCAGCATCCTGGTAAATCTCCTCTGTACCTTTTCCAATGTTTCCACATCTTTCCTATAGTGAGGTGACCAGAACTGGACACAGTACTCCAAGTGTGGCCTAACCAGAGTTTTATAGAGCTGCATCATTACATCGCGACTCAAACTCTATCCCTCGACTTATGAAAGCTAACACCCCATAAGCTTTCTTAACTACCTTATCCATCTGTGAGTCAACTTTCACGGATCGGTGGACATGTACCCAGAGATCCCTCTGCTCCTCCACACCACCAAGTATAGAGATAAAGTGAAATGTGCCATTTGCATTCACAACCATTATAAGCTAAAGGTGTGCTGTGAGCAGCCCCCAAGTGTCATCACACGTGCAGCACCAGCATAGCGTGCCCACAATGTTCAGCAGAATAATAGGAAAATAAGCCCCATTGCCTACCCTCCCACACACCCACCAACTTACACATGCAGATTTCTAGAATCTGGAGAACCTCTTGGGTGAAGTTGTTCAACTGCTGGCTGATGCTCGGTCTATTAATTTAGACACACAGGTCCCAATCCTACTGCAGCAGCTGGGGAATTTACATACAAGTGATTAATTAGCTTTGAAATAGGCAATAAGCCATCACTGGTTAACCGTGTGCACGGAACCCTGAGATTTTGCCTTCTCTCTGAGTTCATTCCTTTGTTGCCATTTAACCCCTTGGCCACAACAAAGGTGATCATTGATAATGGTTGGATCAACATGCGTGCAAAATGCCCTTACATGCATTACACTGTTTCTATATTCAGTAAATAGTGTATGCAAAGCATGTTATTTATCCATGACTCAAACTATCAATCACAAGCTCACCACCTCCTTCCAGTCCATTTTCAGGAAGGCTAAGGTATCATTAAGGATGCTTGCCATCCTGGCCTCCAACCTGACGGTATGAACATTAATTTCTCTAAATTTTGGTAATTTTCCCCTCCTCATTCTCTCTCTTTCAGTTTCCATTCTGGCTCCCCCCTCACCCCTTCTCTTCTCCTCACCTGCCCATCACCTCCCTCTGGTGCCCCTCCTCCTTCCCTTCCTCCCATGGTCTACTGTCCTCTCCCATCAGATTCCTTCTTCTTCATCATATTACCTCTTCCATCTATCACCTCCCAGCTTCTTACATCAGCCACTTCACCCACCCCCCTCCCCCAACTCACCCAACTCACCCAACTCACCCAACTCACCCACCTTCCTATTCTGGCTTTCTATCAATCCCTGATGAAAGGGTCTCAGCCCAAAATGTCAACTGTTTATAGATGCTGCCTGACCTGCTGAGTTCCTCCAGCATTCTATGTGTGTGTTGCTCTGGACTTTGAGCATCTGCAAATTTGCCTGTGTTTACCCTTTGCTTTCTTCTGCCTTCTGGGAGAAGGTGCAGGAACTTAAAAGGCCAGACAACCAGACTCAAGTCGAGCTTCTTCCCCACTGCTACCAGAACTCTGAACCAATCATCTCCTTCACACTGCCTTCCCTGTGGTCAGCTGCTTGATTTTACTTTATTTATTGATTTAGGGAGCGAGTGCGGTAACAGACCCTTCCATCCCAGTGTGCCTCTGCCACCCAGTTACACACGTGACAAATTAACCGACTAACCCCTCTGTCACTGAAGTGAGCGAGGAATCAAGAGCACCAGAAGAAGCTTCACAATCACGGAGTGAACTTACAAACAGCAGCGGAAATGAACCAAGGTCACGGATGCTATAATAGTGTTCTAGTAATTGCCACACTACTGTGATCCCTCAAACCTAAAATTCTAACTCTTCCAATAATATCTTTCTACTCGGTTTACCACATTCTGCTATTTTGCACTCGTTGCTGTATGTATTGTATTTATTATTACCACGTACAGTTCCCATTAAAAAGTATTAGACCCTCTCCCCAGAAGTTTTCATGTTTTGTTGTTTTACAACATTGAATCGCAATGGATTTAATTTGGCTTTTTTGAGTCAGATCAACAGGAAAAGACCCTTTTGTGTCAAAGTGAAAACATATTTCTACAAAGTGATCTAAATTAATTACAAATATAACACACAAAATAATTGATCGCATAAGTATTTACTCCCTTTAATATGAGACACCAAATCATTACTGGTGCAACTAATTGGTTTCAGAAGTCACATAATTAGTTAAATGGAGATCACATGTGTGCAGTCAAGGTGTTTCAATTGATTGTGGTAAAAATACACCTGTATCTGGAAGGTCCAACTGCTGGTGAGTCAGCATCCTGACAAAAACTACATCATGTAGATAAAAGAAAACTCTAAGCAGCTCTACAAAAAGATTGTTGAAAAAATAACCTCCTGATAAGTCAGGAGATGGTTACAAGAATATCTCTTGGAGTACAGTTAATTCAATCATCAAGAATTGGAAAGAATATGGCACAGCTGTAAAACTGCCTGGAGTAGGCTGTCCTCAGAAACTGAGTGACTGTACCAGAAGGGGACTAGAGAGAAGGCCACCAGTAGACCTATGATAACTCTGGAGGAGTCACAAGTTTCACTGGCTGAGAAGGCAGAGACTGCACATACAACAACTGTTGCCAAAGTGCTACACCATTCTCAGCTTTGTGGGAGATTGGCAAAGAGAAAGTCACTGTTGAAAAACATTCACCTGAAATTTTGGCTACTAGAGTTTGCCAGAAGCCTGTAGGAGACTCTGAAGTCAGCTGGAAGAAGGTCCTATGGTCTGATGAAACCAAGATTGAGTGTTTTGGCCATCAGACCAAACACTATGTTTGGTAAAACATACCCAAACATAGTGGAGGCCTGTGAAGTTAGAGGGTTAAATGAATGCAGCAAAATACAAGGAAATCCTGGAGGAAAACTTGATGCACTCTGCAAGAGAACTGCAACTTACGAGAAGATTTATTTTCCAACAAGACAATGACCCCAAGCATAAATCCAAAGCTGCACAGGTATGGCTTAAAAACAAAGTTAATGTCCTGGAGTGGCCAAGTCAGAGTCCAGACCTAAATCCAATTGAAAATTTGTGGATGGACTTGAAAAGGTCTGTTCACTCATGATCCACATGCAACCTGACAGAGCTTGAGCAGTTTTGTAAAGAAAAATGGGGAAAAATTTGCAGTGCCTAACGTACAAAGCTGATAGAATCAGAAACGGGTTTTTTAGCATTGGCATATGTTGTGAAATTTGTTAACTCAGCAGCAGCAGTTCAATGCAATACATAATGTAGAAGAAAAAGAACAAAATAATAATACATCAATAAGTAAATCAATTACAGCATATATATTGAATAGATTAAAAATTGTGCAAAAAACAGAAATAATACATATTAAAAAAAATGAGGTAGTGTCTAAGGGTTCAATGTCCATTTAGGAATTGGATGGCAGAGGGGAAGAAGCTGTTCCTGAATCGTTGAGTGTGTGCCTTCAGGCTTCTGTACCTCTTACCTGATGGTAACAGTGAGAAAAGGGCATGCCCTGGGTGCTGAAGGTTCTTAATAATGGATGCTGTCTTTTTAAGACACTGCTCCTTGAGAAGGTCCTGGGTACTTTGTAGGCTAGTACCCAAGATGGAGCCGATTAAATTTACAGGCCTCTTCATCTTCTTTCGGTCCTGTGCAGTAACCCCCACCCCCGCCATACCAAACAGTGATGCAGCCTGTCAGAATGCTCTCCATGGTACATCTATAGAAGTTTTTGAATGTATTTGTTGACATGCCAAATCTCTTCGAAGTCCTAATGAAATATAGACACTGTCTTGCTTTCTTTATAACTACATCGATATATTGGGACCAGATTAGACCCTCAGAGATTTTGAAACCCAGTAACTTGAAACTGCTCACTCTCTCCACTTCTGATCCCTCTATGAGGATTGGTATGTGTTCCTTCGTCTTACCCTTCCTGAGGTCCACAATCAGCTCTTCCGTCTTACTGATGTTGAGTGCCAGGTTGTTGCTGCGACACCATTCCACTAGTTGGCATATCTCACTCCTGTACGCCCTCTCATCACCACCTGAGATTCTACTAACAATGGTTGTATCATATGCAAATTTATAGATGGTATTTGAGCTATGCCTAGCCACACAGTCATGGGTATAGAGAGTAGAGAGAGTAGAGCAGTGGGCTAAGCACACACCCCTGAGGTGCGCCTATGTTGATCATCAGGAGGAGGATATGTTATCACCAATCCGCACAGATTCTGGTCTTCCGGTTCGGAAGTTGAGGATCCAGTTGCAGAGGGAGGAACAGAGGCTCAGGTTCTGCAGCTTCTCTATCAGGATTGTGGGAATGATGGTATTAAATGCTGAGCTATAGTCGATGAACAGCATCCTGCCGAAGGTGCTTGAGTTGTCCAGATGGTGAAAATTCGTGTGAAGAGCCATTAAGATTGCATCTGCCGTTGACCTATTGTGGTGATAAGCAAATTGCAGTGGGTCCAGTTTCTTGCTGAGGCAGGAGTTCAGTCTAGTCATGACCAACTTCTCAAAGCTTTTCATCACTGTAGATGTGAGTGCTACTGGTGATAGTTATTAAAGCAGCTCACATTATTCTTCTTAGGCACTGGCATAATTGTTGCCTTTTTGAAGCAAGTGGGAACTTCTGCGCATAGCAGTGAGAGATTTAAAATGTCCTTGAATACTCCTGCCCGTTGGTTGGCTCAGGTTTTCAGAGCCTTACCAGGTACTCCATTAGGACCTTCCGCCTTGCGAGGGTTCACTCTCTTTAAAGACTGTCTAACATTGGCCTCTGAGACAGAGATCACAGGGTGATCAGGTGCAGCAGGGATCTTCACAAGTGTAGTTGTATTCTCCCTTTCAAAGCAGGTATAGAAGGTGTTGAGTTCATCTGGTAGTGAAGCATCACTGCCACTCATGCTATTGGGTTTTGCTTTGTAGGAAGTAATGTCTTTTAGACTCTGCCAGAGTTGTCGTACATCTGATGTCGCCTGCAACCTCGTTCAAAATTGTCTCTTCACCCTTGAAATAGCCCTCTGCAAATCATTCCTGGTTTTCTGGTACAGGCCTGGGTTGCCAGACTTGAATGTCACAGATCTAGTCTTCAGCAGATGATGTACCTCCTGGTTCATTCACAACTTTTGGTTTGGGAATGTACAGTAAGTCTTTGTAGGCACACACTCATCCACACAGGGTTTAATGAAGTCGGTAACAACTGCAGCATACCCATCCAGATTCGAAGATGAATCCCTGAATACAGTCCATTCCACCGATTCAAAGCAGTCCTGTAGGTGCTGCTGTGCTTCTCTTGTCCATACCTTCTTGGTCCTCACTGCTGGTGCTGCAGTCTTCAGTCTCTGCCTATACTCAGGGAGTAGAAGTACAGCCAGGTGATCAGACTTCCCGAAGTGAGGGCGTGGAATAGCACGGTAGGCATTCTTGATGGTGGTGTAGCAATGGTCCAGTGTGTTGCTTCCTCTGGTATTGCAAGTGATCTGTTGATAGTAATTGCTTAATGATTTTTTTTTCATACTGGCCTGGTTAAAATCTCCCAAAACAATGGTGAAGGCATTGGGATGTGCAAACCTATCTACCTATCTACACAGGCTTAAGGCTGTAATTGCTGCCAAAGGTGCATCTACTAAATACTGACTTGAAGGGGGTTTATACTTACGCAACCAATTAATTTGTGTTTTATATTTGTAATTAATGTAGATCACTTCGTAGAGATCTGTTTTTACTTTGACATGAAAGACACCTTTTCTATTGATCAGTGTCAAAAAAGCAAAATCAAATCCATTGTGATTCAATGTGGTCAAACAATAAATCATGACGACTTCCAGGGAGGTGAATACTTATAGTCACTGTATATTGTTTACTCTGTGAGCTGCAGGTGAGTAAGAAATTCAGGGTAGCCTGGTGAACACTCAGAGGCCACTTTATTAAGTACATCTGCTCATTAATGTAAATATCTAATCAGCCAATCATGTGGCGGCAACTCAAGGCATAAAAGCATGCAGACATGGTCAAGAGGTTCAGTTGTTGTTCAGACCAAACTTCAGAATGGAGATGAAATGTGTCCTCATTGACGTTGACTGTGGAATGATATTTGGTGCCAGATGCAGTGTTTTGAGTATTTCAGAAACTGCAGATCTCCAGGGATTTTCATGCGCACACGTCTCTAGAGTTTTCACAGAATGGTGAGGAAAAACAAAATAACATCCAGTGAGGTGGCAGTTCTGTGAGAGAAAATGCCTTGTTAATGACAGGGATCAGAGGAGAATGGCCAGACTGGTTACAGTTGACAGGAAGGTATCAGTAAAGCCAAAAGCTACTCAAATTACAATAGTTGTGTGCAGAAGAACACTTCTGAACTCACATTGAAGTGGATGGGGTCCAGCGGCAGAAGACCATGAACATATACTCAGTATGTGCATATGGCAATAGACTAACCTAAACCTGCAATAGTTTGAAGAAAGGAGAAGAGTTAACCCAATCGTCCTTGCCAATATTTGGCTTCATCTAGTGTTGTTAGCACAGCTTATCCATTCTTTTTTGCATTGCTGTGTGTGCAGTTTTATTTTCCCAATTCTCTACATTACCACATTACTTTATTAATGATTAAGCATTGTAGAATGCCCAATATATTATTAGCAAATTTTTCTTCTTTGTCAAAGTTGTTGTATTTGTCCTTGTTAAGGTTCTTGTGATATTCTCATGTGTTAACAGAACAATTAAGAAACGGAGAAAAATAAGAGTGCTCAATACAGCAATCACACCAAAATCAACAGTAGCAGAAGCTATCTTGAAAATGTACATTTCCCAAAATGTGTGCTACACATTCATTGCCATTGCTGCGTGAAATGTTGGTTTAATTTCGCAGCCTGCACAAAGCAATAAACAAAGGCTCATTTTATGGGTAAGTGACCACATTATTTTAATACAGTTTTCATTTATGATGACCAGGTGTAAAATCTGTGTGCTTTGCTAATGAAGTAACCTTTCAGCATAATGTACAAAGCTATGAAATTGCCTCTTTTCTAAAGAGAAATAAAGGAAATAAGGATATTATTTAAAGGCTGAAAAACTGTAGAATGATGCTGAGATGCAGGGGCATCTGGGTGTACTGGAGCACTATTTGCAAATGGCCAATATGTGGATAACTAGGAAAGCTAACTGTATGTTATTGTTTATCAATGGCTGAGTTGGTTTGGGAGATGGTGCTTTGAGTATTCCAGGTACGGGTGAGACCACATCTGGTATACTGTGTGTCGTACTGCTCTTCTAATACGAGAAAAACTGTGAAAGAATTACAGAGGATTGACTTGTCCAGCTTTTAATAATTTCTCCTTCTCCCCATTTCTCTCTTTTTCCACATTCTAGTTACCGTCTTATCTTACCTTTCCCTTTAGTCCAACACTTCCCTTTAGTTCCCCTCCTCCTTCTCTTTATCCTCTCCTATCAAATTCCTTTTCCTTCAGACCTTTACCTCTTCCACCTATCTCCCCCCCCCCCCCAAGCTGTTTACTTAATTTGCTCTCCTCCCTTCACTTGGTCTCACCTATCACCTGCCAGCTGTGTTCCTACCCCACCAAACACCACCTTACACCTGATTCTGGCTTCTCCCCCTTTCCAATCTTGGTGAAGGGTCTCGGCCTGAATCATCAACATGCTTATTCCCCTCCATAGATGCTGCCTGATTTGCTGAGTTCCTCCAGCATTTCACTCAAGAGCTCCAGCATCTGTAGTGTTTATTGGACTAGTAACCAGAAAAGCAATCAGTTCCTTTCTTCAACACACATCAAAGTTGCTGGTGAACGCAGCAGGCCAGGCAGCATCTCTAGGAAGAGGTACAGTCGATGTTTCAGGCGGAGACCCTTTGTCCTGACGAAGGTCTTGGCCTGAAACATCCACTGTACCTCTTCCTAGAGATGTTGCCTGGCCTGCTGCATTCACCAGCAACTTTGATGTGTGTTGCTTGAATTTCCAGCATCTGCAGAATTCCTGTTGTTTGAGTTCCTTTCTTCCCACAGATGCTGGTCAGCTGCTGAATTTCTCCAGCCAATAACATACACAAAAAGGTGGAAGAACTTAGCAGGCCAGGCACATCAATGGAAGAGAGTAAACAGTCGACATTTCTGGCAGAGTGCCTTCATCAGGACTGGAAAGAACGATGAGAAGAAGGTGAGGGCAGGGGAGGAATAACTACAAGGTGGTAGGTGATTGGTGAAACTGGGAGAGGGGGAGGGATGAAGTAAAGAGTTGGGAAGTTGATTGGTGAAAGTGATAAAGGGCTGGAGAAGGTGGAATCCAATAGGAGAGGGTAGAAGTCCATGGAAGAAAGAGAAGGGGAAGGAGCAGCAGAGGGAGGTGATGGGCACGTAAGAAGACAAGGTGAGAGAAGGAAACAGGAATGGGGAATGGCGAAGGAGGGGGCAATTACTGGACGTTCGAGAAATCGATGTTCACTCAATCAGGTTGGAGGCTATGCAGATGGAATATAAGTTGTTGTTCCTCCAACCTGAGTGTTTGCAGCAGTAGAGGACACCATGGACTGACATGTCGGAAAGGGAATGGGAAATAGAATTGAAATAGGTGGCCTCCAGGAGATTGTTTTTTTTTCTGGTGGACAGAGCATAGGTGTTTGGTGAAGTGATCTCCAGCAGATTATTAGTTGCTCCATTCTCCAGCACCTGTTGACCCTCATGTTGCCAAGATCCTGAGGCCTTGGAAATGGTGGATGTAGAAAGGGTGATTCTTCCTATGGTAGACCTACAACTCGGGCATCTGTGTTCAAAAATATTTTAACACAGAATTTTTTTTCTCTCTGAGAGATTGATAAGTCTTATAGTTTCTTTCTCAAATGGAAGTTAAGCAGCCTCTTTCAATATTCCTAAGGCAGAGGCAGGTAGGTGATTGATAAGCAAGGGATCAAAGGTTAGTGTAGGTAGATCGGAATACAGGGATGAAGTTATAATCAGAACGAGTGATTTTATGAAGTAGTATGGCAAGAGCTGGAGCAAGACAAGGTGCCTCACAGAATGGACATGGACAAGATGTCTCCAGGAGTGGAAAAGTCTAGGACAAGAGGGCATAGTCTGACAATAAAAAGACATGTCTTTAGAGATTAAGAGGAATTTATTTAGTCAGATAAATCTGTGGAATTTACTGCCACAGATAACCATGGATGCCAAGTTATTGGGTAAATTCGAAGCAGAAGTTGGTGTGTTGTTAATTAGTAAGGGTGTCAAAGGTTATGGAGAAAAATCAGAATGGATTTGAGAGAGAAAATAAATCAGCCATGATCAAATGACAGAGCAGACAACAGGAGAAATGGAAACACGAGGAAATCTGCAGATGCTGGAATTTCAAGCAACACACATAAAAATTGCTGGTGAACGCAGCAGGCCAGGCAGCACCTATAGGAAGAGGTACAGTCGACGTTTCGGGCCGAGACCCTCTGTCAGGAGAAACAGGAGAAAAGGCCTTGTTCTGCTCCTATAGCTAACTGTATATTGTGTCAAGAAGGTAGGGCCCATCTGAAACATGGCTGCTTCTTATTACTACCATCAGGGAGACCTAAGACCCGCAAACAACAATTTAAGAACAGCTCTAGTTCTTTGCTATCAGATTTCTGAATGATCCATGAGTTGGCAAGCAATACCTCATCATTGCTTTTTTGACCTATTTATTCATTTTGTAATTTTTAGTAATTTTATCCCTGTATTGTACTGCTGCCACAAGACAACACATTTCACGTTATATAATGCAATGGTAGAAACCAGGTTCTGACTGAGTGGCCTACATCTGTTCCTTGCAGGTTCAAAAATACATGCTGGCTTCCCTCTGCATTTCTGAGCATTGCATCTGTCTTCCAGAAAGAAATCACCCAAATAATCTCTTGGAAATACTGAACAAAGGCTCCAATGCAGATAAAAGAAGGATTGCTATGATAAAGAACTGCTTAATGAGCCAGAAAAAAATGATAAATCCCAGATTTACAAGTGATATTGGATGCTTCAGTTGTCATCTTCTGGAGGTATGGATCTTGCGTATTAGACAATAAGAAATTTGATCTGTCCCTTTACAGGAGGGGGCAGAGAGAAAATAAGGAAATAGCAACCTGTTAGTCTGATGTCAGTAAACAGGAAAATGCTGGAATGTGTAATAAGACGCAAAGATATTGAATAAATAATATAATTGGGCAGAATCAACATGACATTGGAGAGGGTTCAAAGGAGGTTCACAAAAAATTATTCCAGGAAAGAACACCTTGTCATATGAAGAGTGTTTGATGGCTCTGGGCCTGGATTCACCGGAATTTAGAAGAATGAGGGGTGACTACATTGAAGCCAGTAAAATATTAAAAGGCCTTGATAGAGTGGATGTGAAGACGTTTCCTATGGTGGAGGAGTCTGGGATCAGGGGACACAACCTCAGAATAGAGGGACGTCATTTTGGAATGGAGATGAGAAATTTCTTTAGCCAGTGTGTGGTGAATCTATGGAATTCTTTGCCACAAGCAGCTGTGCAGGCTAAGCCTTTACATATACTTAAGGCAGAGGTTAATAGATTCTTCATTGGTGAAGGTACAAAGGGATAGGGTGAGAAGGCAAGAGATTGGGGCAGGGAAGAAAAATAGATCAGCTATGATGAAATGGTGGGACAGACTCAATGGGCCAAATGGCCTAATTCTGCTCCGGTATCTTATGGTCTTGTGGGCTTAAATTTGTGAAAGGGACCTCATGTTTGCTTAATATTAGAACTCTTTGCATCTAGTACAGTAGATAAGGGTTGTGTTTTTGGATTTTCAGAGGCTTTTGATAAGGTTAATGAACAAGCACATGGTTAATAAGTTAATACAAAAGACTCAGTAGATGCTGGAAATTCAGAGTAAGAAGCACAAAACGCTGGAGATTAGAATCCCAGTCACATCACCTGAAGAATATTCACCGGCTAATACAACTTTTACTTCTTAAAGAATGAACACATCAATGGAACAAATGGTTGCAAACAATAGATTTCCTGCCAGTGACGAGTTTAAAGTATGATCCCTCTGAGAATGATGAGAAATCAATGCTTCAGAATGTGTGTCCAGGCTTAAAAGCTGAGTGGAGATTTTTCCCATCCCCTTGGCTCCACTTCCACCCACAACTGAATTCAGTGCAAAGACCTCTCTCCTTGTGCTGACATCAAAGCAGGAAGTCTTCCATCTGTGTTCCTATCACGGCTTAAAGTTGTACTACCATTTCAACTCCCTGGCAATAACCAGGGACCACGCTGGCTAAAATCAGGATGGCGTTAAGTACAAAACACAATACCATGGGTGGCACAATACTGCATCGGGTAGCATGATCCTATGACAGCTCAGAGTTCAGTTCCAGCGTCCTCTGGAAGAAGTTTGAATGTCCTTCCTCTAAGCACATGGGTTTGCTTCGCATGCCCCAGTTTTCTCCCACAGTCCAAAGTACGTTAATTGGCCATTGTAAAATGACCTCTGATTAGTCTAGGATTGAATATGTGGGTTGATGGGCGGTGCAGCTTGGGTTTGGAAGGGCAGAAAACCAGGCTGGCAAAGGATAGATGGGCTGAAGGGCCTGTTTCTGTGCTGTAGTGGTTTATAACTCTATAACAGTATGAAAGACAAGTTTTTTGTTGTACCACAGTACATGTGGCAATATAAACCAATACAAATATCATTTCCTAACATCAGATGCTGGAGAAACTCAATGGGTCAGGCAACATCTATTTAAATTCTAATTTCCAAGTATCTCTTTTCTCAAGTAAGGACACCACTTAGATTTGCAGTAAGACATCCTCATTCTTGTTCTCAAATCCTTTTGCAATAAAGGCCAGCCTACTGTTTGCTTTCCAAATTGCTTGTTTTGAAAGTAATCTCCCTGAGCGCATTGTTCGTGCTGACCTGTGCTGTCACTATCAGGAAAAAGTCGCGACTCAGATAACCAAAAACATCCGGAATACCTTCATTACTCATTGATAAGGCTAATCATGAGCTCATTCAAAACTCTGATGTTTGTGTCACTGAGTCACATTGACACACAATCCCTGAATTTAGTGACCTTTGTTGGCTTGTTGGCTTCCAACCAGTGTCTCAATACTATTATTTATAAATCTTCTATTTTTGAACTTCCCAATTCTGAAACCTCCAAGAGTCTGATAAAAATTTACTATCTGTATAAACCCTTGAATCACCAGGATGGTAAATGGGATTAGGTTGATATGTACTTCATGATGGTTGGCATTCATTTAACGGCCAAAGGGCTGGTTTCAGTGCTGTACGACTTACTGAATCATTATCATTCAGTAACTCTACAAGTCCTTCAACTAGGCCGGGTTTGTTTTCATGACACAGAGGGATTGGAGTCTGAAGAGGGTAGTGATCTCAGCCCAATACATCACAGGTACATCCCTCCACATTATTTATCTACAAAAGATTCTGGCTTCAGGACAGTGGCATCTACCATAAAAGATGCCCACCATCCAAGCCGTGCTATCTTCTCACAGCTAAGAGGTATAGCCAGGAATCTGAAGTCCCACACCACCAGGTTCAAGAACAACTACTTCCTTTCAACCATTCACTTCTTGACCTGATCTGCACAACCCTATTCACGACCTTAGCCCAGCAAACACTATAGCCACTTGGCAGTACAATTCACTTCGTTTTTTTTTTGGTCCAAGTTGTGTTCTTTTTGGATAATTTATGTCTTTCATGTGAATTTTGTATTTCTAATATTATGCGACTGCCATTCTGCTTCATGTAAGTATTTCATTGCACTAATGGACTTGTTCAGATGACAATAAACTTGACTTTGACTTTGTCATTAGAGGTATACAAAATTATCAGGTGCACAGATATTTCATTTTTCAATCAGCAGAGGTGACCAGAAGCAGAGGGTATAGAATTAGGGTAAGGGGCACACTGCTTTGAGGGATCGGAGGTGTTTTTTTTCTTCACCTGGATGGTCTGAAGGGGTGGTGGAGACAAAGTACAACACAGTATGTGTCAATTCCAGCGGCAGAAAGGTAAGGGTTGGGTATGGAGCTCGCAACCCCATCCCATTATAATCCCAGAGCCCCAGAAATGCTAACGGAATCTCCAAAGACTTCATCCCTGGGAAAGGAAGGTTGTCCGCCAAGAAGGTGTATGAAATTGTGTAGTGAAAGCAGAAGCCACAGAGCAGACCAACCTTCTGTCCAGGACTGAGGATGCTGGAGAGTTGTTGTTGGTGCCTATGCCTGAGTATTGATGACGGGCTTGAGAAGAAGGCATATATTTCACCGTATACTACCTTGAGCTTCGTTTCTTGCAGACATTTACAAAAAAAATGCAACAGAAGTTAAGAAAAACTACAAATACTCAAAGACTGACAAACAACATGCCAAAGAAGACAAATTGTGCAAACAAGTGAATAAATAATACTGAGCACATGTGTTGTAGAGCCCTTGAAGTGAGTCTGTGGCTTGTGGAATCAGTTCAGAGTTGAGGTGAGTGAAGTTATCCACTCTGGTTCTGGAGCCTGAGGGTTGTAGGGTAATAACTGTTCCTGAAGCTGCTGGTGGGACCCAAGGGTCATATACCTCCTGTCGACAGTAGTAGTGAGAAGAGGGCATGGACTGCATTGTGGGGCTCCACGATAATGGATGCTGCTTTTACGTGACAGCGCCCCATATAAATGTACTCTGTGATGAGGATGGCTTCACCTAGGCTGTATCTGCCAATTTCTGTACGTATTTCCTTTCCTGGTCATTGGTGTTTCCATATCAGGCCTTGATGGAACCAGGCAGGATAGTCTCCACTATAAATCTATAAACATATGTCAAAGTTTTAGATGACATGCCAAATCTACACAAACTTCACAACATTTGAGATATATTTCAATGAGCACTTGAACTGCCAAGGCTTGGAAGACTACAAATGTGGTAAATAGGTCTACTGTAGATGATCTGAATGGATGTGTTGAGCCCAAGGGCCTTTTTTAGTGACATATTACTCTGTGACTCAATAAGACTGATATAATTTCAGCCATTGGCTCTGACCTCTTTGCCCAGTTGTTAGTGCCCCATTGTTGTCAACTGTATCTTCATTTGCCTCAGCAGTAACCTCCAAAATTCCCTCCCTACACCCTCCTCACCTCTCCACCTCCTTTCAGCAGCATCTTCAAACCAACCTCATTATCAATTTTTGCAAATCCCAAGTAGTGCTTTTGAGAGAGGCTTGCACCATTCAGAGCTGTTGACCCAATCTGAACAATGTTTGGCCAGTATGAAATTGCATTCAGATATTGTCTCAGTAGCGCTACTGAGTGTAGCAGTTATTTTGTGAAGGGCACTGCGTAGAAGAAGCAGCTCACTAATGTAGCGGTTAGCATAATCACTTTACAGTACCAGCAATCACCAATCAGGTTTCAATTCTCACCACTAACTGTAAGGAATTTGTATGTTCTCCCCATAACCATGTAGGTTTCCTCCAGGTGTCCAGCTTGCTCTCACATTTCAAGGACATATAGTTAGCATTAGCAAGCTGTGGGTATGCTATGCTTGTACCAGAAGAGCAGTGACACTTGCTTTCAGTACAATCCTTGCTGATCTTAAGGTTCAAAGGTTAATTTTGATATCAGAGAATGTATACAGTATACAACCTGAAATTCTTACTACTCACAGACAGCCGCAAAACAAGAAACCCCATAGAATGAATGGTAGAAACATCAACGCTCTCAAAGCACCACCCCACTCCTGCTCCCTGCACAAGCAGTAGCAAAAGAATTGACCCCAACTCACATCAGCAGAAGTACCAATGACACACCCCATCACCATGAAAGCAACAGTAGAAGCCCCCCCAAAGTGACCCCGATTCAGAGTCCATCAAAACTACAGTATTTCAGAATCTCAGCCAGGCTCTCTCACTCTCCATTGATTTGATTTGATGCAAATGGCGTCAGTTGTTTGCATCACTGCTTGTTTCAATGTACATGTGACATATTAAGCTAATCTCTAAAATCTTCTAGAATTACTATAACTGTCTTGTGATTGAGCAGAATACATTTTCTGTAGGTGCATATCTTCCATGCTTTTACAGCCTTCTAGGGTGCCAGCTGGGAGACTATTACACTTCTGCATAAAATGCAGAGTGCTGCCAATTCCTGGTCTGCAGATGAAGGATACATCCTCAACTCAAACCAACTTAAATGTAATGGCTCATTTCCAGAATGCATTCAATCAGAGTGGAGCCAAGTTGAATGATGCAGGTTAAAGGCAATTGGCAAGATAATCATCATATCACCAAATTGTTCTTATCAGGAGGAAGGTATGTCACCATCAAACTCATGAAGGTTCTTGTAGAACAATGATGTCAGCCTATTTCCCTCACCCTTTTTCAATTGGAATTGGAATTATTATTGTTACATGTACCAAGATACAGGGAAAATCTTGCCTTGTATACTGTTCATACAGATCAGATCATTACACTGAAGTAGTACAAGATAGAACAATAACGATATAGAATACAGTGTAAAAGCTACAGGGAAAGGGCAGTGCAGGTAAACAATAAGGTTTTACATCATAATGAGGTAGATGGTGAAATCAAGATTCTATCTTATTTTACAGCAAGAGTTCCTTGTAGCAATACAGGACCAGGTGGTTAACACAAAAAAAAAAGATCAAAAATACATAATAAAGACCAACACATTCAAGAGATAAATGTAGAAAAGGCCAAGAAAAAAACAGAAACAATCTAACACACCACAGGATCCTGAAGCAATTTAACTCAATCTGATAACTTACACAGGCACAATAAATATCATTCACCAAAATCTTGCTTTAAAATACAAATTCATAAAGAAGTCATACCATACCATAAATAGAAGCCAGGTCCAGTTTTAGAGTCAGACACTCACAAATTATATTATGACTGATTCATTATTACAGATAGGACAATCCCTAATAACTGTCTGGATATAATAATACAGAATAAACAAGTACAACTTATTAATAGATATAGCCATTCCAAACGCAAAACTTAACAGAAATCAATAAGTGAAAAATATCAGAAATATGCTGAATTAAAAGAGAACATTGAAAGACCTTGGAACATGAACAGGGTATACGTTGTCCCAATAGTAATATCTACAACTGGTATCATCCCAAAGGCACTACACGATAACATTAAACAAGTAGGGCTACACATAACATCTATGTAAATCTTCAGAAAGCCACAAAACTCTAATCTAATTTAACTGAAAAGTTAATTCATCTTCAAAACTTTGAGAAACCGTGATCTTGAACATAGTCCACCATAGACTACCCTTGAACATGGATTACGTTGAATTAAGAGCTAGACCACACAGAAACAATTTCTTCAGCTCAAATTCTCTGTATTGACCAAGTTGCCTACTTGCGCAAGTCCTATTTGTCTGTCATAGGCCCATATCCCTCTAAACCTTTCCTATCTGTATATCTGCCCAATTATTTTAATATCATAATTGAATCTGCCTCCGTTATGTTTTTCAGCAGCTCATTCCATATTTGGGTCACTATTTGCATCAAGAAATTGCCTCCTAGGTCCCTCTTAAGTCTTCTTCCTCTCACTTTAAAATTATCTCTTCTATTACCTCCTCTACTCTTTGGAAATGGTTATGGCCACTCATGTAATCTATGCCCTCGGAATCTAACCCCTATAAGGTCACTCAGCACTTCTTTGGCACCTTCTGGGAGTTGACACCTGGAGCAGGGATCATGGCGGTTCAGGGTCTCCAGCAGATAGACTTGAGGGTGCCCAGGAGGAATGGGATTGCTTCACCAATACTGAACTCTGCATCACTGCACAGAAAGGGGCATGTTCTTTAACTAAAACAGGATGTCACCTTCTGGTAAGAATCTGCCCCAGCGGTCAGTGCATATACCAGTTCAGGGTCATCCACACAGTAAATTTGAAACAACATCAGTCATCTGTTGCTTGTCAGTTGGCTTCTTCACAGCATATTCAGAGACCTCCATTAAGTTCTGGAATGCAAGAGTGTGCGAGTGCACCGTAGTGGGCTGTGAGGTTTTCATAGAGCTTAATGGAGGTTGTGATCCATGTCCATGGCCATCCTTTGTAGCATTTAATGCAACATCAGTGATCACCGATCCGGGTTCAATTCCCACCAACGTTTGTGAGGAATTTGTATGTTCGCTTTGTGACTGACACTTCTTGGTGCTCTGGTTTCTTCCCACATTCCAAAGATATACAGTCAGGGCTAGGGTTAATGAGTTGTGGGCATCCTATGGTGCAGGAAGCCTGATGACACTTGTGGGCTGTCCCCCGCACAATCGTTAGACTGCATTGGTCAGTGACATGAAACAAAGTGTTCCACTATATGCTTTGATGTACATGTGACAAATAAGATTAATCTTTACCCATATTATTCTTACATTTCTACTACCTCTAAAGGTGCTGTACAAAGATAAGTTTGCATTGAACTTGAAGCTCTGTTATTTGTATTTTCTTGACTGTCAGAACCCAACATCTCAGATGGTCCTGATCATCACAACATTTTACCTCCTGGTGTTTTACCAAAAGACCATAAGACACAGGAGCAGAATTTGGCCATTCAGCCCATCAAGTCTGCTCTACAATTCTATCACGGCTGATTTATTATCCTTCTCAAAGCCATCTTCCTGCCTTGTCCCCATATCCTTTGATGCCATTACTAATCAAGAACCAAGCAACCTCTGCTTTAAATATACTCAATGACTTGGTATCTACAATACCATGTGACAATGAATTCCATCACTTTACCATGCTCTGGCTAACGAAATTCCTTCTTATGTTTGTTCTAAAGGGTTGTCTTTCTAATCCAAGTCTGTGTCTTCTGGTTCTAGACTCTCCCACTATTGAAAACATCCTCTCAACATCCACTCTATCTAGGCCTTTCAATAATCAATGATAGCCCCCCCTTATTCTTCTGAACTCCAATGAGTACAGGCCCAGAGCCATCAAATAATCCTCATACATTAACCCTTTCATTCTCAGGATCATTTTCATGAAGCTCCTCTCGACTCTTGTGTTGTTAATCCCACCAGCTAAGGAAAACTGCAGACAATAACATTTGAGCAGTGACCAGCTAATAAAAGCACACACAGGTTTGTGTTGCTGGATAGCTGAGGGCTCTGTGATCAGTGCACACCTGTAGGACATCGCAGAGGGAGGCATGAAAAGAAATAATTTCAGCACTTTCTCGCAGAACTCCTAGCAAAGTATAATCCGAAAATAAATGGCTTTCATTCACAAGAATTTGCAGGCTTCAGTTAACAAGGAATGAAGATAGTATAGAGGAACTAGAAAGGTTCAGCCAGCTAAAGTATATTCAAAAAGAAAGTATTGACGAGGTCATATTTTTCAATCTAAGCAACCTCAAGATGTCGCTTACGACATTTGTCATATAACAATCCCCACTTCACTGATTATTCACTGATGATTGAAAATAAGATCACTACATTGCTGATAATCAACACTGGCGCACCTCAAGGATGCTTAACCCACTGCTCTAATCTCTCTACACTCATGATGGTGTGCCAGGCATAGCTCAAATCATATCTATAAATTTGTTGATGACACAATAATTGTTGGTAGAATTTCAGGCGGTTTTGAGAAGGTGCACAGTGGCAAGATATATCAGCTGATTAAGAGGTGTCGCAGCAGCAACCCTGCCCTCAACATCAGTAAGACCAAATGACCAATTGTGGACTTCAGAAAGAGTAAGGTGAGGGAACACACACCAGTCCTCATCGAAGGATCGGAATTGGAAAGAGCAATGATCCTGGGGGTGAACATCTCTGAGGGTCTATCTTGGGCCCAACGTATCAATGCAGCTATAAACAAGGCAAGACAGCAGCTGTATTTCAGTAAGAGTTTGAGGAGATTGGGTAGGTCACTAAAGATACACCCAAATTTCCACAGAAATACTGTAGACTGCATTCTAACAGGCTGCATCACCGTTTGGTACGGGGGAGTGGGGGAGCTACTGCACAGGACTGAAATAAGCTGTAGAAAGTTGTAAACTCGGTCATCTCCATCATGAGCACTAGTTTCCTCAGCATCCAGGACATCTTCAAGGAGCGATACCTCAAAACGGTGGCATCCATCATTAACGACTTCATCGCCCAGGATACGCTCTCTTCTCATTGCTGCCATCAAGGGGTAACGAAAGGAGCCTGAAGGGAGACACTCAGTGATTCAGAAATAGTTTGTTTGTCTCTGCCATTGAATTCTGAATGGACATTGAACCCACGAACATTACCTCAATACTTGTTTAAAAAAAATTTTTGCACTACTTATTTAATTTAACTTTTTAAAGATATTTATACTCACTGTAATTTACAGTTTTTCATTATTATGTATTGCAATGTACTGCTGCCATATAACAACAAATTTCATGACATTTCAGTGCCTTGTTCTGAGTCTGATTATTTAGTGACTATTTGCTATTAACTGAATGCATTATTTGTTAACTCCTTGTTGGTCTGGCTGGTCCATGAGTCTGTGACCTTTTGCTGAAAGATATTGACTTAAGTTGATGTCTGCTGTACGGAAAGAATTGAATAGGTCCAGAGGGAGTTGGGCGAGGATGGGGCACTGGATGGAATCTGGTACAGCCTGATCGAAGGTTTCAGCTTCAGGGCATCAACCAGTAAGTTAGTGAAGATTAGAAAGTTAAAACAAAACTGCAGATGCTGTAAATGGGAAATAAAATTATATCAGGTGCCAGGAATGCTCAGTAGACGAGGCAGTGTCTGTGAGCAGTGAAACATAGAACCAATGTTTCAACGGTCCCCTTACTTACAAGATTGCACCAGCGACCAACGTGACTGATGGTCACGTCCTGCAGACAGTTCACAAGACTACACTACTACTCCTTTGAATTTTAAATACATTTCTAAAACTAATCCGTGTGTGATTGGGGCCTGTAATTTAAATTTCATGATGTGTTTTTGGGCTGACTGAGTGATCTCCAAGGGAATTCAGTGTGGCTGAGAGTGAGGTTGACAACAGGGTGTGTCGAATGCTGGAGCGCTCCAGTTCTCAA
Source organism: Mobula birostris (assembly GCF_030028105.1). Classification (NCBI taxonomy): domain Eukaryota; kingdom Metazoa; phylum Chordata; class Chondrichthyes; order Myliobatiformes; family Myliobatidae; genus Mobula; species Mobula birostris. The sequence goes on along the minus strand of NC_092401.1, from coordinate 2,266,632 downwards.
CCAACTCACTGATTAAAGCATCAGACAAGATTGAAATCAACCAGGACGAGAGCAGAAGTCAAGCTGGTGTTCACCAGAATCTAAATCTTTGAATCTCTGTTGCCTGCATTTGGTCTGTCTCCCTCTACTTCTCACTCGTTGCTGCTGGAAGGTGGTGCAGGGGTCTTGGGCAAGGTTTGATCAGTGCAGTTTGTGGATTGCAGTTATAACATAACTCTGCAGTTCACGTTATATGTGTTTTTGGTTTTTGATTACTCCTTTTTTTAATTGATATTTTGCGTGATTTTGATCGGGGACTGTCTGTGCGGCCTACAGTCACTGAATGACATAGCTGTAAGAAATGAACAGAACTAAACTGAACATTCCTAGACTGTTTGAAGGATTCTGCGGTTTGTAGTTTGATATTCTGTGTGTTATTAACTCGTATTTTGCCATTTGTATGCTTTGTTCATTCTTTTGCTCGTTTGATGTTTTCTTTGAATGGGTTCCATGCTGTTTCAGTGTTCTGTGGTAGTCTGTAGGAAGACAAATCTCAGAGTTGTATACTACATACATACTCTGATAACAGGGACGCCTCTTTTTCCCTTATTAAGGAGAGAGAGAGCGCGCCTGTCGAATTACCGGGTGAATGAGTAGTCTTTGGGGTACTGCAAGTCGGTGTCTTTATTGATGCTTTTCTGCATGCTTGAGTGCTTGGTGGGGGGTGTCGATGCTTTTTGGTGGTGGGTTGGGGTGGGGAGGCCATCACTTTGCTGCTGCTCATGCGTGGGAGGGGGGAGTTGGGGGGCTTTGGGGTTCAAACATTTAACTGTCATTCGTTCTTTGAAAACTCTTCTGTTTTAAACATAGAAACATAGAAAATAGGTGCAGGAGTAGGCCATTCAGCCCTTCGAGCCTGCACCGCCATTCAGTATGATCATGGCTGATCATCCAACTCAGAACCCTGTACCAGCCTTCCCTGCATACCCCCTGACCCCTTTAGCCACAAGGGCCAAACCTAACTCCCTCAGTAGGTATATTGTATACATTTCTCTGTGATTAAATGCACCTTTTCAAACCTAATAAATGTATCTTGACTTTGGGTCGTCGAATTGAGAAATCGACTGTTTTTCTCTCTCTCCACAGCCGCTACCTGACCACAGTGTTTCTGATTTTATTAGTGAGGTATAGCTGCCCTACCCAATGGGGAACTGAATCTGTAAAGACCCTGTCTGAGCCATGGTTGGAGTATTATATGCTATTAGTCATCACAATACAGAAGTGGACATTCAACCCTTTCATGCGAGTCCCCCAGATGAACAACCCCATCACTCCCATTGACAAAGAATAAAGAACAATACAACGCAGCAACAGGCTCTTTAGCCCACAATGTCTGCTATACAGTGTCAAATTAAGCTAAATCTCTTCTGCCTGTACATAATCCACATCCCTCCATTTGCTGACATTCACGTGTCGGTCTAACACCAGCATTGTATCTACTTGCACCACAACTGCTGGCAGCCCACTCCAGGCAGCCACCTCTCTGTGTGTAAAACACTTGCCACACACATCTCCTTGATACTTCGCCCTCTAACCTGAAATGCACGTGCCCTAGTGTTTGATATTTATATCCTGGCTCTCTATCCGCCCTATGCCTCACATTGTTTTAAAAAGTTCCATGAGGTCGTTGCTCAGCTACAGACAATCCAAACAAAATATTCCAAATTTGTCCAACCTCTCTTTATAGTTAAGCCCCACAATCCAGGTAGCATCCTGGTAAACCTGTTCTGCCCCAATTGGAAAGTCTCTACGCCCTTCCTGTAATGGGGTGACCACGATTTCACACAATATTCTAAGAATGGCCCAGCCAATGACCTTTAACCCTGTCTCACATGTCAAACAATTCCCTCTTCATTCATTTGCCATTACCTTTGTGAAGGGGTAACCTGCAGAAGCTAATTCATATAGAAGATGAGGGAGGGAACCCATGCAGTTACAGTGAGAACATGCAGGGAGCACGTGGGGATCAGCATTGAGGGTTTACTTGAGTCTGCGTGTGGAGTTTACAATTTTCCCTGTGAGCATGTAGGTTTCCCACAGACGCTGGGAAATAGAAAAGGTGTGTTAAAAGAGTAGTCCTATAAGAGTCATGGGAGATTTTAGCATGCGGGTAGATTGGGAAAGTTAGGTTGGTAATGGATCTTAGGAGAGTGAATTTCTTGAATGGCTATGAGATAGCTTTTCAAAGCAGCTTGTCACTAAGCCTACTAGAGGATCAGCTGTACTGGGTGTTATGTAATGAATGAAAGGTGATTAGGGAGCTGAAGGTAAAGGAACCCTTCAGAGACAGTGATTACAATATGATTGAGTTCAACTAGAAACTTGATAGGGAGAAAGTAGAGTCTACCTAGCAGTATTTCAGCGGAGTAAAGTAAATCACAGTGGCTTGAGAGAAGAGTTGGTCAAAGAAAACTCCTGCCAGGGATGACAACAGAGGAGCAATGGTGTGGGGTTCAGGGAAAAAATGAGGAAAAACAGGATAGATGTAAATACAAAGAAATACTCAAATGGCAACGTAGTACAACTGTGGCTGACAAGGGAAGTCAAAGCCAAGTAAAAGCAAAGGTAAGGGCGTACAACAAAGCAAAAATTAGTGGGAAGATCGAGGATTGGGAAGGTTTTAAAAACCTACAGAAAGCAACTAAAAGAATCTTTAGGAGGAAACATATGAAATATCAAAGCAAGCTAGCAAAAAATATCAATGTAGATAGAGAAGAGTTTTTAAGTATATTAAAAAATAAAAGAAAGATGAGAGTGGATATAGGACCACTAGAAAATGTTGGTAGAAAAATACTAATGGGGGACGAGGAGATGACAGATGAACTAAGTGAGCATTTTGCATCAGTCTTCACTAAGGAAGACACTAGCAGTGTGCCAAGTGTTGAAGGGTGTGAAGGAAGTGAAGTGAGAGCAGTTACTATTACAAGAGAGAAGGTGCTCAAAAAGCTGAAAGACCTAAAGGTGCCCAGACCAAATGAACTGCACCCTAGGGTTCTGAAAGGGATAGCGTTAGAGATTGTGGAGGCATTAGTAATGATCGGTCAAGAATCATTGGACTCTGGCATGGTTCTGGAAGACTGGAAGATTGCAAATGTTACTCCACTCTTTAAGAAAGGGGGAAGGCAGCAGAAAGGAAATTATAGACCAGTTAGCCTGACCTCAGTGGTTGGGAAGATGTTGGAGTCAATTCTTAAAGATGAGGTTATGGAGTACTTGCTGACACAGGATGAGATAGGACAAAGTCAGCATAGTTTCCTTAAGGGAAAATCTTGCCTGATGAACCTGTTGGAAATCTTTGAGGAGATTACAAGTAGGATAGATAAAGGGGATGCAGTAAGTATCGTATATTTTGATTTTCAGAAGGCTTTTAAGAAGGTGCCATACCTGAGGCTACTTACCAAGTTAAGAGCCCATGGTATCACAGAAAAGTTAAGACCTGTGACAAAGTCCATGGAGATGTGTGCTCACGGTCTTTCTGGAATGAGCAGAGGGTGAACAAGCCCTTGATGTCCAGTAAGGGGCCCCTTGTTCTGGGTGCACACCTTGCATGCCTACACGTATTGATGGACCTCCCTCTCCATTCCTGGCCACCAACATCTTCTCTTATCGAACTCGAGGGTTCTGGCAATCCCTGGCTGAGCAATCATTCTCGATGCATGTCCCTATTGAAAGCCTTGAGACCAGATGGGACTTGGAATGAACAGCCGACACTGAGGGCCGTTCTGAGGAATCTCCCCTTGAACCAGGGCTTTGTGAATGAGTGTGTTAATTCCCACACGAGTTGGCTTTATCACCTTGGCTTGGGCCAAAATGGTGCTAGGCTGCTGTTCACTTTCGGGTTTGTTGAACTGACAGGACAAGGCATCTGGCTTCTGAACTCCTGGTCGATTAAATTAAAACAGTTAAAGAAAAGAGACCACTTGGCCTGCCTGGAATTCTTGGCCTGCTGAATAAAGGCCAGGTTCTTGTGGTCAGTCCATACAATAAAAGGGTTCTTGACCCTCTCAAGCTAGTGATGCTATTCCTCTAGAGCCAACTTGACCACAAGGAGCTATCTATTTCCAATGTCATAGTTCATATCTGCCAGGAATAGCCGCCTGAAAAAGAATGCACATGGGTGCAATTTATTGACAATAAGGCATCACTCCAATGTCTGTGGCATCCACCTCCACGATGAAGGGAAGGTCTGGGATAGGTGCAACCAAAATGGGAGCTGTCGTGAACCACAACTTGAGCTCTGTGAGAGTGGCCTCCACCCCAGCAGCCCAAACAAAAGGGCCCGTGGATCTCTCGGTTAGTGCTGACAGCAGAGCCGCCACTGAGCTGAAGTTTCTGATGAACTTTCATGAAAAGTTGGTAAATCCCAAGAATCATAGGACTTGTTTCACACTGGATGGTTGTGGACGGTCTCTGACTGCCTGTATCTCACTTAGGTTCATCTTGAGATTGCCATTAGGGATGAAACCCAAAAATGAAATGAAGGTTACATGAAATTCGGACTTCTCCAGCTTGACATAAAGTCCATGACCAAGAAGCCACTTTCGGATACCTCTGACATGAGCAATGTGCTCCTCCATGGACTTCGAGAAAATTAGGACGCATACAAGTAGACAAAAGTGTACTTATGGAGAACATCCTGAAGCATGTAGTTTATAAGGGCCTGGAAACCTGCTATAACATTGCCTCTGGTTCAAGGGCCTGATGGTTGAGGCTCAATAACAGTTCCTGAACCTGGTGGTGTGTGACTTAAGGCTTCTTTACTTCCTCCTCACGGCATCAGCGAGAAGACAGCAAGGCCTGAGTGATGGGGGTCCGTGATGATGGATGCTGCTCTCCTGTGAAGCGCTCCCTGTAAATGTGCCCAGTGGTGGGGAGAGCTTTCCCTGTGATGGACTGGCAGAAGCCTCCCCTCCATCAAGGGCATCTTCAAGAAGTAGTGTCTCAAGAAGGTGGCATCCATCATGACGTATCCTTACCATTTCAGACATGGTCTCTACTTATTATGACCACCAGTGAGGAGGTACAACAGCATGAAGACCCACACTCAAATTTCAAGAACAGCTTCTTCCTCTTTGCCGTCAGATTTCTGGAAGGTCCGTGTACACAGTGAACACAGCTTCACTATTCCACTTTTGCATTATTTGTCTATTTTATAACTTGGAGTATTTTTTGTATTGCACTGTACTGCTGCCACTCTTCCTCTGTTCCCCGTTCTGTTTCTTTTTCTCTTCTCACCTGCCTATCATTTTCCCCAGTGTCCTCCTTACCTACCTCCTCTGGTCCTCTCTCCTCTCCTAACAGATTCTCCTGCAGCCCCTGCCCTGACCTTTCCTACCTACCTGGCTTCACCTATCGCCTTCCAGCCAGCTTCTTTCCCATCCCAGCACGCCCCCGCCCCTCCTTCCTCCTCCTTTGGCAGTCCCGGACATCCCACCCTGCAAAAACTCATTTCAGGGAGGTAGCACCATCAACTTGCGGGGGACTTCCGGAACTTCCAGGAGAGGTGGGATGTCTGCAATAGAGTAGCTCCTTAGCAGCTAGGCAGCTAGTTTAAATAACGTTAGCTATGCTAATGAACGAATGACACCTGTTAAACTCACCTCAACATGTCTTTTACAGTCTTAACCCACCATGGGCAATAGAAAAGTCACTGTTGCAAACAGTGCAGCGAGCAACATTGTCATTATTTTGACCCCTGTTAGGCATGGGTACACTTTAGGGTAGTCTGGGGTGACGTACATTTTATAGATTTTTGGAATACTCTCCCATGGCGCACTCTCTCTTTCTCTCTTTCTCTACCTTGTGGTCGCTCTCACGCTCTCTTGCTCTCTCTCATGCGCACATTCTCGCTCTCTTGCTGTCTCTCATGCTCTCTCTTTCTCGTGGTTGCTCTCTCTTGCGTGCTATCTCTTGCTCTCTCTCGTCGTCTCTCACTCTCTCTCACACTCTCTTTTGCTCTCTCGCGCGCTCTCGTTCTCTCTCACGCTCTCGCTTGCTCTCTCTCTCTCTCTCTCTCTCTCTCTCACTCTTGAAAAAATAGATTTTCGGGACATTGTATATAATTTGCGGGCATCAGGGAGCCACTATTAATATGCGGGAGACTCCCGGAACTTCCGGGAGAGGTGGGATGTCTGCAGTCTTGAGAAAGGGTTTATTCATTTCCATAGATGCTGCCTGACCTGCTGAGTTCCTCCAGCATTTTGGTGTGTTGCTTTGGATTTCCAGCATCTGCAGAGCTTCTCCTGTCTGCGACATAGTCAGTCAGTGATAATATACCTCATAAATAAATGACTGTATATTGTTGGTTTAAAGCTATGACCTCTCTTCCCGACAGCACTGTGGAATTACCTTCACCAGGACGACTGCAATTCACCCGTACCTTCACAAAGGCAGTCTGAGATTGTTCAGAACTGCTGATTGCATTTCCACAGAAGAACAAAAAGTAGTCTGGCAGCTTTTCAACAATAGAAAATTGACAATGATAACCTTAAATCAATAATAAAATTGAAAAAAATGATGAGAGAAAGAGCAATCTGAATAAAGGTTTTGCTGCTGAAAATGAATAGAACAGCTGAGAGGTCATTACACTCGCCCAGTAACATAAATAGCAGCACTTCAGGCGATCAAATTTTCTCATTTAACAATAGAATCATTTCAGAGATAGTGAGCAAATGTAGGTGTTTGAGAATATGAAATCAAACACATTTATTTAAGGGCAATTTCAGAAATAGACTGCTTTAACCCTTAAATAATCAGCACCCAAACTAAAAGCTGCAGTGATACTACCAGAATTTACATTGCTTTTACTTTTGACTCTGACTGTGAGTGGGAGCAGCATCTGTGAGGAGAGGAATTGTTGCATCAGAAGTTAATGCAGGACTGATGTTCTGGATTCATATTAGGTCTTAGAACACTACAGCACTGAAACGGGCTCTGCAGCCCGTCTAATCGGTGCCAAGTTATTATGCCGCCTTGTCCCATTGACCCGTACCTGAACCATAACCCTCCTTACCCCTCCCACCCATGCATCTATCCAAACTTCTCTAAAATGTTGAAACTGAACCCACATCCACTACTTCCACTGGTTGCACACTCCAATCTCTCACCACCCTCTGAGTGAAGAAGTTGCCCCTCAAGTCCCCCCCTTAAATATTCCACATTTCACCCTTAACCTATGACCTCCATTTCTAGTATCACCTGACCTCAAGGGGAAAAAAAACCTGCATGTATTCACCACACCTATTCCCATCATAACTTTGTAAATTAAATTTAATTATTTCTCTGTTAACAAACTTAACATGGTTACATGGTCGACACAACATTGTGGGCCAAAGGGCCTGTAATGTGCTGCAGATTTCTATGTATGTTCTATGTTAACCTTCAAGATAATAATTTTAAATTACAATTCAAATGCCTGGCCTGAATTTAGAGTTCAAATGGTTCAATTTAATATCAGAGAATGTATGCGTGTCTACAACCTGAATTTCTTACTCTTTGCAGGCATCTACAAAACAAAAAAAACCCAAAGAACAAATGACAGAAGATTCAGAACCCCAAATCCCCACCTCTCCCCTCCCATGCACAAGCACCAGCAAAAGAATCAACCCTCCCCCACTCGCTCCAGCAAAAGCTCTGAAACCCCCCCCATACAAGCAATCACAAAGCCCTTGATCCAGAGTCCATAACCCACCACTGGTATATCAGAGAGGGTCTCTCTACTAGTGAGGGAGAGAGAGATCACTGTGGCACTAATGGGAGCGGGAGACGAGCAGCTCGCTGTTCCGATGTTTTTCCATAGCAGGGAAATTAAGGGTTCAGGGGAAAAGGCAGGTAGGTGGAGATGAGTCCATGGCCAGATCAGCCATGATCTTATTGAATGGTGGAGCAGGCTCAACGGGCCAGATGGCCTACTCCTGCTCCTGTCTCTTATGTTCGTATATTCTAATGTTACAGTCTTCCCCGTTACTGCTCTGAGGTCCCTGACTAGGGGACTGACAGGCTCTCACTCAACATCTAGTTGCTCCTGATTCTGCATGATCTTTACCAATATCTCCCTCTTCTCACTCAGCAAGGTCAAGGTGGCCCAAAAAGCCTGTTTCTCTGCTGTACAACACTTTTGTACGATTCTAACCAGTTCATTAACTCATTGTTGTCTTGAAAAGGCAGCTCAATTAATTATAAAGAATGGTGTTTATTTAACCAGTAATTCTGAAATGTAATGGTTCAGAGACATTGTTCAAATCCCTTGCTGGCCATTGGAGAACTTAAATACAGCTAATTACCTGGATCTGTATTGAAGAGTTGGTGTCAGCACTGGTGACTGTTAACCTGATGGATTGCTATCTACATGTAAATAAAAATGATCTGGTTTCACAAGAATACTGGGAACAAAGGGAGTAGGAGTGAATTGTCAGGCCCTTCGAGCTTGCCCTTCCTGGTTGGAGGAGCAACACCTCATATTCCTGGCTAGTCTCCAATTCGATGACAAGAACATCGATTTCTCTAGCTTCTGGTAACCACATCCCTCTGCTCCCATCCCATCTTTTTTCTTGTTCCTCCCCCGCCCCTCCATTTTGGTGACCTGCTCACCTTTTTTCTTCTCCCCCACACTCGTAAACTTTCCATCACCTCTCTTGGCTCCCCATTTCCTTTTCTTTATTCCACTGTCTTCCCCTATCAGATTCCTTCTTCTTCAACCCTTTACCTCTTTTACTTATCATCCCTGAGCTTCTCCTTTCTTCTCCCCCAACAACCAGCTCGCCCCTCACCCATCACGTGCCAGCTTGTACTCTTCCCTTTCCTCCCGTCTTCGTACGCTGGTTTCAGCCCCCCTTCCTTTCCAGTCCTGTTGCAGTGCCTCAGCCCAAAGTGGAGATATTTATTCCCCCCCCCCCATAAATGCTGCCTGACTTGCATAGTTCCTCCAGCATTTTGTGTGCTGCCATATATGTGATCACAGCTGGTCTATGCTTGCCCCGACACCTTTTCTGCACTATTTCTCCATGCCTTTTTCTACTTCAATCTGACAAATGTAAATCCTGTTTCACTTTAAGCACCACTCACAGGCAGAGAATTGCAGTGATCCACCACCTGCTGTGAGAAGAGATTTCTGTGTGCCTTAGTTTGACTAATGGTCTTCAGGAAAGAATATTCACCTCTGACTGTATGTGACTCCAGGCCCACATCAGTGCCACTGACACTTAAATGCCCCCTGAAGTGGCTCAGCAGGAACAAATGGAGAAGGCCAAAAAATTGTCTTTCCAGTGACATCCAAACCCGATAAATGAATCAAACAATACAAACAAATCAAACAAATGAATCAGGATGAAGGGTCTCGGCCCAAAACATCGACTGTACCTCTTCCTATAGATGCTGCCTGGCCTGCTGCGTTCACCAGCAACTTTTATGTGTGTTGCTTGAAATTCCAGCATCTGCAGATTTCCTCGTGTTTGCATTTTTAAAATCAAACAACAAAATTCTTTCCCGACTATTCCCATTCCTAATATCTAGTTTTAGAGACACAGCATGGTAACAGGCCCTTCCGGTCCAGTGAGGCCGAGCTGCCCTGTTACACCCATGTCAGTAATTAACTTAGCAACCCGTATGTCTTGGAAGGTGGGAGAGAACCGGAACAGCTGAAGGAAACGCACACGTTGCAGGGAGGATGTACAAACTCCTTACAGGCGGCAGTGGGACCTGAGCCCTGCTTGCTTGCACCGTGATCACATCACATTAATCTCCATGCCACAGAAGTACTATCAGGTGTGGACATGTTTTCATGGGCAGAATCAGAAATGCCCCTGTACATGGTGTCCTTGCAGCTAAGGATTAACTGCATTATTTTGATGGGAGTCACATATCGAGTAGGCTGAGTAAGAATGGTAAATTTCTGTCCACAGAGAATATTAATAAATCATTCGGGGTGTTTTTATGACGATCGAGCAGGCGGACAATTATCATTACTGAGACTAGCTTTATATTCCAGATTTATTTTCATTGAATTTAAGTCCCCAGCTGCCATGATCAGATTTGAATTCATGTCAGTGGATTAGTGATCCAGATGGATGGATTAATGGTCTGGAAACATTATTATTATTGCAGTGTGTGTGTGTGCGCCTGTGTGTGTGTCTGTGTCTCTGTATGTGTATGTGTCTATGTCTGTGTGAGTATGTGTGTATATGTGTCTGTATGGAATGTGTGTGTGTATACGTATCTGTGTCTGTGTGAGTGTTTATGTACGTATGTGTGGGCATGTGTGTGTGTGGGTGTGAGTGTGTCTGTGTTAGTGTGTGTGTGTGTGTGCATGCCTGTATGAATGTGTGTGTGTTTATGTACGTATGTGTGTGTGTGTATGTGTGTGTGCATACACATATGTCTCGATGTGTGAGTGTGTGTAGGTACGTCTGTGGTTGTGTTCAGCCCAGGAAGCTGCACGATTTATATACAAATTCCTTATGAGTACATACCTACTGTATCTGTCTGCACACAAAGGCCTTCTATACAAAATGGAAAGTGAGCCCTCTCTGTGAGTCACAAGAGATTCTACAGATGTTGGAAATCTTGAATGACACACACAAAATGCTGGAGGGGAATGAACGGTCAACATTTTAGGCCAAGATCCTTCATCAGGAAGTGTCTCAGCCCAAAACATTGACTATTCTCCTCCATAGATGCTACTTGACCTACTGAGTTTCTCCAGCGTTTTGTGTGTCCCTCTGTGTGAGAAATGGCCAGGAATTGTGAATTCAACATAGGCAGAGAAGAAATATGACTCAAAGACATCCAGGGATGCAAGATGGCAACTTATTGTAAACTGCTGTGTGTGGATCGACTCAAAAATTCTAGTAGAATTGTTCACTGATGTGATGAAATAATCTGCATGGATGGATGCAAATGTTTTCACTGTATCTCAGTACATGTGACAATAATAATCTAATTGTAGTTTGGAATTCGATATCCATTGTTCATCTAGAAAAAGACACTTCTTGTCCTATTTCCAGGTAGCAAGGACAGCTCTCATCCTGAAGCTAGCCAAGGAACGACACCTCTCCGGTCTGCAACTTAGGGAGGACCGCTCTCATCCTAGATCAAGTCTTGGAGTCCATGTACATAGAAAACCTTCAAAAGTGGCTGTTAACTTTGATAGGGTGCTAAAGAAGATATATGGAGTGTTGGCCTTCATGGGTTGGGAGATTGAGTTCAAAAGCCATGAGGGAATGTTGCTACTGTATGAAACCCTGGTTATGCCACACTTGGAATATTATGTTCCGTTCAGGCCACCTCATTATAGGAAGCAAACACGAGGAAATCTGCAGATGCTGGAATTTCAAGCAACACACATAGTAGCCTCCAACCTGATGGCATGAACATTGACTTCTCTAACTTCTGTTAATGCCCCACCTCCCCTTCGTACCTCGTCTGTTATTTATTTATCTTTTATTATTATATATTTTTTTCTCTCTCTCCTTTTTTTCCCTCTGTCCTTCTCACTATACTCCTTGCCCATCCTCTGGGCTTCCCCGCTTCCCTTTTCTTTCTCCTTAGGCCTCCCATCCATCCCATGATCCTCTCATATCCCTTTTGCCAATCACCTGTCCAGCTCTTGGCTCCATCCCTCCCCCTCCTGTCTTCTCCTATCATTTTGGATCTCCCCCTCCCACTCCCACTTTCAAATCTCTTACTAACTGTTCCTTCAGTTAGTCCTGACGAAGGGTCTCGGCCCGAAACATCGACCGTATCTCTTCCTAGGGATGCCGCCTGGCCTGCTGCGTTCACCAGCAATTTTTATGTGTGTTGCTCATTACAGGAGGATGTGAAAGCTTTCGAGTGGAGATTGACCAGAATGCTTCCTGGGTCAGTGAGAATGCCTTCTGAGAATAGGTTCAACAAGCTTAGGGTTTTTCTCTTTGGAGCGAAGGGGAATGGGAAGTGACTTGATGGAGACAAGTGACAAGATGATAACAGGCATTGATCAAGTGGATAGCTAGAGATTTTTTCCCCCATGGTGGAAATGACTAATACAAAGGGGCATAATTATAACTTTGGAGGAAAGCACAGGGAAAATGTCAGCTAAGTTTTTTACACAGAGGGTGGTGAGTACATTAAACACCCTGCCAGGAGTGGTGGTACAGGCACGTATATTAGGGACATTTAAGAAACATTTAGATAGGCACATGGATGATCCGGAAGGAAGGGTTAGTTTGACCTTAGAGTCAGTTAAAAGTTTGGAACAACACTGGAGGCTGAAGGGCTTGTACTATGCTGTAATATTCTATGTTTGATGTAACCAGGGGAAGATATCTTGTATCCTGTCTCCAGCTAGGGAAGGAAGCCTCTCATCCTAGATTCAGCTAGGAAAAACACCTTTCATCTTCTCTCCCAACTACGAAAGAAGCCTCACATCCTGGATGCCACCAGAAACCCCAGAAAAAGTGAAGTAAAATCGGGGTTCAGCATTCAAAGTTCAATCATGAGGCCTCCAATGCTGGGAATGGGAATAATTGGGAAATAATTTTATTCCAGGATCTGAACGTCTTTGCAAGGACCACGTTTTATTGCCTTCTTTCTTACTGACCAGCAAGATGACTTAGGGAAGGTTAACTGCCATGTGGTCTTTGCAGTGATCCACCCCACCCCACAGCATTGTTGGTCTGTAATCACACATAGGCCACACTGGAGGAAAATTGATTTGCAAATCTTAACAAAATATCATAACAAAAATTCAATCCTTTGTCCAAGCACAAGAGTTCCTGCAGATGTTGGAAATCCAGAGTTATAGAGGCAAAATGCTGGAGGAACTCAGTGGGTCAGGCAGCATCTATAGAGAGGAATAAACAATTGATATGAGTCAACAATCCTGATGAAAGGTCTCGGTCCAAAATATTGACTGTTTATCCATTTCCATCGATGCTGTCTGATCTGCTGAGTTCCTCTAGCATTTTGTGTGTGTTACTCATTTATTTTTGTCTGGTCCTTGCAAAATGTTTGAAGAATCTGCCACCAGTGAGTCTCAGTAACATTTCAGACAACACTTGTATATTTAGGAAGATTTAAATTCAAACAGAGCTCCAGAATACCAGAAAGTTCATTATCTGCGGCTGTCAGCAGTGGAGAGAGGCTCTTGGTTCTGTCAATATGATTCCTTTCAGATGATGTGAGCACACAATGACATGAAGGCAGGAGAGTAAGTCTATTCAGCCTTCTGTGTGGGCATAAACAGCTGGGTTGTCTCCAAAGCACTTCAGGAGGCGTGCTCCTTCCAGCCCAATGTGATATCTCCAGTGGGCAAATTTACCAATTAGTGAGAGTGGGATGGCTACATGACAAGAGGTACGTACTGTACAACCATCTACTACCACTCTCCGGCTTCTCACACAGAGCCAATGTCTAATCCAATTTACTACCTCATCCTGAATGTTGAGTGACTGAACATTCTTGACCAACTTCCCATGCAGGACCTTGTCAAATAACTTACTAAAGTCTATGTAGACAACGTCCATTGTCTCGTCTTTATCCACTTTCCTTGTAATTTCCTTGAAAAAATCTATAGATTGGTTAGGAAGCCATGCTGATTATCCTTAATCAGTCCATGTCTATCCAAATACTTATATATAAAGTCCTTCAGAATAACTTCCAAAAATTTTCCCACAACTGATGTCAGACTCATCAGCCTATAGTTTCCTGGTTTCTGTTTAGAACCATTTTTAAATAGTGGAACAGCATTGGCCATCCGCCAATCCACTGATACCTCTCCTGTTGCTAAGGATGTTTTAAAAATCTCTGCTAGGGCCCCAGCAATTTCTGCACTTGCCTCCCGTAGGATTTGAGGGAACACCTTTTTAGGTCCTGGGGACTTATCCACCCTGATTTGCCTCAGGTTAGCAAACACCTCCTCCTCTGTAATCTGTACAGTTTGTAAAGCATTTCATTAGAATAAGGGGAAATATGAAGCTATCAGGCAGGAACTTGGAAGCGTAAATTGAGAACAGATGTTCTCAGAGAAATGTACGGCAGAAATGTGGCAAATGTTCAGGGGATATTTGCGTGGAATTCTGCATAGGTACATTCCAATCAGAAAGGGAGATGATGGTAGGGTACAGGAACCATGATGTACAAAGGATGTTAAAAATCTAGTCAAGAAGAAAATCTTACGAAATGTTCAAACAACTAGGTAATGATAGCGATCTAGAAGATTATAAGGCTAGCAGGAAGGAGCTTAAGAATCAAATTAGGAGAGCCAGAAGGGGCCATGAGAAGGCCTTGGCGGACAGGATTAAGGAAAACCCCAAGGCATTCTACAAGTATGTGAAGAGCAAGAGGATAAGATGTGAGATAATAGAACCAATCAAGTGTGACAGTGGAAAAGTGTGTATGGAACTGGAGGAGATAGCGGAGGTACTTAATAGATAGTATTCTTCAGTATTCACTACAGAAAAGGACCTTGGCGATTTAGGGATGACTTACAGCAGACTGAAAAGCTTGAGCATATAGATACTAAGAAAGATGATGTGCTAGAACTTTTGGAAAGCATCAAGTTAGATAAGTCACCAGGACCAGATGAGATGTACTCCAGGCTACTGTGGGAGGCGAGGGAGGAGATTGCTGAGCCTCTGGCGATGATCTTTGCATCATCAGTGGGGATGGGAGAGATTCCAGAGGATTGGAGGGTTGCAGATGTTGTTCCCTTATTCAAGAAAGGGAGTAGAGATAGCCCAGGAAATTATAGACCAGTGAGTCTTACTTCAGTGGTTGGTAAGTTGATGGAGAAGGTCCTGAGAGGCAGGATTTATGAACATTTGGAGAGGCATAATATGATTAGGGATAGTCAACATGGCTTTGTCAAAGACAGGTCATACCTTATGAGCCTGATTGAATTTCTTGAGGATGTGGCTAAACACATTGATGAAGGTAGAGCAGTAGATGTAGTGTATGTGGATTTCAACAAGACATTTGATAAGGTGCTCTATGCAAGGTTTATTGAGAAAGTAAGAAGACATGAGATCCAAGGGGACTTTGCTTTGTGGATCCTGAATTGACTTGCCCACAGAAGGCAAAGAGTGGTTGTAAATGGGTCATATTCTGCATGGAGGTCGGTGACCGGTGGTGTGCCTCAGGGATCTGTTCTGGAACTCCTTCTCTTTGTGATTTTTATAAATGACCTGGATAAGGAAGTGGAGGGATGGGTTAGTAAATTTTCTGGTGGCACAAAGGTTGAGGGTGTTGTGGATAGTGTGAAGGGCTGTCAGAGGTTACAGCAGGAAATCGATAGGATATAAAACTGGGCTGAGAAGTGGCAGATGGAGTTCAACCCAGATAAGTGTGAGGTGGTTAATTTTGTTACAGTATGTCAAATATGATGGCAGAAGATAGCATTAATGGTAAGACTCTTAGTAGTGTGGAGGATCTTGGTTCCTGGGGTCGGTGTCCTTAGGACACTCTAAGCTGCTGCACGTTGACTCTGTGATTAAGAAGGCATACAGTGCGTTGGCCTTCATCAACCAAGAGATTGAGTTCAAGAGTCGAGATGTATTGTTACAGCCGTATAGGACCCTGGTCATTCCCCACTTGGAGTACTGTGCTCAGTTCTAGTCGCTTCACTACAGGAAGGATGTGAAAGCCATAGAAAGGGTGCAGAGGAGACCTACAAGGATGTTGCCTGGTTTAGGGGGGAATGCCTTGCTAGAATAGATTGAGTGAACTTGGTCTTTTCTCCTTGGAGCGACGGAGGATGAGAGGTGACCTGATATAGATATATAAGGTGATGAGAGGCTTGATCGTGTGGATAGTCAGAGGCTTCTTCCCAGGGCTGAAATGGCTAACACGAGAGGGCACAGGTTTAAGGTTCTTGGAAGTAGGTACAGAGGGGATGTCAAGAGTAAGCTTTATACGCAGAGAGTGGTGAGTGTATGGAAGAAGCTGCTGGCGACTGTGGTGGAGGTGGATACAATAGGGTCTTTTAAGAAGCTCCTGGATAGGTACATGGAGCTTAGATAAATAGAGGGCTATGGGTAACCCTAGGTAATTTCTTAAGTACATGTTCGGTATAGCATTGTGGGCCAAAGGGTCTGTATTGTACTGTAGGTTTTCTATGTTTCTATGTTTCAATCCACACTTGCCAGATCATTTCTGATACCATCAAAATTGGCCTTTCTCTAACTTAGAATCTCAACCCATGGACCAGACCTATCTTTTTGTATATTTATTTTGAAACTAATGGCATTGTGGCCTCTGGTTGCAAAGTGTTCCACTACACAAAGTTCTGTCACCTGCTCTACCTCAGTCACTAATAGCGGATCCAGTATTGCACGCTCTCTTTTTTGGGACTTCTGTGTACTGATGAAGGAAACTTTCCTGAACACTTATAACAAATTGAACCACAGAATACTGATCAAACAGTCCTGTCCCTCTTGCCACCAAGTTTCACTAATGGCTATACTTTCTTATATATTTTAGAAATTGAAGATTAAAAAAAATAGTGATTGAAATGCATTTGAGAATTTTTATATTTCTCTAGAGATAAAAGATTTTAAATACGCTTCACAACATATGACGTATAGGTTTCAAAAATTGTCAATGTATCTTTGAACTGTTAGTGTCAGCGTTTGTGAATGCAGACCTTTGCATTAGCCACTCCAGGTCAGAGAAGTGTGGAGACTGAGAGGGAGGCAGGGATTGAGAAGAGGTGCAGAGGCAGGTGCCAGAAGGTGGGGGTTGGTGAAGAAGGGGTGAAGGACTGATAACAGGTGAGGGGATCGTGGAGAGTGGAAGAAGGAGAGGTCAAAGTCAAACAAGAGAAAATCTGCAGATGCTGGAAATCCGAGCAACACGCACAAAATGAAGGAGGAACTCAGCAGCCAAGCAGTGTCTATGAAAAAGACTACGGTCGACGGTTCAGGCCAAAACCCTGTGACAGGTTCCTCCAGCATTTTGTGTGCTCAAGATCAAAGTACATACATGCTGGCATATATTACCTCAAGGTTCATTATCTTGCAGTCATTTAGAGAAAAATAAAGACATATCATAGAATTCATGAAAGAGCTATACATTAACAAAAACTGACAAACAACTAATGTGCAAAAGAAGGCAGGTGATGCAAATAAAAAATAACTTTTCGAACATGAATTGTAGAGACCTTGAAAGTTGAGTCTGTAGGTTGTGGAATCAGTTCAGAGTTTTGGTAAGTGAATTTATCCATGCTGATTCTAAGTCTGATGGTTGAAGTGTAATAACTGTGGGACTTAAGGCTTATATACTTCCTGCCTGACAGCAGTAGCAAGAAGAGAGCATGGCCTGGATTGGTGTAGTTTATAGGAAGATTTTAATGCTGAGAGGAAAGGAGGAGGGAGAGGTTAAGGATGAGGAATGGTAGGAGTGGGGTGTGAAGAGGGATGGAGGGATAGAGGAAAGGGAAGGAGGGATAGAGGAAAGGGATAAAGGTCATCTGAAGCCTAGTCACTGCTTAGCTCCGATTCTTCCTCCTGGTGTGGAAGGTCAGCTCTGCAGGTGGACAGAGTTGTAAGACCATGAAGGGCCAAGGCAGGCAGAAAATGGAAGAGCTAAGGGATAAGATAAAGACCAGGTGCTACCACTAATTACACAGTAATCAAACCCCAACTCACCATTGTGGAGTACGGATCACATTGAGTGAACATTCCACCACACCCTGCACCCACCCCCCACCCCCCACCCCCCACCTGGAAACCACTTCCCAGCTGATAGGCAAGGTCAAGTCCAATGCACAGACCTGCAGGCATCTGCTGGTGTCACAGACAGAAAAGCTCACCCCTTGATCTTTCCTGTCTTTAGCTCTTGCTGCCTCAGTAAAGCAGCCATTGTAATCAAAGATCCCGCCCACCCTGGACATTTTCTCTTCTCCCCCTCCCATCGGGCAGAAGGTGGAAAAGTCCATGAAACCATAAGACATGGGGGCTAAATTAAACCATTCAGCCCGTCGAGTCTGCTCTGCCACTCCATCACAGCTGATCCCGGATCCCACTCAACCTCACACATCTGCCTTCTCGCCATATCCTTTGATGCCTGACCGATCAAGATGCGATCAACTTCTGCCTTAAATATACGCACAGACTTGGCCTCAACCGCAGTCTGTGGCAGAGCATTCCACAGATTTACTACTCTCTGCCTAAAAAAAAAATTCCTCCTTACTTCCACTCTAAAGGGTCGCCTCTCAATTTTGAGACCATACCTTCTAGTTCTGGAAACCTCCACCATAGGAAACATCTTCTCCATATCCACCTTATCTAAACCTTTCACAACATTCAGTAGGTTTCAATGAGATCCCCCGCATTCTTCTAAATTCCAGTGAGTACAGGTCCAGAGCTGCCGGACGTTCCTCATATGTTAACCCCTTCATTCCCAGAACCATCCTCATGAACCTCCTCTGGACTCTCTCCAATGACAACACACCCTTTCTGAGATTTGGGGCCCAAGACTGTTGATAATACTCCAAGTGTGCCCTAACTAGTGTCTTATAAAGGTTGAGAATTATCTCCTTGCTTTTATATTCTATCCCCCTTGAAATACATGCCAACATTGCATTTGCCTTCTTTACCACAGACTCAACTTGTAAATTAACCAACTGGAAGTCTTGCACAAGGACTCCTAAGTCTCTCTGTACCTCTCATGTTTGAACCTTCTCCCCAGTTAGATGATAGTCCACACTATTGTTCTTTTACTAAAATGCATTATCATACATTTCCCAACACTATATTCCATTTTCTACGTTTTGCCCATTCTTCTAATTTGTCTAAGTCCTGCTGCAATTGCATTGTTTCCTCAACTGTACCTACCCCTCCACCTATCTTCATATTATCAATGAATTTTGCCACAAAGCCATCAATTCCATTATCTAAATCATTGACAAAGAATGTGGAAAGCAGCGTTCACAACATTGACCCCTGAGGAACACCACGAGTCACTGGCAGCCAACCAGAAAAAGCCTCTTTTATTCCCACTGGCTGCCTCCTGCCTGTCAGCCATTCTGCTATCCATGCCAGTTTCTTTCCTGTATGCCATAAGAATTTATCTTGTTAAGCATCCTCATGTGAGGCACCTTATCAAACGCCTTCTGAATATCCAAGTAAATGAAATCCACTGCCCCTCCTTTGTCCACCCTGCTTGTTATTTCCTTGAAGAACTCTAACAGATTTATCAGACAAGATTCACCTTTACAGAAACCATGCTGACTTTGACTTATTTTTCATTAGTCTCCAAGTACCTAGAAATCTCATCCTTGATGATGGACTCCAACACTTTGCCAACCACTGAGGTTAGGTTAATTTCCTTTCTTTTCCCTTCCTCCCTTCTTAAAGTGTGGAGTGACACTTGCAATCTTCCATTCCTGAAAGCCCTTGCCACCTCGCTCAAGGGCAGCTTCTCTCACACTGTTATCAGTCTCCTGAATGGACGTTTTGGACTCTTGACCTCACAATCTGGCTTCTTATAATCTTGCACCTTGTTCTTTACCTGCACTACCCTTTCTCTGTAGTTTTTAGACTTTATTCTGTACTGGTATTGCTTTACCTTGTTCTACCTCAATGCCCTGTATAATGATTTGATCTGTATGAACAGTTTGCATGACAAGCTCTTCATTGTGTTTGGTACATGTGACAATACTAAACTAATGCCAATACCACTCTGCGCACGGAATTATTCTGAGAGCTGGCTTAGCCATGCCTCCTCCAGGCTTACCAAATACTGAAGATTTTAAATTTGTAAATGTCCCTGGTACTGTATACAAAAAGTAAATATTCATATACATGTTAAGTGCTATTCAAAACTATTTAAATCTTTTGTTTGAAGATATTAAAACATTTAATAATACTTGGTGACATAAGAGAGTGCAGATAATGGAATCTGGAGCAACACATGATCTGCTGGAGGAACTCAGAGGTTCGGTAGGGAAAAGGAATTGTTGATGCCTCAGGTCTGAAACCTGCACCATGTACTGTATGTCAGGTGTATCGTGTTGTTGGTGGTTTATTATGCACCCATACAGTGCCAAGCTTGTCTTGTACACTGTTTGTACAGATCAAATCATCACATGTGCATTGAGGTAACACAATAACAATGGAGAATGAAGTGTAAAAGCTAGAGAGAAATGGTAGTGTAGGTAAAAGATAAAGAGTAAGGTTATAATGGGGTAGATTGTGAGGTCAAGAGTTCATCTTATTGTACAAAAGTCTGATAACAGTGTGATAGAAGCTGTCCTTGGCCCTGGTGGTAGGAGCTGGCATACCAAATTGTATGCATCCAGACAGAATGCTTTCCATGGGGCATCTATAACAATTGGTAAGAGTGGACAGAGACATGCTGAGGTAGTAGACACATAAGGAGGCCATTTGGCCCATTGCATCCATTGCAGGTTCCATTGATCCTAAATGCATTTCTACTCACATAGCTACAACATAGAAATGCAAACATTTCTGTTTTAACCCTTTGCCTTCCGGGCATTATTTGCTTTCATATCAGAGGGCACAGGTATCTATGCCCGACACACATCCAGGAAGGGTGAGAGATCAGCTGAAAGGATCAAGGAGAAGCCTGACTCTAAAAGGTGGTTGAAAAATCTGGATATTTGCCTTTGCAGAGTTAGAGGGACAAATGGAATCGGTAAACTGGTTTATTTTTGTCCCCTGTGCAACCAAGCACTCTGTTTTGCTTCCCAGGATGTTGAGTTAATACAATGGTAAAACTACTACAGAGTGCAGAATATAGGGACACAGTTACAAAGAAAGTGCAGTGCAGGCCGACAATAAGGTGCAAGGCCATGACAGGATAAACTGTGAGGTCAAGCATCCATCTTCTCAAATAACAGATCAATTCAAGTGTCTGATAACAGATGGATAGAAACTATGTTAAGTTTTATAACTCCAGAAATTAATTGAATGAAAAAGACAGGAACCAGGGTATTTGTCTACTTTGTTTTTCTTTACCTTTTCTTTTAAGTGAGGTGCTCACATATGACGTGGTGGCATAATGACATATGCCATTCATATACTTCTTCCATATAACCCGCAAGAAATTATGTAAAGAAAGAATGCTGAATCAAACAACATATTTACAATATTACTCAAATATTAAATACACAACACTCCTCCCTGCTTAGTTATAAACTGCAACTCAATATAAAATGTATCTCAACTCAAATGTAAACCATATTGCTCTCTAGTCATTTATATATAGTGTATTATATAATATAACTACTACATAGACTTCCACAGCATAGTAAAGTTTAAATTGTCTCATTTAGACCTAAAGAGTGGAGGAGGTAGAGGATTTCTTGCTCTTGTGGGATGACGTCTTTCCTGACAAGGGGGTTGCTCTGCTTGACAGGTGGGACTTGTGACTGTGTAATCTGGGGTTATGGGCCTTACCCTGTGGTGGTTATAGGAACTGACTCTGGGAATGCAAGAAGTGGTTTTGACAGCACTGGACACTTTCCTTCTTGAACAATTGACTCTGTTCTCCCCAACTGATTGAAATGCCATCTCCAGATGATATCAGATGCAATCTCCACTATGTAGGAGAGTGGTCCAGTTCCACCCTTAATCTTTACAGTACCATTTTTGATCACCTCTGTAGTCCATCACAAAGACTGCTTGTCTAGGAGTGAAACACAAAACCTCCTTGTTTGAGCAGCCTTCAATTTGTCTCGGCCATTTGTACTGCATACTCCTTCTGAGATTGGGTTTGAGGAGATCCAAGCGCGAGCGCAAGGGGCGAACGAGGAACGGTATTGGTGGTGAACTGTTGGTTGTGAAGCGTGCTGTATTGCGAAATGCAAGGAGGAAGTTGGTGAGCTGTGGATTCAGTGTCAGTGTAGTGTTATTTGCTGACATTGCTTGCAGTGCGTTCTTTAGACTGTGGGCAAAACTTTCCACCAAGCCATTTAGTAACTGGGTGGTACGGTGCAGATGTATTGTGCCTTATTCCATTCATTTTCAGGAATGACTGAAACTTTTCTGCAACAAACTGTGGCCCATTGTCACTGACTAAGCGTTCCAGAACACCATTCCTTGAGAAGAGGCTTCTTGGCACATCAACAGTGTGAGGCTGCAGATATCCAAAGCAACACACACAAAACGCTGGAGGAACACAGCAGATCAGCCAACACCTATGGAATAGACAGCTGGTGTTTCAGGCTGAGACCCTTCCTCAGTTCCTCACAGGAAGTGAAACACTTCTGGCCTCTTTGTAGCTGCATCCTCTACTACTGAGAAATGTGTGCCTATGAATGATCCAGCAAAATCCACATGAATTTTCTGCCAGAGGAATACAGGCCATTCCCAGCGATGGAGAAGTGCTGCTCTTGACAACTTTTGGTTATGTTGGTGTCCCAAACAGTGTATGACAAGCTGCTCGATCTGCTGATCAATGCCAGACCACCAGACAAAGCTTTGAGACAATGTTTTCATTTTGACCACATCTATTTGAGTGGCATGTAGCTCCTTCAAAACTTAGTTCTTAGCTTGGATTGTACAACAACTCTCAATCGCCACACAAGCAACCCCCATCCAGTGCGAGTTTATCCGGGCGCTGGTAAAAATGGGGGAACTGGAATTTCTGCAGCACCTTCCAGCCATCTTGGGTTTCTGCATCTGTGACTTATCTCTCGGCCTTGGGGCATCCACCACCGTTTGAATTTTCTCAACACACTTGCTCTGCGTCAATGGTGTGACCAGAGTAAGTAATGCTTGTTTACAGAATTCACATGTGCTGCATCAGACTTCGAGCCTATCATCTTCCATTCCTTTTAACACCATCTCCAGATTTTGAAGATGTTCTTTGTCTTCTCCAGAGGTAACAATGATGTCATCCAGGTAACTCTGAGTGCATGAGGCAACCTTGCAGCACCTGGTTCGTAGTTTTCTACCAGGTGCAAATGCTACCCCCAGAAATAAGCCTATTATAAGGATAAAGCCCTTTGTGAGTGTTTATGGTGAGAAACACGTTGGACTCTTCTTCCATCTCCACCTGTAGGTAGGCCTCAGCTAAGTTCTCTTTGCTGAAGTGTTTTCCTCCAGAAATGTTTGCAAAGACATCCTTTATCCTAGACAGAAGGTATTGATCTACGTTCAGTACTGGGTTGATGGTCACATTAAAGTCACGACAGATCCTGACAGACCATTCCTTCTTGGCTAATGAGTCCTGAGTTCTACTAGGCCTTGGAAAGGATTCCTTCAAGCTTTGTGCAATCTAACTCACTAGATACTTTACCACGGATGGTATGAGCAACCACACAGGCTTTGTAAAACTTAGGTGTGCCTTTTTCATTTAACACTATTTTATCCCTGATATGTTTGAGTTTTCCAATGCTATCCTTGAATTCTGCTCTGGCATCATTCAGTATCTTTCTTAATTCACTTTCAGTTGACTCTGTTGCAGGAGATGTGGCATGCAAATTGTAGATGGATCTCCAATCAAGTTGTAGTTGTTTCGGACAAACATACGTCCACAATGCTGGCCCTCCTGTTTTTACCACACACAACCCCAATTTAATTTGTTGGTTGTTGTATTTCACTGTTACAGAAGTCCGCTTTTCACCAGTATCAGTTCTTAGCTGGGTATCTGTAGGCTTCAGTATATTTGAAATACTGTTCAACCTCATTTTGTGAAATGACTGGAACACCCGAGGCAGTGTCCAATTCCATTTTCCTTCTAGTGTAAGCTATATTGCTTGTCTACTTAAAAACGCAGACATGAGGAAATCTGCAGATGCTGGAAATTCAAGCAACGCACACAAAAAATGCTGGTGAACGCAGCAGGCCAGGCAGCATCTATAGGAAGAGGTACAGTCGACGTTTCGGGCCGAGATCCTTCGTCAGGACTAATTGAAAGAAGAGATAGTAAGACATTTGAAACTGGGAGTGGGAGGGGGAGATCTGAAATGATAGGAGAAGACAGAAGGGGGAGGGATGGAGCTAAGAGCTGGAAAGTTGATTGGAAAAAGGGATACCAGGCTGGAGAAGGGAGAGGATCATGGGACGGGAAGCCTGGGGAGAAAGAGAAGGAGGGAGGGGAGTCTGGAGGGTGGAGAGCAGGAAAGGAGTTATAATGAGAGGGACAGAGGGAGAAAAAAGAGAGAGGGAAAAAAAAGGGGTTAAAATATATATATATATACGAAAAAATATTAAATAAACAAATAAAGGATGGGGTGTGAAGGGGAGGAGAGGCATTGACAGAAGTTAGAGAAGTCAATATTCATGCCATCAGGTTGCAGGCTACCCAGACGGAATATAAGGTGTTGTTCCTCCAGCCTGAGTGTGGCTTCATCTTGACAGTAGAGGAGGCTGTGGATAGACATATCAGAATGGGAATGGGACGTGGAATTAAAATGTGTGACCACTGGGAGATCTTGCTTTCTCTGGTGGACAGAGCGTAGGTGTTCAGCGAAACAGTCTCCCAGCATGTGTTGGGTCTCGTCAATATATAGAAGGCCGCATCAGGAGCACCGGACGCAGTATATCACCCCAGCCAACTCACAGATAAAGTGTCGCCTCACCTGGAAGGACTGTCTGGGGCCCTGAATGGTAGTGAGGGAGGAAGTGTAAGGGCATGTGTAGCACTTGTTCTGCTTACAAGGATAAGTGCCAGGAGGGAGATTGGTGGGAAGGGATGGGGGGGGGGGGGTGAAATGAACGGACAAGAGAGTCATGTAGGGAGCGAACCCTACCGAAAGCAGAAATGGTGGGGAGGGAAAGATGTGCTTAGTGGTGGAACCCCACTGGAGGTGGCGGAAGTGACGGAGAATTATATGTTGGACCCGAAGGCTGGTGGGGTGGTAGGTGAGGACCAGGGGAACCCTATTCCTCGTTGGGTGGTGGGAGGATGGGGTGAGGGCAGATGTGCATGAAATGGGGAGATGCATTTGAGAGCAGAATTGATGCTGGAGGAAGGGAAGCCTCTTTCTTTAAAAAAGGAAGACATCTCCTTCATCCTGGATTGAAAAGCCTCATCCTGAGAGCAGATGCGGTGGAGATGGAGGAATTGCGAGAAGGGGATGGCATTTTTGCAAGAGACAGGGTGGGAAGAGGAATAGTCCAGGTAGCTATGAGAGTCCGTAGGCTTATAGTAGACATCAGTAGATAAGTTGTCTCCAGAGATAGAGACAGAAAGATCAAGGGGAGGGAGGGGAGGGAGGTGTCGGAAATGGACCAGGTAAACTTGCGGGCAGGATGAAAGCTGGAGGCAAAGTTAATGAAGTCAATAAGCTCAGCATGCGTGCAGGAAGCAGTGCCACTGCAGTCATCGATGAAGCGAAGGAAGAGTGGGGGACAGGTACCAGTATAGGCTTGGAACATGGATTGTTCCACAAAGCCAACAAAAAGGCAGGCATAGCTGGGACCCATACGGGTGCCCATGGCTACACCTTTAGTTTGGAGGAAGTGGGAGGAGCCAAAGGAGAAATTGTTAAGAGTAACGACTAATTCCACTAGACGGAGGAGAGTTGTGGTAGAGTGGAACTGGTTAGGTCTGGAATCCAAAAGGAAGTGGAGAGCTTTGAGACCTTCCTGGTGGGGGATGGAAGCATATAGGGACTGAACATCCATGGTGAAAATAAAGCCATGGGAGCCAGGGAACTTAAAATCATTGAAAAGATTCAGAGCGTGAGAAGTTTCACGAACATAGGCGGGAAGGGATTGAACAAGGGGGGATAAAACAGTGTCGAGGCATGCAGAAATGAGTTCGGTAGGGCAGGAGCAAGCTGAGACAATGGCCCTCTCACCCCAACCCTCTCCTCTCCACTGACATCACCAGCCTCCCTCCCCCTCCCCCCTCTGATCCCACCTCATCCGTGCCGGGTCTTTACTATCCCCTCCAACCTTCCACTCTCTGAGGCAGAGCCCTCTGCCCTCAGTAAGAGCCTTACCTTTGTCCCCCTTCGCCCACACCTCAGCGTGTTCCGCGTGCGCCATAACGCTGAACTCTTCTTCTGCCGGCTCCGTCTTCAAGCCCACTTCTTCGGCAAGGCTCTCCCACCTCTACTAATGACCCCTTCTCCTGTCTTCAACCCTCCTCCTCTTCATGGACACC
Source organism: Mobula birostris (assembly GCF_030028105.1). Lineage (NCBI taxonomy): Eukaryota > Metazoa > Chordata > Chondrichthyes > Myliobatiformes > Myliobatidae > Mobula > Mobula birostris. Next base: position 2,240,541 of record NC_092401.1, on the reverse strand, counting down.
CCGCTCTGCTCTTCTGCCTGCTCTGGATCTCTTTATTGCTAACTGCTGATGGGATATCAACTGTCTTGACTTCACCACACTTTGTTCCAATTCCAACCTCACTCCTTCTGAACATCCCTCCACACTAATCCTAACCATGCTATAAAACCCACCAATAGGGGGGTGCTGTTGTAGTCTGGCGTACTGACCTCTACCTTGCCGAGGCACAGCGACAACTCGCCGATACCTCCTTATTTACCCCTCGATCGTGACCCCACTAAGGAGCACCAGGCCATTGTCTCCCACACCATCACCAACTTTATCAACTCAAGGGATCTCCCATCCACTGCTACCAACCTTATAGTTCCCACCCCCTGCCCTTCCCATTTTTACCTCCTACCCAAGATCCACAAACCCGCCTGTCCAGGTCGACCCATTGTCTCAGCTTGCTCCTGCCCCACCAAACTCATTTCTGCATACCTCGACACGGTTTTATCCCCCCTTGTTCAATCCCTTCCTACCTATGTTCGTGACACTTCTCACGCTCTGAATCTTTTCAATGATTTTAAGTTCCCTGCCCCCCACCACTTGATTTTCACCATGGATGTCCAGTCCCTATATACTTCCAGCCCCCATCAGGAAGGTCTCAAAGCTCTCTGCTTCTTTTTGGATTCCAGACCTAACCAGTTCCCCTCTACCACCACTCTCCTCCGTCTAGCGGAACTAGTCGTTACTCTTAATAATTTCTCCTTTGGCTCATCCCATTTCCTCCAAACTAAAGGTGTAGCCATGGACACCCATATGGGTCCCAGATATGCCTGCCTTTTCAATGGCTTTGTGGAACAATCCATGTTCCAAGCCTGTACTGGTATCTGTCCCCCTCTTTTCCTTCGCTACATCGACGATTGCATTGGCGCTGCTTCCTGCACGCATGCTGAGCTCGTTGACTTCATTAACTTTGCCTCCAACTTTCACCCTGCCCTCAAGTTTACCTGGTCCATTTCCGACACCTCCCTCCCCTTTCTAGATCTTTCTGTCTCTATTTCTGGAGACAGCTTATCTACTGATGTCTACTATAAGCCTACAGACTCTCACAGCTACCTGTACTATTCCTCTTCCCACTCTGTCTCTTGCAAAAATGCCATCCTCTTCTCGCAATTCCTCCGTCTCTGCCACATCTGCTCTCAGGATGAGCCTTTTCATTCCAGGATGAAGGAGATGTCTTCCTTTTTTAAAGAAAGAGGCTTCCCTTCCTCCACCATCAACTCTGTTCTCAAATGCATCTCTCCCATTTCACGCACATCTGCTCTCACCCCATCCTCCTATCACCCCACTAGGAATAGGGTTCCCTTGTCCTCACCTACCACCCCACCAGCCGTCGGATCCAACGTATTCTCCATAACTTCTGCCACCTCCAACAGGATCCCACCACCAAACACATCTTTCCTTCCCCTCCTCTTTCTGCTTTCCACAGGATCTGCTCCTTATGTGACTCCCTTGTTTATTTGTCACCCCCATCCCTTCCCACCAATGTCCCTCCCGGCACTTATCCTTGTAAGCAGAACAAGAGCTACACATGCCCTTACACTTCCTCCCTCACCACCATTCAGGGCCCCAGACAGTCCTTCCAGGTGAGGCAACGCTTCACCTGTGAGTCGGCTGGGGTGATAAACTGCGTCCAGTGCTCTCTGTGCGGCTTTCTATATATTGCCGAGACCTGATGCAGGCTGGGAAACCATTTCGCTGAACACCTACGCTCTGTCCACCAGAGAAAGCAAGATCTCCCAGTGGCCACACATTTTAATTCCATGTCCCATTCCCATTCTGACATGTCTGTCCACGGCCTCCTCTACTGTCAAGATGAAGCCACGCTCAGGTTGGAGGAACAACACCTTATATTCCATCTGGGTAGCCTCCAACCTGAAGGCATGAACATTGACTTCTCTAACTTCAGTTAATGCCCCTCCTCCCCTTCACACCCCATCCCTTATTTGTTTATTTAATATATATATATATATAATATTTTTTTATTTTATTTCCCCCCTTTTTTCTCTCTTTTTTCTCCCTCTGTCCCTCTCATTTTAACTCCTTGCCTGCTCTCCACCCTCCGGGCTCCCCTCCCCCTTTCTCTTTCTCCCCAGGTTTCCCATCCCATGATCCTCTCCCTTCTCCAGCCTGGTATCCCTTTTGCCAATTAACTTTCCAGCTCTTGGATCCACCCCTCCCCTCCTGTCTTTTCCTATCATTTCAGATCTCCCCCTCCCCCTCCCACTTTCAAATCTCTTACTGTCTCTTCTTTCAGTTAGTCCTGACGAAGGGTCCCGGCCCGAAACTTCGACTCTACCTCTTCCTATAGATGCTGCTTGGCCTGCTGCATTCACCAGCATTTTTTGTGTGTGTTGCTTGTCTATTGTTAGTTTTCATATTTTAAATCTCAAGGCTATCAGTCCTGTGTCACTTTCTTCATTATCAGAATTTTCATCAACAGCATGCAGGTTAGTGCTCTTTCTGAAATTGCAACTTGACTTTTTATCTCTTTCTCTTATTTGTGCAGTCCATTTCTTTTTATCTGCCCAACATACTGATTTGTATGTGCCCTGCACTGTTGGATTTCCTGTAAGTTTCAACTTTAACCTGCATTGGTGTGATGTATGACAGCCCCTGCCACAATGGTAATCCAATTTGATCGGCCATGCAGGATTCTGTTGAGATGTTGCACTTTTGTTCACCCTCGCTTTTATTCCCAACTGCAACTCAATTGTGTCTCTGTCTGCCATTTCCATTGATACAGCAGTTTCAACTGCTCTTCTAAATGTAATTTGTGCTCAGGCAGGAGCTGTATTTGAATGCTTTCTTGTAAGATTCTTCAAACTAAATAATTGTTCAGTGCATCATTAAGCCCATCACTGAAATGACAATACTCAGACAATCTCTGCAATTCAGCTACATAAGCTGAAAAGGACTCCACTTCCTTTTGATTACACTCATGAAATCTGCAACCAGCAATAGTTTGGTTCTAAATGTTCCTGCATTACATTCACAATCTCAGCAAAGCTCATTTCGGCTGGTTTGGTTGAAGTAGTTGAACATCAAAACAAACTGTTTGCTTTTCCATCTATTTCACTCAGTTACACTAGCACTGGTTTTGCATTGACTATTTCATTTGCTTCAAAATACTACTGAATTCATTCAGTATACATTTTCCAGTTATCTGTTGTGCAATCAAATTCATCTAGCTTTCACCAAGAGCCAGCAATTTTTGCTTTTTAAAAATGTATTATTATTATTAGTATTAATATCACTTGGTATTCACTGATTATAAACCCAAAGCCATACACATTGCTTGTTAATTTTATCTTGTTTTCTGCCTTTCCTTTTAAACCCAAACATCATTACCTCTCTCTTTCTCCGCTTCCAAAGAAAAATGTGCTGCGCTTCAACGGGTAGGCAGTCTTGGGTATCTTCTACCTGATTTGAGGGGGGAAAGAGAGAAAGTCCAATGTGGATGGGGTCTTTGAATCCATCTGGGGGATTGGTGGGGGCGGCGGCTGGTTTCCATGATGTGCTGATCTGTGTTCACCACCTCTGCAGTTTCTTGAGATCATGGGCTGAGAGTCTTGTATGAAATTTCAAGACTAGATTCAGATCAAATATTCAGAGGTGGAGGAATGTAGAAGGAAAATCAAAGGATCAGAAATTCTTCTGCTGGAATTGAAGTTTACCAGGCTGGCATTTCCCACCCCCTATAATCCAACGTTGTTAATCAGTGCTGTGGACACTAATTCCATGGATTTTCATTCACATGCTCATGCTCAGAATCCTAATCATTTTAAGTAGCCTTGTCTCAGTGGAATTATGAACTATCACTTCCCTCTTTCCCAGATAAAACATCATTTTGAGATCATCTTACTATAGATATGAACTCCCGAGAGAGTCAGTGTTCTGGTACAATCAGATTTCTCTATGACAGTACACTATTCTGATTCAAAATGTAATCTCATGCATTGCATTGAAACTACACGTATTCTGCTGCTGCTGGTCCTGCTAAAACACTTAACTGTTGAATTTTTTAAATACATTGATCAGGAAAGTGCGGTCAGAAATGGTAAAAGTTTGCTCATTACTAGATCTCAAAGTCTGAAGCAGTTAGCAGACTTGTGATGAAAAATGCGAAAAAATGCTTTTCATCACCCCAGTCCCTGGATTGGCAATGGATACTCTGATGAGCTGATATTGTTGTCATGTAGGAAATGCAGCAGCTGATTTATACACAGTAAGGTCTCACAAAATAGAAACAACCTAATCAGGTTTGCGTCTTGCAGGATATTTATTTTTCATTGTAACTTATAGTATTTTTGTATGTCTTGCACTGCTGCAAAACTCATAAGCAACGCATACAAAATGCTGGAGGAACTCAGCAGGTTAGGCAGCATCTATGGAAATAGATAAACAGGTGATATTTTGGGCTGAGACCCTTCATCAGGACTCCAACAAGCATCATGACATACTATCAGTGATAATAACATTCATTCTGCTTCTGATATCAAATATTGGACCAGATATTTTTCCAGTCTGGTCCCTGGGATCTCTCATGTTGACACAAATGGAGCTATGTTTCAACTGATAAGTGGCATCTCTAATAGCAAAGGGTTCCCTTGGTAATCACAGAAGTGTCAGACTAGTTATCGGTGCTCATATCTCTGGAGTGTACAACCTTCAGACTCAGCAGGAAAGAGTGATGTAACCTACCCTAGAAACTGCCTAGAATTTTCCTACCGCATAGCCCTCTATTTTTTTAAGCTCCATGTACTTATCTAAGAGACTCTTAAAAGACCCTATTGTATCCGCCTCTACTACTGTTGCTGTCAGTGCATTCCACGCACCCACCACTCTCTGTGTGAAAAACTTACTTCTGACATCCTGCTTTTACCTGCTCCCAAGCACCTTAAAACTGTGCCACCTTGTGTTAGCCATTTCATCTGTGGGAAAAAGCATCTGGCTATCCACACGATCAATTCATCTCATTATCTTATAGACTTCTATCAGGTCACCTCTCATTCTCCGTCACTCCGAGGAGAAAAGGCCAAGGTCACTGAACCTATTTTCATAAGGAATGCTCCCCAATCCAGGCAACATCCTTGTAAATCTCCACTGCCCTCTTTCTGTAATATCCACGTCTTTCCTGTAATGAGGTGACCAGAATTGAACACAATACTCCAAGGGGGGGTCTAACCAAGGTCTATATATAACTGTAACATTACCTCACAGAACTCAAACCCACGGTTAATGAATGCCAACACACCATACACCTTCTTAACAACACTCAATCTGCACAGCAGCTTTGAGTGTCCTATGAACACGAACCCCAAGATCTCTCTGATCCTCCACACTGCCAAGTCTTACCATTAATATTTATTTTCTGCCTTCAAATTTGACCTTCCAATATGAACCACTTTACACTTATCTGGGTTGAACTCCATCTGCCACTTCTCAGCCAAGTTCTGCATCCCATCAATGTCCACTGTAACCTCTGACACCCCTGCAGAATATCCATAACACCCTGACATTTGTGTCACAGCAAACTTACCTATCCACCCTTCCACTTCTTCATCCAGGTCATTTATAAAAATCACAAACAGGAGGGGTCCCAGAACAGATCTCTGCAGAACACCACTGGTCACTGACGTCCATGCAGAATATGAACCACCTATAATCATGCTTTGCCTTCTGTGGGCAAGCCAGTTCTGGATCCACAAAGCAACGGCCCCCTGGATTCCATGACTTTGTACTTCCTGAAGGAGCCTTGCATGGGGAACCTTATCAAATGTCTTACTGAAATCCACATACATCCACTACTCTACCTTCATCAATGTGCTTTGTTACATCCTCAAAGAATTCAATCAGGCTCGTAAGGCACAACCTGCCCTTGACAAATCCATGCTGGCTATCCCTGATCAGATTATGTCCCTCCAAATGCTCATAAATCCTGCCTCACAGGATCTTCTCCAACAACTTGCCCACCACTGAAGTAAGACTCACTGGTCTATAATTTTCTGGGTTATCTCTACTCCATTTGCTTCATTTGCAACCCTCCAATCCTCTGGTACTTCTCCCACGTTTATTGATGATGCAAGGTCATCGGCAGAGGCTCAGTAATCTCCTCCCTCGCTTCCCACTGTTGCCTGGGGTATATCTCATGTGGCCCCAGTGACTTATCTAACTTAATGCTTTTCAAAAGCTCCAGCACATCCTCTTTCTTAATGTCTATATGCTGAAGTGTTTCCATCCACTGTAAGTCATCCCCACAATTACCAAGGTCCTTTTCTCTGGTGAATACTGAAGCAAAGTATTCATTAAGTACGTCTGCTGCTTCCTCTGACTCCATGCACACGTTTCCACTATCACACCTGATTGGTCCTATTCTCACATGGCTCATCCTCTTGCTCCTCACATACTTGTAGAATGCCTTGAGTTTTCCTTAATCCTGCTCGCCAAGGCCTTCTCATGGCCCCTTCTTGCTCTCCTAATTTCATTCTACTGAGCAGGTGAGGGTATAAGTCAGAAGCAGGAAGGGAGCAATAACTCTACTGGGTGTTTTTATTCTGGAATGGTGCAGTAATAATAGGGTTGTTGTGGTGGGTGATTCTAGAGCTCTAACTAGTTTCTTGAACCTTTCATAAGCTTGTTTTCCTTCTTAACTAAATTTTCTACATCCTTTTTACACCATGGTTCTTTTACCCTACTATCCTTTCCTTGCCTCAGTGGAACATACCTACATAGAGCGCCATGTTTCTAAACATTTGCCACATTTCTGCTGTGCATTTCCCTGAGGATATCTGCTCCCAATTTGTGTTCCTAAGCTCTTGTCTAATTGCATCATATTTCCCCATACCCCGATTAACTTTTTTCTCAAATTGTCCGCTCCTATTTCTTTTCAGCGCTATGGTAAAGGAGATAGAGTTGTGATCACTATCTCCAAAATGCTCTCCCACTGAGAAGTATGACACCTGACCAGGTTTTTTTCCCAATACCAGATCAAGTACAGCCTCTCCTCTAGGTGGCTTATCTACATATTGTGTCAGGAAACCTTCCTGAACACACCTCACAAACTTCACCACATCTAAGTTCCTTGCTCTAAGGAGATATTAGGAAACTTAAAATTACCCATCACCACAACCCTATTATTATTGCACCATTCCAGAATAAAAAAAACACCCAGTACAGTTATTGCTCCCTTCCTGTTTCTGACTTCCACCCTCACCTGCTAGGTAGATAATCCCTCCATGACTTCCTCCTTTTCTTCAGCCATGATACCATCCGTGATTAGCAATGCCACTCTCCCATTTCTTTTGCCTCCCTGCCCACCCTTTTTGAAACATCTAAAGCCCTGGCACACTCAGCAGCCATTCCTGCCCCTGAGGCAGACTTGGAGTCTCTGTAATGGCCACAATGTCATAGCTCCACGTGCTGATCCACACTCTAAGTTCTTCCGCCTTGTTTATGATAATCCTTGCGTTAAAATAGACACACCTCAAACCATCAGGCTGAGTGCACCTTTGCTCCATCTGCCTAACCTTCCTCACAAACTCCCTACAAGCTGCCTCTACTTGTGCTCCAGCCTCCCCATCCTCTGCCTTAGGTTCCCATCCCCCCACAAATCTGGTTTAAACCCTCCCCAATAGCATTAGCAAACCTCCCTGTCAGGATACTGGTCCCCCGCGGATTCAAGTGCAAACCCTCCTTTTTGTACAGGTCACACTCGCTCCAGTAGAGGTCCCAATGATCTAGGAATCTGAACCACTGCCCCCTGCACCAATCCTTCAGCCACGCATTTATCTGCCACCTCACTGTATTCCTATACTCACTATTGCGTGGCACAGACAGCAATCCCAAGATTACTACCTCTGAGATCCTGCTTCTCAGTTTCCTTCCTGACCCCCTGTACTCTGTTTTCAGGACCTCCTCTCTTTTTCTACCTATGCCGTCGGTACCAATATGTACCATGACTTCTGCCGCTCACTTTCCCATTTAAGGATATTGTGGATGCATCCAGAAACATTGCGAACCCTGGCACCTGGGAGGCAAAGTACCATCCGCGTTTCCTTTTTGCATCCAGAGAATCGCCTGTCTGTCCCCCTGACTATCGAGTCCCCTGTTACTGCTGCCATACTCATCAGTTCCCTACTCTTCTGAGACACAGGGTCAGAGTCTGTGCCAGAGGCATGGCCACTGTTACCTCCCCAGGTAGGCCCCCCCCCACACCCCCAGCAGTACTCAAATTGGGGCATTTACTGTTTAGGGGGACTGCCACAGGGGTGCTCTCCACTACCTGATGCTCTCCCTCTGTCTCCTGATAGTCGTCCACTTATCTGTCTCCAGTGGCCCCGGTGTGACTACCTACCTGTAGCTTCCACTGATCACCTCCTCACTTTCCCTATCAAGCTGAAGGAGATCGAACTGCAGCTCCATTTCCCTAATTCAGTCTCCAAGGAGCTGCATCTCGATGCACCTGCTGCAGAAGAGGCCATCAGGGAGGCTGGAAGCCTCCCAGATATCCCGCATCTGCCACCCAGAGCAGAAAACTGACCTTGCAGTCACATGCACTATTCTTAAGTTAGAGAGGAAAAACGATATAAAAGTAACTTACCTCCTTACCTCGTCTAGGCCTGTCCTCGCCGAAGCCCTGATGAGCCAAAGCCCTGCTACTCTGACTCACGCTACTCCGACGACTGTTCCTTCAATGACTGTTCTGCTAGGCAGTGTCTCCCTTTTATCCCAGAACCTTCTCAGTGGCCTTGCGCGATGACAAGCTACTACGTCTGCGCACTCCTCCCAAACCTGTCTGATCTCACAAGGATTTTAAACAACTTACACAAACTGCTGGAAGAATTCAGCAAGTCAGGTCGTATCTACGAAGGGAAGTGGACAGCTGAGGTTTCGGGCCAGACCCTTCATCAAGAGTCTGTGCTGATAAAGATGTATGGAAGCTACAGCAAATGGTCAGATCAGCAGAAACAGCCATTGGCTGCAGTCTACCATCACTACAGGACCTGTTTGTGACCAGGTTGAAGGAGCAGGCAGGAAAAGTCTACCCACCCTGCAAATTGCCTCTTCCAAAAGCTCCCGTCTAGAAAGTGCTGTAGGGTTATTATAACAAAACAATTACCGCATCTCAAAAGTTTCTTCCCCCAGGCAGTTAATCTGATCAACTATTCTAGATAGCCCCCACCCCACCCCTACCCTGCACTCTCTATTCCCCCATCACTACAGGAACAGCTTCTTCCCATCTGCCATCTGCTTTCTGAATGGACAATAAACCCATGAACACTACCTGACTATTATTTTGCTTTCCTTTTGCACTACCTATTTAATTTAATTACAATTGTGATTCACCGTTTTTATTATTATGTTCTGCAATGTACTGCTGCTGCAAAACAACAAATTTCATGACATATACCGGTGATATTAAACCTGACTCTGATTCTGAACATTTAACTGCGAATGGTGATGGCCTTAAGAAGCGAACATCCGTCGTCGAAGATCTGCATCATCCGGGCCATGCCATTTTCACAGATCTACCATCCGATGGAAGGCACAGAGGCCTGGAGTCCCACACCACCACGGTGTAAAACACCTACTTCCCTTCAACCAGTCAGTTCCTGAAACAAGCTCCACAGTCCTAATCACATTGATCACTTTGCACTAAAATGGATTATTTTTTCTTTTAATTGTGCTCTTTCTTGCTAAAATTCAGCATAATATATGTTTAATTTAAATTTCCCTTGCAAATGCTGCTTATCCGTTGCGATGTGCCTGTGATGCTGCTCCGGGTTTTTCACTGCCCCTGCGCCTACGACACTAACCTTGACTCTGACGTCAACTTTAGCTGAAATAAGGACAAAAATGCTGATGTCACAGGATCTTGTTTCCCACCGTGGCAGCAGGACAGACTTCACTCAATGGCCACTTTATTAGGTACACTTGCCCGCTAATCCAAACATCTAGTCAGCCAATCATCTGGCAGCGACTCCATGCATAAAAGCATGTGTACATGGTTACAAAGATATTGGCAGAAAGGATGGCTGGATCATCATAACAATCCACCTGTCCTCTGGGGAAGGAAACCTCCCTCTCCTACAGGGTCAGTATTGAGCTGCTTCCACTAGTGGGAACCTGGACATAGTTGCATGCTAAGGGGGAGGTAATTTACAATTGTAGGAACTTCTCACAGAAGGGGTAGAATCTCTGGAATTTTGTACCTCAGAGGTGGTGGAGGCAAGAACATGGACGTGTATAAAGAGGAGGTGGATATATGTTGAGAAAGCATAGACTTGAAGGCTCTGGGGAACTGGCACAGGAAAGGAGGTGTGGCCTGGTGACAATTAACCATGGTAGTGCAGGCTTGAGAGGCTGATTGGTTCATTTCCTGTTCTCTTGCTTTCTTATGTGACCAAGAAGTGACTATCAACCTATGGTTGACTTTTACCTGGAATGGTTAATACACTGCGGTGAGGTACGAGGATGCTGCCCTTTCCAATAAACCCATTTCAAGCATAACTCATAAAAGTAACTAAGTGACCAGTTAGTACCAGTGGAAGTCTACTGGAATGTTCCAAAGAGCTATTCAATGATTGATTTTATTTTACTTCATTTTGAGATACAGCACGGTAACAGATCCTTTGGCTTCCCAAGCCCGCGACACCCACGTGACAAATTAACATACTAACCCGCATGTTTTTGGACTTTAGGAGGAAATCAGAGCACCCAGAGGAAACCCACCTGGTCATGGGGAGAAGGTACAAATTCCTTACAGACAGTAGTGCAAATTTCTCCTGGGTCAATGGTGCAGTAGTAGAGTTACGCTAAGCTCGACACTCAGAAGCAGACCAGACCAGGAATTTCTGACAGCTGCTGTCATTGCACTTGTTATTGACCAAGTTAATTCCAAATTGTCCTGTTCTGGGATTGTTTTCAAAGAACGAGGACAAAATACAGAATAATAGTGTTTTAACAGATGGAGTGAATGACAGTTTAGAGAAAGAAATGTGTTAATATACAGGCGTTTAGGCATGCTACGCAGTGTATACATGTTACACTGAATGTTTAGACCATCTCTCTATAATTCTAGAGAGAAGAAAGGTATAGGAGTGCTGAGAGAGGCAAAATAAAGATTTACAAGGATGATAATTTGGAAATTATGATCAAGGAATATTTTTTCCAATGCCTATAGTAACGCTTCTGTGTTGTCCTCCTTCTAAGAAGTTCCATTTGTTTGAATAGTTAGACCGATTAAACTTCAAACCACATAGCTGTGGGTCTGCATTCAGATACATGACTGTCCAGATAAGGATTGAAGATTTCATAAAATTATATAATTGTAACAGCAGACAAGGACATATGGCTCATTAGGTATTTCACCCCCCCCCCAAAGCATATCAATGCTTTTACTTTAAACCATGCACCATCCTGTATGAGATGAAATTTCCACACATGTAGCTCAGGTTTAAATGACAAAACTTTTATCAACTAATTAAAATATCTTCTACTCTCTCAGGCCCCCCCCCATGCATAAAAAATTATGAGGGGTGTAGACAGCATAATGCAAGCAGATGTTTTCCTCTGAGGTTGAATAGGACTACAACTAGAGCTTATGGGTTAAAGGTGAAAGGTGAAAAGTTTAAGGACAAAATGAGGAGAAACTTCTTCACTCAGAGAGTGGTGATAATGTGGATTTAGCTGCTAGTGCAGGTGGTGCATGTCAGCTCGATCTCAATGTTTAAGAGAAGTATGGATAGGTACATACATGGTAGGAGTTTGGAGGGCTATAGTCCCAGTACAGATTGATGGTTTGGCATAGACTAGATGGGCCAAAGGGTCTGTTTCAGTACTGTACTTTTCAATGACTCTGTGACAATGAGAACAGCTACCTGATTAGCCTCTTTTGATAAGGCAAACCTCATTTCAAAACAATTAGTCCAGTCTCTCTCTTTAGACTGACCCCTTCTTTTTCAGACAAGGGGAACAATACTGCGCAGAGTATTGCAGGTGTGGCCTCAACGGCGAGATTTGACAATCACGGTTCCGACCGTGGACCTGGACTGCTGGACTTGCTCTGATATCCAACCCCGGTGTCTTGGTGGTTCACCAACACTCTGTACAATTGTAACAAAACTTGCTTATTTCTGATCTCCATCTTTGCAATAATGGTAAATATGTTATTTGCCTTCATAACTCGTTGTTGCAGCTGTTAGCTAACCGTGATTCCTAGATCCCTCATTTGCATCTGCCTTTAAATAATGATCTGCTTTTTGGCTCCAATGATCAAAGTTCATTACTTCTCCACATTAAACTCCACTGCCAGGCTTTTGCCCACTCACCCTCTGCCTGTCTCTCCCATTGAAATCACAATCAGAATCAGAGTCAGGTTGATTATCAGCGGCATGTGTCATGAAATTTGTTAACTTAGCAGCAACAAGTCAATGCAATACAAAATATAGAAGAAAAGGAAAAAATAAATAAATAAGTAGTATACGTATATTGAATAGATTAAAAATCGTGAAAAAAACAGAAATAATATATATTAAAAAAGTGAGGTAGTGTTCATGGGTTCAATGTCCATTTAGGAATCGGATGGCAGAGGGGAGGAAGCTGTTCCTGAATCGCTGAGTGTGTGCCTTCAGGCTTCTGTACCTCCTTCTTGCTGGTAACAATGAGAAAAGGGCCCCCTGGGTGCTGGACGTCCTTAATAATGGACACTGCCTTTCTGAGACAACACTCCTTGAAGATGTCCTGGGTACTTTGTAGGCTAGTACCCAAGATGGAGCTGACTAAATTTACAACCCTCTGCAGCTTCTTTCGGTCCTGTGCAGTAGCAACCCACCCTCCTGACCCCGATACCAGACAGTGATCCCAGACATCCCATCCTGCAAAAACTAATTTCAGGGAGGTAGCAGCCCCACCCCCCCACAACCCCATATACCCCCCCCACCCCCAGTTGACCTCCAGGGGTGTATGTAATACTTCGTTTAGTGATTTTGTCTAATCTGTAAACCAAGGGTATATGCAGAAAATGTGACATTAAAATATGTAGATATATTATATTATCATGTTTATTCTATTACAACTTTAAGCAAGTCTACAGGGAGTTTGGCGTTATCACGTAGGACATCAATAGTGTAGCTCCTTAGCAGCTAACCAGCTAGCTTAAATAACATTAGCTATGCTAATGAACGAATGACACATGTTAAACTCACCTCAACATGTCTTTTACATTTTAACCCACCATGGGCAATAGAAAAGTCACTGTTGCAAACAGTGCAGCGAGCAACACTGTCGTTATTTTTGAGGTCGATTGTAAAGCCCGCCCACAGAGAAAACTGACAGGTTTACTTAGCACGAAGAGAGACCAGTCAGGATGCCCGCTCTCACTCTCACTCTCGTTCTCGCTCTCCCTCTCAAAAAAATTGATTTGTGGGATATTGTATATAATTTCCGGGCATCAGGGAGCCACTATCAATATGCGGGAGATTCCTGGAACTTCTGGGAGAGGTGGGATGTCTGTGATGCAGCCTGTCAGAATGCTCTCCATGGTACATCTTAGAACTTTTGAGAGTATTTGTTGACATGCCAAATCTCTTCAAACTCCTAATGAAGTATAGTTGTTGTCCTGCTTTCTTTATAACTGTATCGATATGTTGGACCAGGTTACATTCCACCGAGATGCAACACTGAGTGTCATAGGAAGTCATTCCTGCCTGTGGCCATCAAACTTTACAACTCCTCCCTTGGAGGGTCAGACACCCTGAGCCAATAGGCTGGTCCTGGACTTATTTCCTGGCATAATTTACATATTACTATTTAATTATTTATGGTGCAACTGTAATGAAAACCAATTTCCCTCAGGATCAATAAAGTATGACTATGACATCCTCAGAGATCTTGACAGCCAGGAACTTGAAACTGTTCACTCTCTCCACTTCTTCTCAGGGTCTATTAAGAGACTCCTGGACAGGTACATGGAGCTTAGAAAAATAGAGGGCTATGGGTAACCCTAGATAATTTCCAAAGTAAGTACATGTTCGGCACAGCATTGTGGGTGCAAGGACCTGTATTGTGCTGCAGGCCTTCTATGTTTCTGATCCCTTTTTGAGGATACTCAACCAGCCCATCTGCACTGTCCTAGGCTCTGCACAGAGATGCAATCACAAAGATATTGCACCAATCACTTCACTTTCTTAAGTAGTTATGGAGGTTCAGCTTTTCACCAATAAATCCAACTGCTACGGATATACTTTATCTTGACTGCATCATCGTCTTGTCTGGTAATTGAAATTGCAGGAACACGAGAAGCTGCAGAGAGTAGTGGCCTCTGTCCAATACATCACATATTTGACTTTTGAACCAACTGGTGCAACTTTACTACAGTTTAGCAACGCTATGGGATACAATAGGGCCTTTTAAGAGCCTCTTAGATAGGTACATGGAGCTTAGAAAAATAGAGGGCTATGTGCTAGGGAAATTCTAGGCAGTTTCTAGAGCAGGTTACATGGTCAGCACAACATTGTGGGCCGAAGGGCCTGTAATGTGCTGTAGATTTCTATGCCTATGTTCTAAGCCCACTTTAACAACACACGCAAAATGAAAGAGAACACATAGGTCAGCCAGCATCTATGGAAACGAATAAACTGCCGCTATTCTGGGCTGAGACCCTTCTTCAGAACTGAAAAGGAAGGGGGAAGATGCCAGAATAAAAGAAGTGGTGGAGGGCAAGGTGGCTAGCTGGAAGGTGATAGGCGAAGCCAGGTGGGTGGGAACGGTCAAGGGCTGGAGAAGAAGGAATCTGATAGGAGAGGAGAGTGGACCACAGAAGAAAGGGAAGGGGAGAGCACCCAAGGGCAGTGACAGGCAAGTGAGAAGAGGTGGGGAATAGAAGAAAATGGGAGAGGGAGAGAAACATTTTTTTACTTAATGGAGGTATCAATATTCATACCATCAGACTGGTGGCTACTCAGGTAGAATATAAGATGTTGGCCTCTCCTTGGCACAAGAGGAGGCCACGGACCAACATGTCTGAAAAGGAGTGGGAATCGGAATTAAAATGTCTGGCTACCGGGTGTGGTGGTGTTCAACAAAGCGGCCCCCCAATTTACAGCGTGTCTCTCCAAAATCACAGAGGTTGCATCGTAGAGTTGACTCGATATTCTTTTCTATAGATGCTGTCTGACTTGCTAAGTTCCTTCAGCATTTTGTGTGTGCTACCCTGGATTTCCAACATCTGCAAAATCTCTTGTGTTTGTAAAATGCAGATCAAGGTTGAAGAATTTTTAAAGAAACCAGCAGATTGTTGATGGGCCAAATATTTTTTTTCTATTTAATTATACTTCTGTATAGTTGCAAAGCTGGAGGCAGCAAATTGACTTGCAAGCATGCTTGTGTTTCAAGAGAGGGCTGGAGGGGTTAATCCATTCCCCTACCATCAATTGAAATTCACACCACTATTTGGGAGAATAACAGATGTTGCTTTGTAGCCAGTGGGAGGGAAAGAAAAATGAGCAATTATCGCATTATCTCCCAATTAGCTTCCAAAGCACCTCACAGCCAATGAGTTACAACTCTTTTGATTGTTAGATGCTGTTGCCATGCAGGTAAGTGCAGCAACCAATTCTAAAGATGAATGAATACTTTTAGTATCTCTCTGGCTCTTTCTTCTCTATTAAAACATTTTTAAAACTCCATCAGAATGATACCTGCCTTGTGTGGTCTTAGTGAAATCTCTAGTGTGGCCATCGCGAATATTTACAGCATCGCTCTGCAGAAGGTTTTGGTGAGTTTCCTTCGAGGGTCACTGAGGTCTGTGTGCTGGAGTAGCTCCCACAGTGCCTTTGGCAGTATTTCCAAGTCAGGATGGTGTTTGACTTGCTGAGTTCCTCCAGAATTGTGTGTGTGTTGCTCAGTTCTTTTTATTTATTGCCTGGTTTGCTGAAGCGCTCATTCTGCTTTGAGCAAAGCGCTGCCTTTACATTACTTCCCCATCGACACACCAAACACAGCTTGTCGGACTGTTTGTCAATAGTTGGATCCTGCTGTGTGCAGAAATGGGCTGCATTGCTTTCCAACAGAGTTAATAAAGCATTATGTAAAATTTCCGGTTATTCCTCATTTTCGCTAATACCAGTCCTGAAGTAATATCCCTGAGTCACAGTGTATGTCTCCGAGGCAGCACTATAGACCATGTAAGTCAGACCTTTCTATAGTATGTCGCATCTCAGAGCAAACTCCAGTAAGAAAGACAAGTCCAATGACCCTTTCATTGCAGGAGTCATTCTCGACAATCTCCTCTGGACTCTTTCCAATGTCAGCACATCTTTTCTTATATAAGGAACCAAAACTGCTCACAATACACCATGTTTGGTCTGACCAATACCCTATAAGACTCAGTATTACATCATTGCTTTTATATTCTAGTCCTCTTGAAATGAGGACTAGAATATAAAAGCAATGCCATCACCCTCCACCTGTCTACTGTGCATATTGACTTGTTTATTATTTATTGTAATGCCTGCACTGTTTTGTGCACTTTATGCAGTCCTGGATAGGACTGTAGTCTAGTGTAGCTTTGTGTTGTTTTACGTAGTTCAGTGTAGTTTTTGTATTGTTCATGTAGCACCATGGTTCTGAAAAACGTTGTCTCGTTTTTACTGTGTACTGTACCAGCAGTTATGGTCGAAACGACAATAAAAAGTGACTTGACTTGACTTGACTTGATGAGCTAACATTGCATTTGCCGCCTTCACCACAGACTCAATCTGCAAATTAACCTTTAGGAAATCCTGCATGAGGACTCCCAAGTCCTGTTGCACCTCTGATTTCTGTTTAGAAAATGGCCTATGCTTTTATTCCTTCTACCAAAATGCATAAGTCCAACTGTCACTTCTTTGCTTCATCTGTCTCAGCCTTTCTGCAGATGCCCTGCTTCATCAACACCACCTACCCCTCCATGTGTGAAGAATGTAAAGAATGGGTCTAGGGGCACGATATATGGATCCAGAAGCTGGCTCTATCATTTACTAAGATCATAGATTCATAGATCACAAAACAGGCTCTTCAGCCCATCCACAGGGTCCTCCCTGCTAGTACCGGTTGTCTGCATTCGACTCTGAACCTTCCAGACGTTTCCCCTCCATGTGCCTATCCAAATACCTCTTAAATGTTCTACTGGGGTGTATGGGGTGTCAGGGAGGGGTAGCGCCTCTGGTGGGGGAACATGTTGTGTCCTTTTCAAGGCGGTTAGCCCACCTTTGGTCCCCACCTGGCACTCAGCTCTCACCTGTGGCTCCCTGTAGCTGTTTGCATGCGACAGCAGCCACACCCCGGGCAACGGCAAGCCGACTAAACCAGGTGAGGGCAGCTGACGGGTCTCAAACCCTCGCTGAGATAGCGAGTTGTCTATCCCAGCATGTGAAGACAGACTCTGGCGGATTGAGCGGACGAGACCAATGGAAGGTCCAACGGTCAAGAAGGCGGTCTCTGCAAGCGTCGTGGAACGTGTAGAGCAGGACAAGACACAGAAGATGTCCTGGTCATCCACTGCGCCTAGTCCCATCTCCAGTCATCTCGACTCTTGTCTTGCCACTGGATCCAGATGGGAATTGGGAAGAGAGAGTGAGGCTGATGCTGCGCAACTTTCCCTCACTTAAATCCAAATCACGCGCTAGTCTCAACACCATCATTATCATAATGGTGTCGAGGTCCTCATCGACGTGATGGACGAACAACAGCTGTGCTACACATCTCAACCACTTCCTCTGGAAGCTCATTCTAGGTACCCACTAATCTCTGTGTAAAAAAGTTACCCCTTTTCCCTCTATGCCCTCCAATTTTGGGCCCCTTACCTGGGAAATAGACAATGACCATTCACCTTATCTATTACCCTCATGATTTTATGAGATCATAAGTCCATTCAACATTGAAGCAGAATTATCCCATCGAGTCTGCTCTGCCATTCGATCATGGCTAATTTATTTTCCCCTTTAACCCCATTTTCTTGCCTTTTCCCAGATATCTTTGATTCCCTGACTAATCAAGAACCAATAAACCTCCACTTTAAATATACATAATGACTTGACCTCCTCAGCTATCTGTAGCATTGAATTCCACTTCTATCTTGATTGATAGAAGTCTCACCCTCTGGATAAACTTTGTCTAAACTTCTGTCAGATCATTTCCACCCCCACCCCCCCATCATTCTCCTGTGCTCCAGGGAATAAAGACACAGTGTTTTCAACCTCTCCAGATAACTCATATCATTCCTAGTTCTCATAATCACTGACTTCCTGGGGGTATGGGGTGCCCAGGGGTGAGTAGCTCCTCTGATGGCAGGCTTGTTGTGCTCCACCCAAGAACAGCTCATACACCTTTGGTCCTCACCTACCACCCATCACCTGTGGCTCCAAGTAACTCTTTGCATGTGACAGTGGCCACACCACGGTGCAACGCTTTGACAGGCGGGCTTAACCAGGCGAGGGTAGCAGGGAACCTCCAACCTTGGTGAGGCAGGGCTATGTCTACACCAGTATGCCAAGCCAGTTCCAGAATACTGGGTAGATAAGATCAACTACAAGATCCAATGGTCAATAAGGCGTTGCTGTACCACTTTGTGGAGTACGAAAAGCATGACTAGGCACAGGATGCGTCATGGCTATCCATTGCTGCCAACGAAGTCTCCTGTCATGATGATTTTTTGTACCATTTGACCAAGGTTTTTGAGGGCGAGGGAGCGGAGCTGCCCCAGTGCAATGGCCTTTTCATGATAAAGCTCCTCCAGCACGGGTTTCTCTCTGTGCTGCTCTTTACCCAAGTCCTGCGGTGATGGGAGAGAGGCTGAACGGCAGATGGAGGTGACCACTTGCAGTCGTAGCCTCAAGTCTGCACACAGGTGGCCCGGGTACTTTGGTCATCCCACTCTGACCCTGGCCGGGTCAACGGAGTAGTTTGGCACATCCCAGGTGACTGAGCAGCCCTATTCAGGATCAGCTCTGCTCACCCTCAAATGGGGGAACAGACTAGCGAAGATATCTCCAAAATTGCTTGTCCCAAGCCAACTGGCCAGCACACAGCAGCTGGCCGTTTTACCCACCAGCAGTCAAAAACACGTCCCAAGGAAATTCATTTTCCGAATGTGGAACGTTTGAATCCTTATGGACAATGAAAACAGCACAAGAACTGAGTGAAAGACAGCTCAGATAGCACGAGAACTGGCTCGCTACCAAGTCGATATTGCTTCCCTTGGTGAAACCAGACTGGCTGAAGAAGGATCTATCACTGAACCCAAAGGAGGTTACACTTTTCTCTGGAAGGACTAGTCAGTGAGTGAAGACCGAACCCACAGTGCAGGACTCAAAACCTCACTCCTGCACCAAGTACCGCACCTTCCAACCTGCATTAACAAGCAACTAATGAATCTTCGACTTCCTGTCAATGCATCCCGTCACATCACAGTCATCAGTACCTACGTATCCACTATGAACTACCGTGATGAGGTCAAGGAAAACCTCCACTGACAACTTGATCAAACTGTGAAATCAACACCTCCAAGAAACAAACTGCTTCTGCTTGGTGACTCTAATGGGAGGGCTGCCAAAGATTTCAGAAACTGGAAAGAGGTGCTGGGTCCGCATGGTGTTGGTAAAATGAACTGTACCAGTCTGCAGCTGTCGAGCCTCTGCGCTGCAAATGATCTGACTATCTCCAACACCCAAGCTGACAAATACAAGACAACGTGGATGCATCCGATAGATGTTGTCATCACTCTGAGACTGAACGCTGGTGACTTCAGAACAACCAGAGCGATGCGCAGAGCAGAGTGCTGGACTGATCATCGGCTGGTTAGATCAATTCTTACAATATGCATTGCTCCTAAACATCTCAAGAAGCCAAATGCTATTCAATAGTCATTGTGTATTGGGAAGCTGAACCACCCCAGCAATTGAGAACAATCTGTGGACAATCTGAATGACAAGTTGATGTTACAAGGCCCCCTCACTAGAAATCCCACACAGAATGGGAGGACTATAAAGCCTTGGCAACAGAGCTGGCTACATCTGTTCTGGAGTCTAGAAACTGGAACCACCAAGACTGGTTTGATGAAAATGATGAGAGCGCCACCAAGATCGTACGAGAAAAGCAGAAAGCATTTATTGCATGGCAGAATGACTTGTCCTGTATTTCGAAACGTGATCAGTTTAGGCACCTCACAGAGTGCACTGCACAGAATGCAGGATGCATGGTGGGAGAGAAAAGCAGATGAAGTTCAGTGCTACTGGAAGATGTTCTTCAGGGCCATTGAAGCAGTCTACGGACCATGCAAACCGAATCACACACTCCTCTTATCAGCAGATGGTAAAACCCTGCAAGGGGCAAGGACTAGCATCAATGAGAGATGGAGAGAACACTTTCATAGCCTACTCAACATGTTGGGCACTGTTGATCTAATCGTGCTTGATCAGATCCCCCAGAAGCCTGTCATCAACACCTATGACCTTCCTCCTACCCTGGGTGAAGTCAGGAAAGCCATTTCTCAGACAAACTCTGGTAGCTCTGGGAGGGATGGAATTCCTAATCAGTTCTTTAAATCAGCAGCCCCACTTACACTCACATCGTTCCACGACCTCCTAACAAGCTTATGGAAGGAAGAAGACATGCCTGAAAACTTTAGGGGCGCCATAATTGTTCCACTGTTCAAGGTCAAAGGTAGCAGGGCTCACTGCGGCAGCTAATGGGGCATATCTCTCCTGCCTGTCGGGGAAAATCTTAGCTCACATTATCCTCAACCGCTTGATCACCAACATACCAGAGGCGAACCTTTCTGTGGCGCAATGTGGCTTTTGTCCAAGCTGTAGTACTATCAACATGGCTTTCACCATTTGCCAGATTCAAGAAAAGTGTACTGAACAGAATTTGCAACTCCTTCCCGTCTTCGTGGATCTAACCAAATCCTTTGATATGGGAGTCCATATTGTGAGTGTTGTTAAAACTTGGGTGCTGACACAGATTCGTCAGTCTCGTTCGTCTCTTCCACAATGACATGAGCGGCCTTGTTCTGTCAAATGGGGAGACTTCAATGCCATTCGGCATTTCAAGTAGCATTAAGCAAGAGGGCACACTGGTGCCTGTACTGCTGAATCTGATCCTCACGTCGTACTACACCACTCATTTGGCACTGAGCTACGTTGGATATACAAAAGGTACAGGATGGACGGATCACTTTTTGACTCGTGTCGCTTGAGGACCCGTACAAAAACAATCAGTAATCCCATTCGAGAAGCCCTGTATATTGATCATTGTCCCTTATGGCACACACAGCAGCCGCTGATCTTCAGCTGCTTGTCAATAGGTTTGCAGAAGCCTCTTGTCTGCTTGGCCTCACCATCATCCTACAAAAGACAGAAGTCATGTTCCAAACTGGTCCAATATCTACTGCCCCCACTCCATCCATCTGCGTTGAAGATACACAGCTTAGAACAGTGAAGGAATTCAAATATCTCGCAAGTGTTATTTCTAGTGATGGCTCCCTGGACAAAGAAATCAGTGTAAGGCCAGTCAATCCCTCAGGCACTTATGCACAGGTGTAATGAACCAACATAGCATCCAAAAAGCCACGAAACTCACAGTGTACACAGCAGTAATCCTTGGCAGTCTATTATACGGCTGTGAAACCTGGACCGTGTACTAGACAGCACCTTAAAATGCTGGAACCCTTCCATCCACGTAGCCTGTGATCAATCCTGGGGATCTGTTGGCAGGTCCGTGTCACCAACCTGGAAGTACTCAAAAGAGCAGAGAGCACAAGCATAGAAGCATTGATCCTGCAGCTCAGCTTTGCTGGACAGGGCATTTATACGCATGGAGGGTTCCAGAATTCCCGGCAGGAGGAGAAGATGGCAGCGCGACGCAGCGCGCGCAGCTCTCCGGTGAAATGATATTGTATTTGTTAAACAGGGGCCGTGAACAATTCTGATTTGATGGAGACAGACGTCAGAGGAACATCTTGAGAAATTTCTGAAATGCCCAGTTTGCTGCCGCTGCTACTGTGCGGTCAAGAATCTCCGGAGGGAAGGCCCCAAAATCCCCCGCTTTGCCTGCTGCTGGTGACCAGGGCTGGGGTCGAAGCGCTTGGCAGAGATGGTGCTCGGTGCTCGGTATCGGAGGGCTGATCGGAGCTTGTAGTTTTCGGATGACTCAGAGTCGGACTGTGGTCGGGCATGGCAGGGAGAGTTTTCTTCCTTCTCCCGTCTGCGTGAGATGTGGGACTTTCGAGAGACTTTGAACTTGTTTTACTGTGTCCATGGCCTGTTTTTCATCAAGTTATGCTATTGTTGCACTGTTGTAACTGTATGTTATAATTATTTAGTTTTTGTCAGTTCTTCAGTCTTGGTCTGTCCTGGGTTTTGTGATATCACACTGGAGGAATATTGTATCATTTCTTAATGCATGCATTATTAAATGACAATAAAAGAGGACTGCGTGTCGTCATAATCTAATAATCTAATCTAATACCTAAACAATTGCTATACGGAGAGCTATTGCAAGAAAGAAAAGACAAGGGTGACCTTGTAAGAGGTTCAAGGACTGTGCGAAAGGCACCCTCTGACATTGCACCGAAGCAGCTTGAGCAGAGTGCTCAGGACCGGCCTGGATGGTGCGCCCTGGTAAGAAGCCACCAACAAATTCGAGAATAGTTGATGTGCAGATCTGGTTGCTGCTTGAGAGAGGAGAAAAATGGCCACATCATTTGCTCCAACAGCAGGCAGATCATTTACCTGGCCTCACTGTCAATGCTCATGCCTTTCTAGAATCAGACTGCAGAGTCACCTCAGAACACACAACTGATGAGCCGCATAGAAAAACGGCATCGTTGGAAACGGTGGACAACTAACACTGACTGCCCTGCAGACCGGACTAGAAGAGCCTGTTTCATAACTGTATTTCTAAATAAAATAAGAAATTTTTAAAAAAGGGGTTTGCCTCTTCCTCAACTTAAACAGGCAACCCCTTATCCCACAGCTAAATCACATGGTTCCAATTTCCCCATGAGGGGAACTAATTGTCAACAGCCATCCTGTCAACTTATCTCAGAATCTCGTAATGATCCTCTAGTGTGTGAACAGTTATCAGTCTCCGCCTTCAATATAACACAGAGCACAAGCAAAAGGAGCTGGAGCATGCCACTTGGCCTCTCAAATCTACCCTGCTATTCAACTTTATCATGCCTGATCAACCCCAGGCCTCAATTCCTCTTCTGTGCCAGATCCTCATCACCCTCAAGTACCTGCTCTTTCAAACCTTTAACACCTGCCGGACGATGCTGAGGATGGTCTACGAGTCTGTGGTAGCCAGTGCGATCATGTTTGCTGTTGTGTGCTGGGGCAGCAAGCTGAGGGTAGCAGACACCAACAGAATCAACAAACTCATTCGTAAGGCCAGTGATGTTTTGGGGATGGAACTGGACTCTCTGACGGTGGTGTCTGAAAAAAGGATGCTGTCCAAGTTGCATGCCATCTTGGACAATGTCTCCCATCCACTACATAATGTACTGGGTGGGCACAGGAGTACATTCAGCCAGAGACTTATTCCACCGAGATGCAGCACAGAGCATCATAGGAAGTCATTCCTGCCTGTGGCCATCAAACTTTACAACTCCTCCCTTGGAGGATCAGACACCCTGAGGCAATAGGCTGGTCCTGGACTTATTTCATAATTTACATATTACTATTAATTATTTATGGTTTTATAACTATTTAATTATTTATGGTGCAACTGTAATGAAAATCAATTTCCCCCAGGATCAATAAAGTATGACTATGACTAAACATGCAACTACCTGCTTTCCAAATACCGCACAGCCTTCTGAGTCAGTGACTCCACGTCCTCTATGACAACACCCGTATATCGACAGACCCCTGTGGCAGAGAAAGCCAAGTATCTTCAACATTTCTGAGGGAAAGAGATCTCTCCATATTTCTCATGATCCTTATCAAACGTGCACCTACTTGCTTTCCAAATGCCCAAAAACTTTCTGCTCTCCTTATACTTCAAACCCTCTGTGAGAATACGTAAACATCGTCAGGCCTCTAGGAAAGAGAAACTTTTGGGGAGAAAGAAATTTCTCCATGTTTCTTCACAACCCTTAACCTGAGGCTGTAACTTTTGGTGCTAAGCTCTCAGAAAGGGATCTCAGCACGCACACCCATCAATTACCCTCAATGGTTTTGCTGGTTCAGAAGAGCCTGTTCCACACTGTATCTGTAAATAACATACAAACTAAAAAATGTTTTTTTTCTCTTTCCCAATCTAAATAGGCAACCCCTTATCGGATCCACCATTCCAAATTTCCCCATGAGGAGAAATAAACTCCCAACAGCCATCCTGTCAAAAATAAAAAATAAATCAACAATGTCACCAAATTATAAGGTCCATCTTAACCAACTAATTCTTTCATACAACAAACTCTCACTCCTGGAGGTAATATAGAATCCACATATACCACATTTTCAAGCAGTTTAATCTAAATTCTAGTAACTCGTTACCTACAATAAAACTCCTTTGACTGAATTGTTTCCTTGGACAAAGGTTATGGGGAGAAGGCAGGGGAGTGGGGATGACTGGAAGAATTGGAACAGCCCATGACTGAATGGCGGAGCAGACTCAATGGGCCGAATGGCCTACTTCTGCTCCTATATCTTATGGTCTTCTTATGAATTTGTTTTGCTTCACGGAACTTCAAGTTTTGTGTCAAGATCTGCGTCAGGACAGAACGACAGAGGAAGAACAGTCAGTATAATGAGTTGAGGGAAAGGAATAGAGCAAGAGAGCAGTGCCACCCCATCTCTCCTTTATACTGATGCTCTCCCTTCTACTTTCGGGGGTGGGGGGCACGGTAGCATAGCAGCTAGCGCATTGTGTTACAGCGTCAGCGGTTCGATACCTGCTGCTGACTGTAAAGAGCTTGCATGTTCTGCTTGTGACTGTATGAGTTTCCTCCAGGTACCCTGGTTTCCTCCCACATTCCGAAGATGTCCAATTAGTTAGGCTTAATGAGTTGTGGGCATACTATGTGAGTGTTGGAAGTGTGGCGCCATTGTGCCCAGCACAATTTTTGCTGATTTGATTTGACACAAAGAATGCATTTTCACTGAACGTTTTGATATTTTGAAATACATGTGGCAAATAAAGGTTATCTTTATCTTTAGAAATGAAAGGCCTCAATCAATTTGAAATGTTAACTGACCATTTCTCTCCACAGATGCTGCCCGACTCACTGTGTTGCTTCAGCATTTAGTTTCTTGCACCAGATTTCAACGTCTGCAGCATCATCATGTCATCTCATGTATTGTTTCACAGCAGCCTTGCCACACCCCTCTTCATCCTCTTATCCCTTGTCCTTTATACCCTGCCCTTCTATTACCTTGACCCAAGCTTCCCTTGAAAATACCTTAACCAACGGACCTCCTTATGGTATAGAAGTAGGTGATTCATCCCATCGTATCTATTCTAGCTCCATTCCCCCATGAACCAGTCCTGCAAGACATTCTCCCCTTCCCAATTCCATGTCCATTAACTTGACACCAGCATTCAAACTGCAGATCTTTGGGACGCAGGAAGAAACCGGAGCACCCAGGGGAAAGCCCACACACTAACAAGGTGGATACACAAACTGCCCAGACAGCAGCCGAGATTGGGATCGAACTTGAAACTCTAGAGATCCGAGAGGCAGCAGCTCGGTAAGTCATAACAAATACCCACCTGTCGCGCCAAGAAATCTGATCCAGGTCAGAAAAGTTAGCATGTAGAGTACATGGCGACAGAAGCTATTCTTTGGGAGTCATTGAGAGGGATTTTTTTTTGCCCCTTTTTATTCGTACCTGGGGTTGGGTGGGTGGGGGAATGAGTGAGCGAAGAGGGTCACTAAAGCAGTAAAAATGTGAATTTTGTAAAGCACAGTTATAAGGGAGGGGAGATATTAAGAGTCTGTGCAACTGTGAGAAGACGCAGAGACATCACTCATGGGATCTGTATCCAATTAAAGTGTCCTTTCCTTTAGATTTATTCTTTATTGGAATCGGTACCTAAGAGACCCGTGCAATAAAATATTCATGCAAACGTATTAGGATGTTGCAAAGGATCATTTTCCACAGCGCTGCTTGTGACTAGCACAGTCTTAACTAAACGTCACAGTCCATTTGTGAAAAGAGAAACACAGTTAAAATATCGGGTCAATGACCTTTCAGCAGAACTACGAGCAGGTAGAAATGAGACCTGCTTCCTTCCTCTTGCATCTTAAACACTAAAGGAAGTGTGGGAGTGAATGTGCCGGCAATGAAAGGGTTAACAAATGAGGACAAATGAGAGTCATTAAAGACTCTGGGCTTGTACTCCCTGGAGTTTAGAAGAATGGGGGGGTGGTGGGTAAAGAATCGGGAATCTCATTAAATCCTGTCAGATATTGCAAGACCTGGTGAGGATGTTTCCTTTAGCAGGTGAGTCTAGGACCAGAAGGCACAGTCTCAGAAGACCAGGATGACTCTTTAGAACAGATGAGGAGGAATTTCTTCAGCCAGAGATTGGTGAATGTGTGGAATTTGTTGCCAAAGGTGACTAGGAGGCCAAGTCATTGGGTATATTTAAAAAAGAGGTTGCTGGGTTCTTGATTAGCAAGCATTAAAGGTTATGGGGAGAAGGGAGGAAAATCGAGTTGAGAAAGATAATAAATCAGCCGTGACGGAGCCAACCAACTGGTGGGACTATTCAAGGACATTTTCAACCTCCCACTGCTACAGGTGGAAATTCCCACCTGCTTGAAGAAGACAACAATTATACCAGTGCCTAAGAAGAGTAGTGTGGGCTGCCTTAACGACTGTAACCCAGCAGCACTCACATCTATGACAATGAAACTCTTTGAGAGGTTAGTCATGGCTAGAATGAACTCCAACCTCAACAAGGACCAGGACACACTGCATTTGACCTATCATCACAATAGGTTTACAGCTGACACAATGTTAATGGCTCTTCACACAGCCTTGGATCACCTTATTTCCAATTAAAAGCTGTCCTAACTTGTCTGTCCCTATTCCTCTCCAATGCTATGGTAAAGGAGATAGAATTGTGATGACTATCTCCAAAATGCTCTCCTACTGCAAGACCTGACTCCTGACCAGGTTCATTTCCCAATACTAGATCAAGTACGTCTCTCCTCTCGTAGGCTTATCTACATATTGTGTTAAGAAACCTTCCTGAACACACCTAACAAACTCCACCCCATCTAAACCCCTCACGCTAGGGAGATGCCAATCAATATCTGGGAAATTAAAATCTCCCAGCAGATCAACCCTGTTATTATTACTCCTTTCCAGAATCTGTCTCCCTATCTGTTCCTCAATGTCCCTGTTACTATTGGGTGGTCTATAAAAAACACCCAGGAGAGTTATTGACCCCTTCCTATTCCTAACTTCCACCCACAGAGACTCTGCAGTCAACCCCTCCATGACTTCCTCCTTTTCTGCATCTGTGACACTATCTCTGATCAACAGTGCCACGTCCCACCTCCTTTGCCTCCCTCCCTGTCTTTTCTGAAATGTCTAAAGCCTGGCACTTGAAGTAGCCATTCCTGCCCCTGCACCATCCAAGTCTCTGTAATGGCCACAACATCATAGCTCCAAGTGCTGACCCATGCTCTAAGCTCATCCACTTTGTTCATAATACTCTTTGCATTAAGATAGACACATCTCAAATTATCCATCTGAGTGTGTCGCTTCTCTATCACCTACCTACCCTCCCTCTCGCACTGTCTCCAAGCTTTTCCTATAGGATGCATCGATATGATGCAAAACTGGGCTGAGAAGTGGCAGATGGACTTCAACCCAGATAAGTGTGAGGTGGTTCATTTTGGTAGGTCAAACATGATGGCAGAATATAGTATTAATGGTGAGACTCTTGGCAGTGTGGAGGTTCAGAGGGATCCTGGGGTCCGAGTCCATAGGACACTCAAAGCTGCTGCGCAGGTTGACTCTGTGGTTAAGAAGGCATACGGTACATTGGCCATCATCAAACGTGGGATTGAGTTCAAGAGCTGGGAGGTAATGTTACAGCTATATAGGACCCTGGTAAGACCCAACGAGAAGTACTGTGCTCAGTTCTGGTCACCTCACTACAGGAAGGATGTGGAAACTATAGGAAGGGTGCAGAGGAGACTTACAAGGATGTTGCCTGGATTGGCGGGTATGCCTTATGAGAATAGGTTGAGTCAACTCGATCTTTTCTCCTTGGAGCGACGGAGGATAAGAGATGACTTGATGAAGGTGTATAAGATGATGAGAGGCTTTTCCCCAGGGCTGAAGTGGCTAGCTTGAGAGGGCATAGCTTTAAGGTGCTTGGAAGTAGGTACAGAGGAGATGTCAGGGTAAGTTTTTTACACAGGGAGTGGTGAGTGTGTGGAGTGGGCTGTCAGCGACGCTGGTGGAAGTGGATACGATAGGGTCTTTTAAGAGACTCCTGGATAGGTACATGGAGCTTAGGAAAATAGAGGACTATGGCTAGCCCTATGTAATTTCTAAAGTAAGTACATGTTTGGCATAGCATTGTATTGTGCTGTTGGTTTTCTATACTTTCTATGTTTTCTACTGCAAATGATGCTGACAAATGCCTTATAAAATCTCAGCATTTCATCCTTGCATTTGCTTTCCTTACCACCAACTCAATTTGCATTATAACTTTTAAGGAATCCTGTACAAGGACTCCCAACACTCTTTGAAACTCTGATTTTTGAATTTTCTCCCCATTTAATCCATTCCTTTACTCCTTCTACCAAAGTGTATGACCATACACTTCCCTACATTTTATTCCATCTGCCATTCTCCCAATCTGTCTTAAGTCCTACTGCAGACTCTGTTTCCCCAACACTTGCACTTCCACTTGTCTTCATATTGTCTACAAATGTGGTGCAAAGTTCTCAATTCCATCATCCAGACTATTCACATATAATGTGAAAGTCAGTGGTTCCAATACTAACCTCTGAGGAACACCACTAGCTAGTCACCAGCAGACAACTAGCGAAGGCTCCCTTTATTCCCACTCTTTGCCTCCTGCTTCTCAGCCAATCTTCTTTCCATGCTGGTATCTTTCCTGTGACACCGTGGCTCTTGTCCTGTTTAGCAGAATTGAAGGATATCTCTTTAGAACAGAAATGAAGAAGAATGTCTTCAGTTAGAGAGTGGAAAATCAGAGAGCTGTGGAGGTCAAAGCATTGTGTATATTTAAAACAGAGAAGTAACTGGTTCTTGTTCAGGAAGGGCATCAAAGATTACGTGGAGAAGGCAAGCAAATTGGGTTGTGAAGAAAAATAAATCAGCCATGATTGATTGATAGAGCAGGCCCAATGGGTCAAAGATCTAATGCTGTCCTGTGTTAAGGAGTTTGAGCTGGAACTGGATGAACTCGGATCACTCGGGAAGCTGAGGGGGTGATAGATCAGACATATAGAGAGGTAGTTACACTCAAGGTGCAAGGGACAGGAAACTTGTTGACAGTCAGGAAGGGGAAAGGGATTAAACAGCCAATGCAGAGTATCTCTGTGGCCATACCCCTGAACAAAAAGTATACCAATTTGGATACTGTTGGAGGGATGACTTAGCAGACATACGTTACAGCAGTTGGGACTCTGACACTGAGTCTGGCTCTGTGACGCAGAAGGGAAGGGCGCAAAAGAGGTAAGCTGTGGTGATAGGGAACTCAGTAGATTGGGGTACAGGAAGGAGGTTCTGTGAATGAGATCGAGATTCCCCGATGGCATGTTCTCTCCCAGTGCTAGGGTCTGGAATACCTCAGATGCAGTCCTCAGCATTCCTCAGTGAGAGGGTGAACAGCCAGAGGTCGTGGTTCATGTAAGCACCAATGACACAGGTAGGAAGAGTGACAAGGTTGTGCAAAGTGAGTTCAGGGAGTTAGATGTTCAAGGAAACAGAACAACCTACAAAGCTGTAATCTCAAAATTGCTCAAGATTGTTGGATCACTGGGCTCTCTTCCAGAGAAGGTGGGACCTGTTCAGAAGAGACAGTTTGCACCCGAACTGGTAGGGGACCAATATCCCAGCTGGCAGGATAGCCAATGCTAAGGGGGTCGGGGGAGGGAAGGGTGTAAACTAGAGTTGCAGGGAGATGGAACCTGAGTGCCTGAAGAGATGATAGAAACAGATGTTGTTAAGACCATTAGGCGGATATGAGCAGAATTGGGCCATTTGGCTCAAAGAGTCCACACCACCATCTCATTGCGGCTAATCTAAATTTCCATTCAGCCACATTCTTTCTCCTCCCTTCTCCCCACATACCTTTCATGCCCTGAACAATCAAGAATATATCAAATTCTGCTTTGAATATACATAAAGACTTGGCCTCTAAAGGTACCTGTGCAAAGAACTCCCCAGATTCACCAATCTCTGGCTAAAGAAATTCCTCTTCATCTCCGTTCCAAAAGGATGTCCCTCTATTCAGAGGCAGTGTCCTCTGGTCCTAGACTCTCCCACCATAGAAAACATCCTCTCCATATCCACTCTATCAAGGCCCTTTCACCATTCAATAGGTTTCAATGGAGTCACCCCTTATTTTTCTGAATTCCAGTGAATACAAGCCCAGTGTCATCAAATGCTCTTCATACAAGAGGCCATTCAATCCGGGAGTCATTTTCATGAACCTCCTTTGAACCCTCTCTAGTTTCAGCACATCCTTTCTAAGATAAGGAGCCCAAACCTGCACACAATACTCCAAGTGAAACCTCACCAGTGCTTTACAAATTTTGAACATTATATCCTTGCTTTTATATTTAAGCCCTCTTGAAATGAATCTCACATCACCACACACTCAACCTACAAATTAAACTTCAGGGAATCCTGCACAAGGACTCCCAAGTCCCCTTGCACATTAGTTTTTTGAATTTTCTCTCCATTTAGAAAATAGTGAACCCTGTCATTTCTTCTACTAAAGTGCATGACCATACACTTCCCAACACTGTATTTCATCTGCCATTACTTTGCCCATTCTCCTAACCTAAGTCCTCCTGTAGCCTCTCTACTGCCTCAAAACTACCTGCTTCTACTCTTATCCTCATATCATCTGCAAACTTTGCAACAAAACCATCAATTCCATCATCCAAATCATTGACACATAATGATGACATATAACATAAAAAGAATCGATTCCAATATACAGGAGAGTTTCAAGATGGCGGCATAGTGAAAAGTCTGCTTTGCTGAGCTCAGCACCACAACACTGATAATTTCGCATATAACCCTATCCGTTTCAACCTTTTTTTTTTAAATGCTCGTGTGTCCGATTTAATGACATGAACATTGATGAGTATTTTTTTTGAGCTGCTTCAACACCATGCCATTGAAAGGTACTAAAAAGGCAGCCAGGATGGGCTGCACAGAGCGCTCGCCCGGGGCTGAGGAGCTAGCTACTGCTAGCTATGCTAACACGTTGGACCCTGCTTTTCGTCAAGTAATTCAGGAAGTTACGGAGAACGTATCCAAAATGATGGACGAGAAGCTGGCTCCACTCTCTCTAACACTCCAGAACAAAACATTGGAGTTTAAAAATCTTGATACAAGAACGGCCGAAGCCAAGGGCCAAGTCTCCGGGGTAGAAACTGTAACTGATCAGGCAAGTGGCTGCGGAGGCCAAGTCATTGGGTGCATTTAAGGCAGAGATAGACAGGTTCTTGATTAGCCAGGGCATCAACTGTATGGGAGAAGGCAGGGAAGTGGGGATGACTGGAAGAATTGGATCAGCCCATGATTGACTGACGGAGTAGACTTGATGGACTGAATGGCCTACTTCTGCTCCTATATCTTATGGTCTTATGGACCTATCTACTGTGATCACATTTCACTGCATTAAACCTGAGTCTCTCTCTACTTTTCTTATCTAACCACCTGCCCAATCTCCTTTTGAACATCTCAGTGCCTGTCCAAACTCCTTTTGAACAATTCAGTTCTATCTACTTCCAGCAATTCTGGTACTCACCGCCCTGTGTGTGCAAAACTAACCCCTAGATTGCCTTTAAATTTCTTTCCTCTTAGCTTAAAGATGTGTCCTTTAGATAGCCCTGTTTGGGAAAAAGACTCTATCTATCCTGTGTAAACCCTCAAAAGTTACTGACCCTCAGCATGATCACCTTCCAGCCTCCCATATCCAAACTTTCCTGACATCCTTTCTTATTTCCAACGCTGGAATTCAGTGTCTGAAAGATAAAGGATAGCCTGGGTTATGGTGACTCTGAAACCTCTGGATTGTAATGTCACCACACACCCCTCCCTTGCTCATTAATATTCTTTAATGACCCTACCCCCCCCCCACTCCCACTCACTTATATATATTCTTTATTCTGCATTCCTATGGCTATTGTTTTACTCATTCTACTGCGGCAGACTGTGTAACGATTCGATCTGTATGAATAGTATGCAGGAGAAGCCTTTCATTAATGCCAATACCAATCTGTTGATCGTCCTTGCCCTTGTTTTTACATGACATGAGGCTGACTATTGACCATCCCCTAAGGTGGCCAGAAAGCCGTTCAATTGAAGGGCAGTTTGGAATGACCACTAAATGGATGCCCTGCTGACAAATAAAAAGAGAACAGTAAGGTAAGTGCCTTTCACCACAGCAAACGTTTCTCTGGGTGTGAGGAAGGGATTAATTGGCCATTTCCACTTTTGCCTTAATGTAGCATTTTCATACTAAGCTTGTAAGTGTAGGTCGATTTAGATGCATTGACCAGCTGAGCGAAGATAGACCCTAAAGGAACAGTTAGTTCAGCCACGTCAGTGAAACTAATTAAAAAGCAAGCTTCATACTCAGTTAACACTGCAGGGGAAGCCAATGCCAATCACCATCTCTTACAGAAGGACAGCCTTGAAATAGGAAAGTATCTTTTTATAACATCAAAATATTGGTTGTTCAAGGATCAAAGATCAACTTTATTTATCATATATGCCGTGTGGCCTTTTTATTAGACATCTCCTGTACTTAATAAACCGGCCACTGAGTCTACATCATGGTCGTCTACTGCTGTAGCCCATTCAGTTCAACGTTCGATCTGTTGAGTATTCAGAGATGTTCTTCTAAACACCCCTGTTATAACAAGCGGTTATTTAAATTCCTGTCAGCTTGAGCCAGTCCGGTCATTCTCCTCTAACCTCTCTCATTAACAAGGCATTTTTACACACAGAACTGTGGCTCACTGGATGTTTTTTTTCCTTCCCACCAATCTCTATAAACTCAGAGATGGTTGTAGGTGGAAATCCCAGGAGATCAGCAGCTCATCACTGGGAAAGCCCAGTAGAGACTGTTATTCGTACGCCAGCTTAGGAAACTTACCGTCTCAGGGCATATCCTGCTGAACTTTTACTCAGCTATCACTGAGAGTGTTGTGACCACCCCTACCACTATTTGCTTTCCCGACGCCTCCTCCCTCTCCAAGTCCAGGTGGCAATGAGTGACCCACTCAGCGGAGGAGATCATTGGCTGTCAGCTGGTGACATTAAAAGACCTGTTCATTGCCAGAGCGAAGAAAAGAGCTGAAAACATTACTGCTGACTCCACCCAGCCGAGCAGGCACCTATTGGCCAAAATGACACTACAAATCCATCACCACTAGGACCACACGTCACCTCCAAACCTTCTTTCCTGTAGCTAACCAGCTGCTCAAGAAAACTCACTCAATTGCAATACCCTAACTGTGAATGGTCATTCCTGCACTCCTTGCTCTGTTGATAATTACTGTCTGTTCATATTTGCACATTTATTTGAGTTTGATTATTGATATTTGCACATATGACCATTCTGCTAATTGTTGATTGCTCATGACTGTTAGCACTATTGACTTATAAGTTGTTGGTTGCTCTTGTGTTGCCCGTTGTGGTATTGTTCTGTGTTCTATGCTTGGCACTGAACCGCAGTCAATTCTGGTAGGTTTCACATACTGGCAATAAAGTGATTCTGATCCTACTTTCTCTGAAAAGGTGTGTGCGTTAGTGTTGGCAAGTTGTGGACATGCTATGTGGTTGGTGGAAACATGGTGACACTTGTAGACTACACCCAGCACATCCGCGTACTGACACAAAATGACACATCTCACCGTATGTTTCGCTGATCTGACTCTCAAGGAATTGTATGAAACCAATAGCACCCTGGAGACTGCATACCCGGAGGCTGCCTTCATCGTCGCTGGTGACTTTAATAGAGTGTCGCTAACTAAAGTCTCTCCAAAATTTTGTCAACGCATCCAGGTGAGCACATTGGGAGACAGCATACTCAACCATTGCTATTCTCCCTTCTGCAAGGCTTACAAACGCTCCTCTGCCCCCCCCCCCCATTTGGAAAATCAGATCCCTCTTCCATTTTCCTGCTGCCAAAGTACCAGGCAGAAGCTGAAACAAGAGGCGGCTATAGTTAAAACCGTCGACTGTCGGTCCGATCAATCGGCCTCCATGCTGCCGGATTGCTTTGATAATGTTGACTGGAATGTCTTTCATGATGAGGATGTGTTTGAGTTCACGGAAGGGGTCATGAGTTTCCTCTAGAAGTGCATCGAGGATGTTGTCTCCCACAAATCAGTCAGGGTCTTTCCAAACCAGAAATCCTGGATCAACAGTTCCGTGCGAGCAGCACTAACCAGGTGAGATGGAGCTTACATTGCTGGTAATCAGCAATAGCTCAAGAAATGCAGCTATGATCTGTGCAAAGTCATCAAGGCAGCGAAACAACAATACAGAGACAGGATTCAGACTCAACTTTCTATCAACAACATTCACAGCTTATGGCAAGGTCTGCACCCCATCGTAGACTTGAAAGCTAAACGAAGTGGAATTTCCAATATCGATGCCTCTTTCCCAGACAAGCTAAATCTTTTCTACACTCGATTCGATATCGCCAATACTGAGCCCCTGAGGAGACGTGCAGATCATGCGACCGGCAGCTTGGTCATCTCGGAGGCTGAAGTACGCAGGTTTTTCCAACGAGTGGACAGTCGCAAGGCTGTGGGACCAGATGGCATCCCAGGGCAGGGGCTCAGAGTGTGTGCGGCACAACTGGCAGATGTGTTTACAGACATTGTTAACCTCGCCCTCTACTAGTGTAGAGTGCCCTCCTGCTTCAAAATATCCACCATTGTCCCTGTACCTAAAAAGACCAAGGTGACATGTGTGAACGACTGGCGTCCTGTTGCACTCACCTCAATAATAAGTAAATGCTTTGTGAGGCTGATCAAGGACTACATCTGCAGCTTGCTGCCACCCACACTGGACCCTCTACATTTCACATACCAAAAACTGATCAATAGACGATGCAATAGCCACTGCTTTACACACCATCCTTATACATCTGGAGAAGAAGGATGCTTATGGGAGAATGCTGTTCTTGGACTAGAGTTCAGCATTCAACACCATAATTCCCGCCAGGCTTGACAAGAAGCTCAGAGACCTCAGCCTTCACCCTGCCTTGTGCAGCTGGATCCTGGATTTTTGCCAGATCGCCAGCAGGTGGTAAGAGTGGGCTCCCTCACCTCTGCCCCTCTGACCCTCAACACAGGTGCCCCTCAGGGCTGAAGTACTAAGCCCCCTCCTTTACTCTCTGTATACCCATGACTGTGTTGCCACCCACAGCTCCAACCTGCTAATTAAATTTGCTGACAACACTACACTGATTGGCCTAATCTCAAATAATAATGAGGCAGCCTACAGAGAGGAAGTCATCACCCTGACACAGTGGTGTCAAGAAAACAACCTCTCCCTCAATGTCGCAATAACAAAGGAGCTGGTTGTGCACTACAGGAGGAATGGAGACAGGCTGACCCCTATTGACATCAATGGATCTGGGGTTGAGAGGGTGAACAGCTTTAAATTCCTTAGCATAAACATCACTGAGGATCTCACGTGGTCTGTACATACTGGCTGTGTGGTGAAAATGGCACAACAGCACCTCTTTCACCTCAGACGGTTGAAGAAGTTTGGTATGGGTCCCCAAATCCTAAGGGCTTTCTACAGGGGCACAATTGAGAGCATCCTGACTGGCTGCATCACTGCCTGGTATGGGAACTGTACTTCCCCCAATCGCAGGTCTCTGCAGAGAGTGGTGTGGACAGCCCAGCGCATCTATAGATGTGAACTTCCCACTATTCAAGACATTTACAAAGACATGTATGTAAAAAGGGCCCGAAGGATCATTGGAGACCCGAGTCACCCCAACCACAAACTGTTCCAGCTGCTGCCATTTGGGAAATGGTACCGCAGCATAAAAGCCAGGACCAACAGGCTCTGAGAAAGCTTCTTCCACCAGGCCATCAGACTGATTAATTCATGCTGACACAACTGTATTTCTATGTTATATTGACTATCCTGTTGTACGTAATATTTATTATAAATTACAATAATTGCACAATTGTACATTTAGATGGAAAAATGACATAAAGATTTTTATTCCTCATGTATATGAAAGATGTAAGTAATAAAGTCAATTCAATTCAATATACATGTGACAAATAAAGATCTAAAACATCGACTTCCATAGATGCTGCCTAATCCACTGGGTATTTCCAGAATTCAATTTAATTTCTGGTTCCTAAGCATTGTTGTGTTCTATATTCCACAGTTCAAGCATTGACTTATTCCCTGTCCACTTGCAGAGTCTCAGCCTGAAAAATTGATGGCCTATTTCCCTGGACAAATCCCACATGACCTGTTGGGTTTCTCTAGCAATTCCGCTGGGTTTTACTCCCTTTTCCCTTGTTCTCATTCATCTCCGTCTATTTACACAATCTCCAAGCAGCTAAGGCACAATTAACAGGAATTTATTGCCCCAATCCACCCCTCGCCAGCCAGCACCACCACCATCAGCTTCAGTTGAGTTTCCGACATTTCCAATTTTCACTTCAGCAAGCAGTAAACTCCACCTTCCCAGTGGTACAGTATCCCAAGAAACGAACAGACAAACTCCTCACGATATGTATTGTCTCATAACTAAACACAGAAACTGCTGGAAACATTCACTAGATCAGGTAGCATCTGAGGAGAGAGAAAGAAAGAGAGAGAGATAATACTTTAGGATGAGGCTCTTACAGAATTGGGAAAGAGAAATTAAAGAAAAAAATGCTGAAATTGTATATGACATTGGTGAGGTTTAATTTGGAGTATTGAGTGCAGTTTTGGTTATCTACCTACAGAAAAGATGTAATCAAGGTTGGAAGAGTACGGAGAAAATTTACAAGGACGTTGCTGGGTCTGGAGTGCCTGAGTTATAAGGAAACATTGAATAGGTAAGGACTTTACTCTTGGCAACATGGAAGATTGAAGGAGATTTGATAGAAGTATACAAAATTGTGAGGGGTATAGATAGGGTAAGTACAAGCAGGATTTTTCCACCTGAAGTTGGGCAGGACTATAACCAGAGGTCATGGGTTAAGGGTGAAAGGTGAAAATGAGGAGAAACTTCTTCACTCAGAGGGTCCTGAGAGTGTGGAATGAGCTGCCAACACAAGTGGTGTATGCAAGCTTGATTTCAATGTTCAAGCAAAGTTTGAATAGGTACATGGGTGGTAGGGATGGGGAGGGCTATAGTCCTGATGCAGGTTGATTGGTGTAGGTACCTTAAATGGGTTGGCACAGACTAGATGGGTCAAAAGGCCTGCTTCTGTGCTGTACTTCTCCATGAGTCTATGACTAAAAAAGATGGATTTAAGTCATAAGGAATGTAATTGGTGGAATGAATAGCACAGAGAGAAGATATCCAGGTACCCAGTCCAATCAGTTAACTTGCTTTCAGTCATGAAAGATTCAGCCTAGCCTGCTGAGTGTTTCTAGCAAGTTCTGTTTTTATTTCAGGTTTCCAGTAGCTGCAGATTTCATTTGGTTCACAGATTCACAACATATAGTTACAGGCCATTCGGCCCACTGAGGCAGCACTGACCATCAAATTCACTTATGCTCTCTGTATTTGCACACACACACAGGCCAGCTCAGTCTCCCCCATTCCCATCTCCCTGCACAGTTTTGTTTCCACCTGCCCTCCACCACTCCCGCACTGATTCCTGTTATCACCTCCTTTTATTACCAGATTCCAGCACTCTGTTCCTGCTCTCTCTCCCTTCAGCAGTTGGCTCTGACCTTCTCCCACCTCTCCCCCAACTTGCTCCATTTGCCTCTCACATTTTCTCTTTTGCTTCTCATTTACCTGTCCTTCAACTCCACCCATCTCCCGTCCCCTACGTGGCACAACCGGCCTGTCATTCCACACACCTCCTCAGCCCACCAATCACCTTTTGGGCTCCTGCTCGCCACTACCCTTTTCCTCTGTACACCAGACACCTCTCCTCTCCACTCATCCCGAGGCTGAGTATTGCCCACAAAGTTGACAGTTCCTTGAAGACATCACAGGAACCAACCTTCCCTTTATGGACTCTGTCTACATTTCTCTCTGCCCCAGTAAAGCAACCACCCGGACATTTTGTCTTCCCCTCTCCCATGGGGCCTGAAAGCACATACCAACAGGCTTTCCCACAGACGCTGCATGATTATTAACTTGCTCTAAATTATTGATCCAAACTCAGAACTCCATTCCAACTTTATCCACATACCTTTTAACCTCTTTTGTCCCTCAACCATTATCCACATCTTTCTTGAATATTAGGTGCAGTATGATAGCATAGTGGTTAGCACAATGCTTTACAGTACACTCAACATGGGTTCAATTCCCACCACTGACTGGAAGGAGTTTGTACGTTCTCCCCGCGACCACGTGGGTTTCCTTCGGGGGCTCCAGGTTCCTCCGACGGTCCAAAGACGTACTTTGATGGTGGTAGGTTAGTTGGTCATTGTAAGTTGTCCCTTGATTAGGCTAGACTGAAATGGGCGGCTCAGTTCAAAGGGCTGGAATGGCCTCACCCACGCTATATCTCAATTAATAATTTATAAATAAATATCTAATCATAGAGTTATAGAGCGCAGAAACAGGCCCTTCAGACTGACTGGTCCATGTCAACCAAAATGCCCCATTAAACTTAATCCCATTTGCCAGCCTTTGGCCCAAATCTTTTTAAACGTTTCCTATCCATGTACCTGCCCAAGTCTCATTTGGAGGTTGTTATTATACCTACCTTAAGTCCACCCTTCCTATGGTAACTCACTCCACATACAAACACTCTGTGTAAAAAATGTTGTCCCTCAAGTTCCTTTTAAGCCCCTCACCTATCCCTTTAAACCTATGTCCTCTAGATCTTGATTCTCCAATCTTGGGGAAAAAGACTGAGAGCAACCATCCTACCTTTGCCCTTCATAAAGTTGTACACTTCCATAAAAATACCTCTTAGTCTCCTGCCCTAACCTGGCCAGACTCATCCCATAACTTAGTCTCTCAAGTCCTGACAACATCCCTGTAAATAAATCCTTTCTATTCTCTTTCTAGTTTAATAACATCTTTCCTATAGCATGGTGGCCAGGACTGAACACAGTGCTTTACCAATCTCTTGTATAATCATGCCAAAACTTCCTAAATTTAATACTCAGTGCCCTGACTGAAGAAGGTCAGCTTCCAAAAACCTTCTTCAGCACGCTGGCTACCTGTGACTCCACTTTCATGTAACAACATACTTGAAATCCAATGATATGCCTTTGACTGCTTTCTATAAAGGCAAACTTCATAGGTCCATGTCATTTTCAGCAAGAAGAAATTTCTCCTCGTCTCCTTCTTCAGTAGTTTTTCGCTTGCATATTGATTTCTGATCCTGAAGACTTCAACTATTGCGAATTTCCTTGTTGTATTTAATCTCTCCAGTCTTGTTTGAAACTATAGGTGTCGGTGAGGCTCCCTGTCACTCAGAGAATGAGACCGAGAAGTTTGCATCAAATACGGCGGGAGGAGAAGATGGCAGCGCGACGTAGCTCGTAGCAGCCACTCCGGTGGTGATGTCTGTTATTTGTCAAGTAGGGTGCCGTGCACAATCCTGATTTGATAGAGACAGACGTGAGAGCTTGGAGGAACATCTGGTGAAACTTCTGAAATGCCTGTTTCATTGCCGCTGCTGCTACTGTGTGGTCCAGAATCTCCAGAGAAGAAGGCCCGAGTTCTCGGCTTTGCTTGTTGCTCGGCGGCTGGGGCGAGGTAGAAGCGCATGGCAGAGGGTGGTGCTTGGAGAGGTTGTGTCGGAGGGGCTGGTCGGAGGCTCGAAGTTTTCGGATGGACTCAGAGTCCGCTGCGGTCGGGTGCTTCCAATGGTGCTGCATTGGCAAGTTGGTGGCGCTTGGAGGTTCAATGCAGGGAGAGTTCCTCCCTTCTGCCGCCTGCGTGAGATGATGAGGCTATCGGAACTTTGAGACTTTTTTTTTACCGTGCCCATGCTCTGCTCTTTATCAAATTACGGTATTGCTTTGCACTGTTGTAACTATATGTTATAATTAAGTGGTTTTGTCAGTTTTAGTCTTGGTTTGTCCTGTGTTTTTCTTATGATATCATTCTGGAGGAATGTTGTATCATTTTTTAATGCATGCATTTCTAAATAACAATAAATGAGGACTGAGTGTCCTCATAATCTAAAAAAAATAGGATATGGACTGAAAAAAAGTGGGTTTGGCCTTCAGATTGGACATAACCAAAGTGAAACTAAGAAACCTTCCAAGAAGCTGAACAATGCTGTCTCTGTGGAGACATCATTAGATGCACAGAATGAAAGGACACTGCTCTGTGGCCTTGCTAACATCTGGTTTTATTTATTTATTTATTTACAGCATCTATTTATTATTATTACTTTTTTATTTTTGTATTTGCACAATTTGTTTTTGTGTGTAGATTTTCATTGAATCTACTGTATTCCTTTGTTCTACTGTGAATGCCTACAAGAAAGTAAATCTCAGGGTAGTATTTTGTGACGTATATATCCACTTTGATAATAAAGTTTCTTTGAAATTTGGAAGCTAAAGTAAGTGTAACCTTGACATTGAAAGTCAGAGGAGTAACAATCAAACCAAGTGACAGTTTTGCTGTCACTGTTCAATTTAAGCTTTGTACGTTGGTTGTGCATCAAGCTTTGTTTATGAATAGTTTTTAGAACACAGAACAGGACGGCACAGAAACAGGCCTTTCGGTCCACAATGTTATGCTGAACCAATTAAATTAGTAATTAAACGGCTAATTAAACTAATCTCTTCTGCCTCCACAATGCCTATATCCTTCCATTTTCCTAACATTTATGTACCTATCTAAATGTCTCAACAGTCTGTAATTTTTTTGCTTCCACCACCACCCAGACAGCGCATTCCAGATACCCACCACTTCCTGTATGAAAAACTTACCCCTCATATTTCCTTGCAGATTACCCCCTCTGACCTGAAAAGCATACCTTCTGACATTAGATATTTCAACCCTGGAGAAAGATACCATTGGTCAACTCATCCGTGACACATCTGTTGGAGTTCTTTGACGAGATAACAGGCAGGAGAAACAAAGGAGAGTCAGTGGACGCTGCTTATTTAGAATTTCGGAAGGCTTTTGACAAGGTGCCACACACGAGGCTGGCGAAGAGTGGGAATAAAGCGAGTGTCTTCTGGGTGGCTGCCGGAGACTCGTGGTGTGCCACAGGGTCGGAGTTGGGACCACTTCTTTTCACGTTATATGTCAATGATTTGAATGACAGAATTGATAGCTTTATGGCCAGGTTTGCGGACAATTCAAAGATAGGTGGAGGGGCAAGGAGTGTTAAGCAAGCAGAGAGGCTACAGAAGGACATAGACAGATTAGGAGAATGGGTAAAGAAGTTACAGATGGAATACAGTGTAGGAAAGCGCACGGTAATGCAATTTGGTAGAAAGAATAAAGACATGAACTAGATTCTAAATAGGGAGAAAATTCAAAAAATTAGTTGTGCAAAAGGACTTGGGAGTTCTTGTGCAGAATTTCCTAAAGATTAACTTGCAAGTTGAGTCAGTGGTCAGGAAGGCAAATGCAATATTAGCATTCATTTTGAGAGGACTGGAATACAAAAGCAAGGATATAGTACTGAGGCTTTATATGGCATTGGTCAGACTGCACTTGGAGTATTGTGAGCAGTTTTATCTAAGAAATGCTGGCACTGGAGTGGGTCCAGAGGAGGTTCACGAGAATGCTCGCAGGAATGAAAGGTTTAACGTATAAGGAGCATTTGATGGCTCAGTGCCTGTACTCACTGGAATTTAGAAGAATTGGGGGGGGGGGGGTGGCTGGATTTCATTGAAACCTATTGAATGTTGAAAGGCCTAGATAGACTAAATGTGGAGAGGATGTTTCCTATAGTGGATGAGTCTAGGACCAGAGGGCACAGCCTCAGGATTGAGTTAATCCATTGAGGGAAAATTCTTTAATCAGAGGGTAGTGAAACTGTTGAATTCACTGCCACGGATGCTGTGCAGGCCAGTTCATTCAGTATATTTAAGATGAAGGTTGATATGCTTGTGATTCATGAGGGTGTCAAAGGTTTTGGGGAGAAACCAGGAGAATGGAGTTGAGTGGGATAATAAATCAGTCATGATGGAATGGTAGAGAGAATCAATGGCCTAAATGGCCAAATTCTGCTCCTATCTCTTACAGTTTTATGGCCTTTCTGAAAGCGTGCCTGTCATAATCTTATATGCCTCCATCAGATCTTGTCACAGCCTCTGCCACTCCAGAGAAAACTACCCAAGTTTGCCAATTTCTTGTTATAGCACAAACCCTGTAATCCAGGCAACATATCAGTAAACGTCTTTTCTACCCTCTCCAAAGCGACCAGAAATGTACGGCAGATGCTGCCTAACTAGAGTTTGATAAAGCTACAACGTAATTTCCTGACTTTTGAACTCAATGCCTCGTTTAATAAAGGCAAGCATGTCATATGCCTTCTTAGCCACCCTATAAACCTGAGTAGCCACTTTCAGGAAGCTTTGAACTTGGACCCCAAGATCCCCCTGCTCATCAACACTGTTATGGGTCTTGTCCTCACAGAGTACTGCCCCTCTGGATAAATATTACTGTGTTTTGTTACTTTCCTGTAAATGCCAAGAGAACGAATCCCAGGGTAGCATGCGGTCACAGATACATACTTAAGACGACAAATTTACTTTACTGTTACATTGTAGCCTTGCTGAAACCAAAGGGTTCTCTCTCAACACACAGTTCAAAGCTGAGCAAGTTAACATGAAGATCTATCAGACAAAAAATTAAATTAAAATGCGCAGTGAATGTCAAGAAACGAGTCAATAAAAGAAAATGGTACCGTATTGATCAAGGTAAAGAAGTCAATGATTTGGAACCAGATGTAAGTGCTCCCAGTGCAATTATAAGACATTCAATCATACCGAAGTGACATAAGACAACGTTATAGCCCGCAACAGGAAAAGCAGGCTCGTGATGAGAGTGCCGTGTCATTTCAAGAAATCTTGCACGAGAGATACACTTGAATGATTACTAAGGTCATCTTTGTCTGCTTCTGTAGCCTGCCTCAGCCTATTGACACACATTACCTTTTGCCCAGGGTTGAAATGTCTGATGCATTTAAGTTGAGGGGGGCTAAGTTCAAAGGAGATGTTTTTTAACAGGGAGTGATAGTTTGCCCGGAATGCTCTGTCTGGGTTGGCGATAGAGCCAGATACTGTGCTTTGGGGATTTTTAAGAAATGTTTAGATAGGAACATGAATGTGAGGAAAACGGAAGGACATGAACATTGTGTAGGCATTAGTTTAGTTGGCCATTTGATTACTAATTCATTTGGTTCAGCACAACATTGTGGGCCGAAGGGCCTGTTTTTGTGCTCTGATCGATTGATTGATAAAACCCTCATCATGGCCTATTCTTGAACTTCTTGATAATGAACAATTTCTCTCTATTGACCTGTGTTACCACTGGATTTGACTCTACCAGCACTGTATCCCGCGACATCCAAATCACAGGTATCTATTTCCGATTGCATGAACCAGAAGCGGGAGAGTAGGCCACTCGGGCCCTCTGATCTGTTCCACCATTTAGTAAGATCGCAGCCTGAATACTGCCTTGACGGTTTCCGAAAGGAATCTTACACGCCATTACTGGGTAAGAATCTGTCCATCGGGTTTGATTTCGTAAAGAGTGCTCCAAAGACTCAAAATCCTCTTAGGGAAAACAAAATTTCTTAAATTTACAACTAGATATTGTTAAGCTGACCTAATGCTTTCAAGTTGCTTTCTGCTATTTTCAACTTGACCTAATAAAGCAAATGTTTATTCAGAAAAGAAGAAATCAATTTGCAGACATCTCACCTCTCCCGTAAGTTCCCGGAGTCTCCCGCATATTAATAGTGGCTCCCTGATTCCCTGCAAATTATATACAATATCCCGGAAATCTATTTTTTTGAGAGCAAGCGAGCGAGAGAGCGCGAGAGAGAGCAAGAAAGCGCGAGAGCGTGACCGAGAGAGAGAGAACATGCCATGGCAGAGTGTTCCAAAAAAAGAAAATATAAAATGTACGTCACCCCAGACTACACTAAAGTGTACCCCTGCCTAATAGGGGTCAAAAATAATGAGTGTTGCTCGCTGCACTGTTTGCAACAGTGACTTTTCTATTGCCCATGGTGGGTTAAGACTGTAAAAGACATGTTGAGGTGAGTTTAACATGTGTCATTCGCTCATTAGCATAGCTAACATTATTTAAACTAGCTGGCTAGCTGCTAAGGAGCTACTCTATTGCAGACATCCCACCTCTCCCGGAAGTTCCGGGAGTCTCCTGCAAATTGATGGTGCTACCTCCCTGAAATGAGTTTTTGCGGGGTGGGATGTCTGAATTTGTTTTTCAATATAGATTCTCAGAGAGATACAGCAAACAGGCTCTTCAGCCCATCAAATTCATGTTAACCATTAGCTACCCCATTCTATTTTTTATTTTTATTCTGTGTTTGACCAGTCTTCCCTCCTTCTCACTC
This sequence comes from Mobula birostris, assembly GCF_030028105.1. Classification (NCBI taxonomy): domain Eukaryota; kingdom Metazoa; phylum Chordata; class Chondrichthyes; order Myliobatiformes; family Myliobatidae; genus Mobula; species Mobula birostris. The sequence continues at coordinate 2,195,567 of NC_092401.1, read as the reverse complement.
GCTGCTGTGGAAGGAATGTGTAGGGTTCTCTGGATTCACACTGCAAGGATTGATTGGCAAGGCTGTGAGCTTGTTTTGTGGGGCTTGAGGTTCATGTTGCATGTGTGTCTGGATTCAAGTTACCCTTTTTTTTGCTGTTTTTGAGCAGTAGGATTGGAGCGATCGACGCAAACTGGGGCACTTTGGCAAAGAATGACCATGCCGCCTGCAGTGTGCTGGCTGGTGTCGCGGTGCTGAGCTGAACTAAACTGATTCCGACCGGACTCCTGCTTCGATGTTCGATATTTTATGTGTTGTTCACTCGCTTTTTGCCATTTACACAACTTGTACTTTCTCTCACTTTGGGTGCTCCATGTTTTCTTGAACGGGTTCCATAGTGTTCCATAGGTCAGACAGGCAATTCTGTGGACGCAGGAAAGAAACAAGGATGGTAGTTTGCCTCCCAGATGCCAGGGTCCGGGATGTTCCTGATCGCGTCCCCAATATCCTGACGTGGGAAGGTGAACAGCCAGAAGTCGTGGTACATATTGGTACCAGTGACATAGGTAGGAAAAGGGAGGAGGTCCTGAAAACAGACTACAGGTTGTTAGGAAGGAAGTTGAGAAGCAGGACCTCAAAGGTAGTAATCTCAGGATTACTGCCTGTGACATGTGACAGTGAGTATAGGAATAGAGTGAGGGAAAAAGGCGTGGCTGAGGGATTGGAAAGGGGGTAGGGATTCAGATTTCTGAATCACTGGGACCTCTTTTGGGGCAGGTATGACCTGTACAAAAAGGATGGGTTGCAATTGAATCTGAAGAGGACCAATATCCTGGCGGGGAGATTTGCTAAGGCTATTGGGGAGGGTTTAAACTAGAATTGCTCGAGAGTGGGAACCAAACAGAAGAGACAGAGGAAGGGGCGGTTGGCTCACAAATGGGGAGGGCTTGTAGACAGTGTGAGAAGGAGATAGGCAGGTGATCGAGAAGAGACATGCTCAGACCAGTTGTTTGAGATGTGTCTATTTTAATGCAAGGAGTATTATGGACAAAGCGAATGAGCGTAGAGCATGGATCAGTACTTGGAGCTATAATGTTGTGGCCGTGAAAGAGACTTGGATGGCTCAGGGGCAGGAATGGTTACTTCGAGTGCCAAGCTTTAGGTGTTTCAGAAAGGACAGGGAGAGAGGCAAAAGAGGTGGGGGTGTGGTACTGCTAATCAGAGATAGTGACACGGCTGCAGAAAAGGAGGAAGTCATGGAGGGATTGTCTACTGAGTTTCTTTGGGTGAAAGCTAGGAAAAGGAAGGGGTTAATAACTCTAATGGGTGTTTTTTATGGACAACCCAATAGTAACAGGGACATTGAAGAGCAGATAGGGGCATAGATTCTGGAACAGTGCAATTATAGCAGGGTTGTCGTGATGGGAGGTTTTGATTTCCCCAATAGTGATCGGCATCTCCCTAGAGCAGGGGGTTTAGATGGGGTGGAGTTTGTCAGGTGTGTTCAGGAAGGTTTCCTGACACATTATCTAGTTAAGCCTACAAGAGGAGAGGCTGTACTTGATCTGGTACTGGGAAATGAACCTGGTCAGGTGTCAGGTCTCTCAGTGGAAGAGAATTTTGGAGATAGTGATCACAATTCTATCTCCTTTAGCATAGCATTGGAGAGGGATAGGAACAGACAAGTTAGGAAAGCTTTTAATTGGAGTAAGGGGAGATATGAAGCTATCAGGAAGGAACTTGTAAGCATAAACTGGGAACAGATGTTCTCAGGGAAATGTATGGCAGAATGTGGCAAGTGTTCAGGGGATATTTGTGTGGTGTTCTCCAAAGGTACGTTCCAATGAGACATGAAAAGGATGGTAGGGTACAGGAACCGTGGTATACAGAGGCTGTTGTAAATCTAGTCAAGAAGAAAAGCTTACAAAAAGTTTAAAAAAACTAGGTAATGATAGAGATCTAGAAGATTATAAGGCTAGAAGGAAGGAACTTAAGAATGAAATTAGGAGAGCCAGAAGGGGCCATAAGAAGGCCTTGGCAGGCAGGATTAAGGAAAACCCAAAGGCGTTCTACAACTATGTGAAGAGCAAGAGGATAAAACGTGAGAGAATAGGACCAATCAGTGTAACGGTGGAAAAGTGTGTATGGAACCAGAGGAGATAGCAGAGGTACTTAATGAATACTTTGCTTCAGTATTCACTACGGAAAAGAATATTGGCAATTGTAGGGATGACTTACAGCAGACTGAAAAGATTGACCATATAGATATTAAGAAAGAGGATGTACAGGAACTTTTGGAAAGCATCAAGTCAGATACATCATCGGATCTGGATGAGATGTACCCTAGGCTACTGTGGGAGGTGAGGGTGGAGATTGCTGAGCCTCTGGCAATGACCTTTGCATCATCAGTGGGGATGGGAGAAGTTCCAGAGGATTGGAGGGTTGCAGATGTTGTTCCTTTATTCAAGAAAGGGAGTAGAGATAGCCCAGGAAATTATAGACCAGTGAGTCTTACTTCAGTGGTTGGTAAGTTGATGGAGAAGATCCTGAAAGGCAGGATTTATGAACATTTGGAGAGGTATAATATGATTAGGGATAGTCAGCATGGTTTTGTCAAAGGCAGGTCGTGCCTTATGAGCCTGATTGAATTTTTTGAGGATGTGACTAAACACATTGATGAAGGTAGAGCAGTAGATGTAGTGGATATGGATTTCAGTAAGGCATTTGACAAGGTACCACATGCAAGGCTTATTGAAGAAGTAAGGAGGCATGGGATCCAAGGGGACTTTGTGGATCCAGAATTGGCTTGCCCAAAGAAGGCAAAGAGTGTTTGTAGACGGGTCATATTCTGCATGGAGGTCCGTGACCAGTGGTGTGCCTCAGGGATCTGTTCTGAGACCCCTTTCTCTTTGTGATTTTTATAAATGACCTGGATGAGGAAGTGGAGGGATGGGTTAGTAAATTTGCTGATGACACAAGGGTTGGGGTGTTGTGGACAGTGTGGAGGGCTGTCTGAGGTTACAGTGGGGCATCGATAGGATGCAAAACTGGACTGTGAAGTGGCAGATGGAGTTCAATGCAGATCAGTGTGAGGTGGTTCATTCCCGTAGGTCAAATATGATGGCAGAATATAGTATTAATGGTAAGACTCTTGACAGTGTGGAGGATCAGAGGGATCTTATGGTCTGAGTCCATAGGACACTCAAAGCTGCAGCGCAGGTTGACTCTGTGGTTAAGAAGGCATACGGTGTATTGGCCTTCAACAACCATGGGATTGAGTTTATGAGACGAGAGGTAATGTTACAACTATATAGGACCCTAGTTAGACCCTACTTGGTGTACTGTGCTCAAATCTTGTCTCCTCACTACAGGAAGGATGTGGAAACCATAGAAATGATGTAGAGGAGATTTACAAGGATGTTGCCTGGATTGGGGAGCATGCCTTGTGAGAATAGTTTGAGTGAACTTGGACTTTTCTCCTTGGAGCGATGGAGGATGAGAGGTGACCTGATAGGAGTGTATAAGATGATGAGAGGCATTGATCATGTGGATAGCAAGAGGCTTTTTCCCAGGGTTGAAATGGCTAGTATGAGAGAACACAGTTTTAAGGTGCTTGGAAGTAGGTACAGAGGAGGTATCAGGGTTAAGTTTTTTGCACAGAGAGTGGTGGGTGAGTGTGTGGTGGAAGCAGATACGATAGGGTCTTTTAAGAGACTCCTGGATCGGTACATGGAGCTTAGAAAAATAGAGGGCTATGGGTAGCCCTAGATAATTTCTAAAGTAAGTACACATTCGGCACAGCATTGTGGGCCAAAGGGCCTGTACTGTGCTGTAGGCTTTCTGTGTTTCTTTGTTATGTGTCTGCTTGCGGGAGGACGAATTTCAGAGTTGTGTTCCGTATAATTACTTTGATTAAAAATGTACCTCAAATCTTGGAATCTTTTTCATTCACTTTGCATTCCCCTCAACTCCCACCCCTACGACCCAGATTCTACCACTCACTTGCACACAATAACAGGAAAACTGGTCATGAACCTGCAGGTCATTGGGGTGTGGGCGGAATCAGGAGCAACTGGGGAAAGTTCATGTGGTCAAATGGAGAATGGCAGTCTGGATTGAAATTGTGTCTTTGTTCTTGTGAGTCTGTGGCTCTCCGAAATGCATGTTTGTGCCACCTCTACCTGGGAACTTTCTCTCAATGTACTTCCTCGCTCTATGATACAGAGAACAGTTGATATCTGGAACTCGTTCCCTGAGGAGCAGATGGAATCCGATACAAGTACAATGTTTAATTGACACAGACCGTTAACTAGGCAAGGTATGGCAGGGTACAGACCTAAATGGACAATGTACACAGGCAAACAGGTCAGAATGGATGTGGTGGGCTGAACCTCTATGACTGTATGATGTCCAGTGTAACACTGCAGTGTTACGAAACCAGCATGGGTACTGATAATATCCGGGACGTGAAATAGGGAAGGGATATGGTTTACAGTGTATAATACCATCCTCTAGTGGACAGTCTGCAGTAAGGCCAAATGGGAGGGATGTTCAAAAGTTCAAGTGCACTGTGTCAGACCATGATGATTCAAGGCAACAGGTTGTACCCTGTTGTTATAAAACTATTGAATGTTTCCCTGCAATGGAGGCTCCAATGCGTGGAGAGGCTGCAGAGGGTTGTAGGCATAGACAGCTCCATCACAGGAATAAGGGACCCCACCATCGACGACTTCAACATCAGGAACCTCAAGAAGGTGGCATCCATCATTAAGGACCCTCACCACCAGGACATGCCTTGTTCTCTTTACCACCGTCAGGGAGGAGGTACACTCACACTCAACGCTTCAGAGACAACTTCTTCCCCTTCACTATTGGATTTCTAAATGGTCCATGAGCAATTCCTTATTATTTCTCTTTTGTACTCTCTAACATTTATGTATGTATGTAAGCTGTAGCATTAATTTTGTCTTGCACCGTACCGCTACCACAAAACAACAAATTTCACAACATACTTCAGGTTTATAATTTAAAAAACTGATTCTGATTCAGAAGATGGACTCATGACTTCATAAATCTACCTCGTTAGGATCTTGCACTTTATAGTTTACCTGTATTGCTCTCTCTCTGCAGTCAGTACGCTTTATTCTGCATTGTTATTGTTTTACCTTGTTCTACCTCAGTGCCCTGTGTAACGATCTGATCTGTGTGAACAGTATTGTACGAGAAGCTTTTCACTACACCTCGATACTGTGGAATAGTGAAAGGACCACAGTCGTCTTGCATTCCAGGCCACTGGGCCCTGATCTCAATCTGACAAGATCCATGTGGTGACTTCATGTGCATCAGCCTCCCCACGTTAAATAAAGTCACACACAGGAAATGTCCGCTAAGGGAATCCACCCTAACATCCCGGATTATGCCCGTTGGGTGTCCAGCAAGTAGTTGATGCCCAACCAATAGATAATTACTTAGGAGAATATCATACTCAACTTGAGTAACTGCATTACTATATAATCCAAATATAAAAGGCAATGCTATCATAAACTTATTTCAAGGGCACTTGTGTCAGAGGAAGGACCAGGAAAGAAGAACTGGGATTGTTAAAGGGACAGCGATGCTGAATTTGCTGAAAAACAAACCTGCAGATGTTGGAAACCTGAAATAAAATCAGAGAGTACTAGAAATACTCAGCAGGTCAGACAGCATCTGTGAAGAGAGATACAATTAACATTTCAGTTCAGAGATTCTTTGACTGAACTATTATTTGTTCTGCTGTAGACTCTGTTTCCAGTGTATTCATTAACTCTTGCTTCATATTTCCTGCTTGATCTTTTGAGACAGGGTTGTATATTTTGCTTCAGTCTTTAAGTATCTGCGGAATTTTGCTTTTGAGTCCAAATAGAAAGCATGGTAAAAGAGTAGTGGGTGTGTGATTAATGTAGAGGCTAAGTTATTCACTGGCAGCCAGAGTCATGGCCCAATGTTTCGGAGAGAAGAGTTCAAATCCAAGCATGGTGTCTGCAGAATTCAAACTCAAGCTATCAAGTAATTTCAGAACTTTGAAAGAGCCTTGTGTTTGTCATGGTAAACATTGATTACTATCTGGGAATTGATTTATTATTGTCACATGTACAAAAATACAGTAAAAAGCTTGTACTGCAAACTGTTCATACAGATGAGATCATTATACAGAGCACTGAGGCAGGACAAGGTAAAACTGTGTCTTCTGGAATTGGTCCATCCATGTTAGAACAACTCGCCTCTTTCTGCCTTCATCCCAGCACAGTTTACTATACTTCTATGAAATCCCCTCACCTCCAGCTGTCTACGGTGAACAGCAACCCCCTCTCTAGTTTAATCACGCTGCTGAAACCCCTCATCCTCAGAGCTGGTCAGCTATTGCACCACCCTCTCTCATAGGGTCTTCATATGCTATACAAAGCTTCTTCCCTTCATGATAGTTTTCATGTTTGTTCTCAACTTCCACACACGTATCAAACAGGCAAGTAAATGATCCAGCCTGAAGCGAGCATTTGCTGGGAAGAGCAGTGAGCTGGCGAGATCTGACACCTGCTGCTGAACGCTGGTAGTGCAGCAACCTCACTGACAATGCCGTCAACACCTAAATGAGCAACACTTGTAAATAGCACATTCTCTGGGTCATTTAGAAGGCTAATATTGTAATTAGGATAATAATAAATTGGAAAAAATGATTACAAATTAATTAAAGCCTCATTAAAGCTTCTGGTGTTGAGCTTCATTTACAATTCTAGCTCTGGAAAAGGTTATTTTTATGCTTGTGCTAAACCATTTTGAAAGAGCAATGAAATTACTCCTCCTCTTCCTGCAGAGTCCCAGCAAATTTCTCCTTTTTAAAAGGTTATTTGGAGTTTCTTGGCTGCCTGTTTAGACCACAAGACCAAAACACTCCTCGTGTGTTAACCCCTTCATTCCCAGAATTATCTTTGTGAACCTCCTCTGAACTCTCTCCAATGGCAACACCTCCTTTCTGAGATAAGTGTGGCCTGACTGGTGTCTTATAAAGGATCAGCATTATCTCCTTGCTTTTATATTCTTTTCCCCTTGAAATAAATGCCAACATTACATTTCCCTTCTTTACCACAGACTCAACCTATGAATTAACCTTCTGGGAGTCTTGCACAAGGATTCCCTTTGCACCTCTGATGTTTGAACCTTCTCACCATTGAGATAATACTCCTAAATGGGCCCAATGGCCTAATTCTGCTCCTATGTCTTATGGTCTAATGGTCTTTGTGAATACTTACTGAGGTTGCTTTAGGAAGATTTCGCTGTGAGGTGTTGTGCTTTGCGAAGATAATCCAGGGTAGGACTTACACAGTGAATGGTAGGGCACTGAGGAGTGTGGTCGAACAGAGGGCTCTGGGAATACAGTTGTATAATTCTTTGAAAGAGGCAGCACAGGCAGATAGTGTCATACAGAGAGCACTTGGCACATTGGCCTTCATAAATCAATGAATTAAGTAAAGGAGTTGGAGTGCAAAGTTGTACAAGACACTAATAAGGACCAATCTGGAGTATTGTGTGTGATTCTGGTCAACTGCTGTACCTACAGAAAAATCTATCAATAAGATTGAAAGAGTATGGAGAAAATTTACAGTGATGTTGCCAGTACTTGTGGACCAGAGTTCCAGGGAAACGTTGAATAGGTCAGTTTGTTATTCCCTAGAATGTAAGAGAATAAGGAAAAAATTGACAGAGCTGTATAAAATTACTTATAGATAGGGTAAATGCAAGCAGGCTTTTTCTACTGAGGTTGGGTGACACTAGAAATAGAGTTCATAGGTAAGGTGAAAGGGGAAATTTTGAAGCAGAACATGAGAGAGAACTTCACTCGGAAGGTGGAGAGAGTGTGGAAGGATCTGCCAGTGGAAGTGGTGAATGCAGGTTCAATTTCATCATTTAAAAGAAATTTGGACAGGTACATTGATGCGAGGGGTATAGAGGGCTATGGTTCAGGTGCACGTCGATAGGACTAGGCAGATTAATAGTTTAGCATGGACTAGGTGCCGAAGGACCCGTTTCTGTGCTGCAGTGCTCTGTAGTTCTGTAACTCTGCGACTAGGTTCCCAACACTCCAGAAAGCCCGTTTGTACCACACCATCTCACTGTGTGTTCAAAGAAACCTCTTCATCTCCTCCTTTAGTATTCCTATCAGTTCATTTAGAACATGAGTGCTCTAGTTACTGATGTTACTCACCTCCTCCAGCAATTTATTCCATGTGCCCACCATTCTCTCTGTGACAAATATACTCCTCAAGTCCCCATTCAATCTTTCCCCTCTCACATTAAACCTGTGCTTTTTTTCTCTCAGATTTGGATATAGAGAGTGACCTGGATTGGTTGGTTAATTGCCCTCTGTGAATTGTCCATTGTATGTAGGTGAGTGTAGAATCTGCGGGGAGCTGGTGAGCATGCAAAATTAATGAAAAATCAATATCGATTGTTAAGGACTTGATGGGCTGAAAGGACTGACTCCATTCTCTCTCTCTCTCTAACTCTATGGAGTCAACATGTAAGTTTTTCATTACTGGTCACTTTATTAGGTACACCTGTACACCTGCTCATTAATGCAAATATCTAATTAGCCAATCATGTGGCAGCAACTCAAGGTATAAAAACATGCAGACATGGTCAAGAGGTTCAACTGTAGTCCAGACCAAGCATGAAAATAGGGAAGAAATGTGTTCTTGACCATGGAATGATTGTTGGTGCCCGACAGAGCAGTTTCAATAACTGCTGATTTGCTGTGATTTTCAAGCACAACATTCTCAAGAGTTTACAGAGGATGGTGTGGAAACCAAAAAAAAAAATCCAGTGAACAGCAGTTCTGTGGGCAAAAAACACCTTGTTAACGAGAGAGGTCAGGGGGGAATCGTCAGACTGGTTCAAGCAGACGGGAAGGTAACAGTGACTCAGATAACCATACTTCCAACTGTGGTGTGCAGAAGAGCATCTCTGAATGTACAAGTCAAATCTTGAAGTGGACGGTCTACAGCAGCAGAAGACCATGAACGTACACTCACTGGCCACTTTATTAGGTACAACAGGTAACTGAGTGGATAGGAAGTTGCACAGAGCAGTGGACTCCGACTAATATATCACAGGCACGTCCCTTCACACCATCGGTACTATCTACTGAAGGTCCTACCTCGAGAAGGCAACATCCATCATCAAAGGTCCCCACTGGGCCATGCCATCTTCTCACAGCTGCCATTAGGCAGGAGGTACAGAAGCCTGAAGTCCTAAACCACCTGAGTGAAGAAGTTTCGTTACTTCAACCATCTGGTTCTTGAATCAACCAACACAACCCCAATCATAGCAGTTCAGTAGCGCTACAACCACTTTGATCACCTTGTACTAAATGGACTTTGTTTCTTTTTGGTCTAATTTGTAGAATTATGCTTAGTTTATATTTAATTATATTTTCTTCTCTGATACTATATATAGTGCATATATGGTTTATAATTAACTTGACGTCTGTGCTAAGGAAGAAAGATACAGTGCTGCTGGAGTGAATACAACTGAACATTAACATACAGACGACTGGGTTATTAGGCTGACTAGAACGTAGAAGATCGAGAGAAGATTTGATAGAGGTATACTAAATTATGAGGGGTATAGATAGGGTAAATGCAAGCAGGCTTTTTCCACTGAGGTTGGGAGAGACTACAACCAATGTTCCCTCTAAATTGTAATGACCAGGTTGCGCAAAAATCTTGTGCAGTGCGATTTTTTGCCCAGTGACAACATGTGCGCACTGAATAATTTCTTCAATAAACAGTATAAATAAGCCAGTTCTAAAATCTGCAGGCAAATCATCACAAACTCCATGTTGTCAACACCGTCCTCATCAGAAACCAGAAAAGGAAATGTGATTGTGTACGATCGTGAAATATACTTAACATGCCCATGGGGGAGAAGGTGACAAACTTTGGTGCGCAGTTTAAATTCCTTTGTGCACTAGTAGCAAATAAAGTACACCTTACAGCGAACATTTTCTACAACCAGAGGTGATGGATTAAGGGTGAAAGGTGAGAAGATTAAAGGCAATATGAGGGGAAAATTCTTCACTCAGAGTGAAGAATGTGGAATGAGCTACAGTATAAGTGGTGGATGCCAGCTCGGTTTCAAGGTTAAAGAGAAGTTTGGATAGGTGCATGGATGGTAGGGGTGTGGAGGGCTATAGTCTCAGTGTAGGCAGATGGGAGAAGGCTGGTCAAATGGTTTGGAATCAACTAGATGGAATGAAGAGGTTGTTTCAATGCTGTACTTCTCTATTACTCTATGACTGTAGCAGTCCAGGCTGTTTGTGATCAGTATATCGGAACAGAGAAGAGACGGAGAATTGTCAGTAGCAGCTGGAGAGACTGAAGTATGGAAAGTGGACGTGCCTTTCCCCAGCTGGATTCCAATCCACTGCAGGGCTGGACTGACCATGACGATCACTCGTACCCATTGCTCCAATCAGGACTTTGTGAAAGAGATGACATCACTTAACTTGTAACTCATTTTGGACTTGTTGCAGACGTGGAGGTGACTTATCTCCAGCTGGGCTACCAAAATCATCAGAAATGACCTGGAAATGTTCTTCACTTTGTTAGAAGCTCATCCCCAGTCATGTAATAGTTCAGTGAAAAGAAATTTCAAGGACTATGCAACTTGTGTTTTCAGTATTATTTATTTACTTATTTAATTTTTATTATCCTCACAATTTGTCTTCCTTTGTGCATTACTTGTCTTTGTGTGTAGTTTTGCATTGGTTCTATTGTATTTCTTTGTTTTACTGTGAATGCCTGCAAAGTAATGAATCTCAAGGTAGTGTATGGTGACATTTACCTTCTTTGATAATAAAGTTACTTTAATTTGAACTTTGAGTTTCTAGGCCACACTTTTTAGCTGGTATTATGAACGCTCTACTGAGCATAAACATTTGACAGCAAGACAGTTTTATTATTTAGAAGTATGTATAGTAAATCTTGAAGTATTTATGCTGGGGTTTGTATGAAAAGTGGGTTGTTTAGGCCCAGTGGGTTGCTGATCCACAACTGTGATGTAGTCACAGAAATAACCAGCATTATGACAGAATGTATCAGAAGGCGGGAGGAGAAGATGGCAGCGCAACACGGCGCGCGCAGCTCTCTGGTCAAATGATATTGTTTCTGTTAAATAGGGGTCGTGGACAATTCTGATTTGATGGAGACGGACGTGAAAGCACAGAGGAACATCTGGAGAATTTTCTGAAATGCCTGGTTTGCCGCTGTTGTTACTGCGCGATCGAGAATCTCCGGAGGGTAGGCCCCAAAATCCCCGGCTTTGCCTGTTGCTGGCGACCGAGGCTGGGGTAGAAGCGTTTGGCAGAGATGGTGCTCGGTACTCCGTACTCGGTGTCGGAGGGCTGATTAGAGCTCGAAGTTTTCAGACGACTCAGAGTCAGACTGTGGTCGGGCATGGCAGGGAGAGTTTTCTTCCTTCTCCCGCCTGCGTGTGATGTGGGACTTTCGTGAAAATTTGAACTTTTTACTGTGCCATGGACTGTTCTTTATCAAGTTATGGTATTGTTGCCCTGTTGTAACTATATGTTATAATTATGTGTTTTTTTGTTATTTTTTCAGTCTTGGTCTGGTTTTTGTGATATCACACCGGAGGAATATTGTATCATTTCCTAATGCATGCGTTACTGAATGACAATAAAAGAGGACTGCGTGTCCTCATAATGTAATATCTATATCAAACATTCTCTCTTCTCCCCTCTGCCATGGACAGGAGATACAAAAGCCTGAAAGCATGTACCACCAGACCCAAGGACAGCTTCTACTCCATTGTAACATGACTATTGAATGTTTCCGAGTACTACAAGGTGGACTCTCGGCCTCACAATCTACCTCATTGTGATCTTTCACCTTATTGCCTACCTGCACTGCACTTGCCCTGTAGCTGTTACACTTTATTCTGCATTGTTATTGCTTTACCATGTTCTACCTCAGTGCACTGTATGAACAGTGTGCTAGACAAGATGTTTACTGTTCCTCAATACAGGTGACAACAATAAGTCCATTCCATTTCTAATTCCAGCCCTTCTGCTCTAGGGCTCACTTTAAAAACAAATTCTTTAATCAAGCTGTGATTTGTAGGTGTGCTGCAGGTTCTGAACCAGGAGATGGTAGGGTCAAGATACTGTAGAACAGTGACTCTGGCAATTGCTTTATAATGCCAATGATCACCGATTCGGCTTCGATTCCTGCTGCTGTCTATGAGGCGTTTGTATGTTCATCCTGCGACTTGCATGGGTTTACTCTGGAGGCTCCAGTTTCCTCCCCCATTCCCAAAACATGTGGGTTAGGGTTAGTAAATTGTGGGCATGCTGTAATGGTGCTGGAACCATAGCGTGGATATGCTGTAATGGTGTAATTGTGGGCACGCTGTAATGGTGTAATTGTGGGCACACTGTAATGGTATAATTGTGGGCACACTAATGGTATAATTGTGGGCATGCTGTAATGGTGTAATTGTGGGCACACTGTAATGGTGTAATTGTGGGCACGCTGTAATGGTATAATTTTGGGCACGCTGTAATGGTGCTGGAACCATAGCATGTGCATGCTGTAATAGTGTAATGGTGGGCACGCTGTAACAGTGTAATTGTGGGCATGCTGTAATGGTGGGCACGCTGTAATGGTGCAGGAACCTTAGGGTGGGCACACTGTAATGGTGGGCATGCTGTAATGGTGCTGGAACCATAGCATGTGCATGTTGTAATGGTGTAATGGCAGGCACACTGTAATGGTGTAATTGCAGGCATGCTGTAATGGTGGGCACGCTTTAATAGTGTAATTGTGGGTACGCTGTAATGGTGCTGGAACCATAGCGTGTGCATGCTGTAATAGTGTAAATGTGGGCACGCTGTAATGGTGCTGGAACCATAGTGTGGGCACGCTGAAATGGTATAATGGTGGGCACACTGTAATGGTGTAACGGTGGGCACATTGCAATGGTGCTGGAACCATAGTGTAGGCACGTTGTAATGGTGTAATTGTGGGCACGCTGTTATAGTGTAATTGTGGGCATGCTGTAATGGTGCTGGAACCATTGTGATCCTTGTGGGATGCCCCCAGCACATTCCTTGGACTGTGTTTGTCATTAACACAAAACAACACGTCACTCTATATTTCATTGTCTCAATGTACATGTGAGAAATAAAGCTAATATTTAAAAGTCCCTCTTCAGAAAACACAAAATGTAGACCCACAATCCATTTCTCTGGTCAGGGTAACAGACAAAATGTGGAGGAACTCAGCAGGTCAGGCAGCATCTATGGAGAGGAATAAAGAGTCAATGTTTCAAGCTGAGACCCTTCTTCAAGACTCTGTGTGCATCCCTTGAATAAATATTACTAAGAAACAGATTCTCAGGTCACTAACATTAATGCTTATGGGATCCTGCTATGTGTGAATTTATTGGTGTACGTCTTACAATAAAATGGTGACTAATTTTCAAATGAATTTTATTGCCTTCAATGCCTAGGAAAGTACAAAACTGAAATAAATCCTTTCAAAGTCTCTTTCTCTTTAATCATTCGGCTGGCTTACAAATACATCTTCTCACAACTTAGTCTTTTTTCTCATCAATGCTGCTTCCACCCATAACTCACAGCACAAACATAGAAGCCACTGTTGGTTTCAACTGGAAGTTGACAAGAAACATAAAAATCCTCTCTTTAAAAGATATAATTGGAAATGTCCTTTCCCTAACACTAGGTGGCAGTGCAAGGCCATGTTCAGGTTTGTCTTGCAGACTGGATCTCTGAGGGATCTTGATATGTGATACATCTGTGTAGATTTGCATATATTTAGAACTAAGATTCAGAATGGTGTAGTCAGTTTTGGTAATCAGGACAGGCATTTATAGCTTCCATTGATCTGGGCTGGTTTAACCTGGCAGGAATAGCCCAGAACCAGGTAATGGAATTGGATTTCTTGCCCATCATCTTGTCAATGCAATCAAGCTTCAGTCCAGGACAACACTTGGACAGGTTCCTGGGAAAGTCATCGCAGTGTTTTGCCTGATTGATTGAATTGAGAGAGATGTAAAATATTTCAATCAATGAAAGTCTGATAGATTAATATAGTAGTTTGATAGTATGAGCCAAAAACAAAGATGGATCTGCATTTATATAGCACCTGTCATAATCTTTGGTAACCTTGTATTGGAGTAGCAAAGACATCACAAACTTAATAATAATAATAATAATAACCTATTTTCATACAGATGATGTAGTTCAAAGTGCTTTATAATGGGATAAAGTGCAAACATGAAAATAGGAGACAAAAAGACCTTAGCTAAAAGCAAAGTTAAATAAATAGATTTTGAGCCGACATTTAAAAGTGTCAACTGGGACTGCATTCCCTGTAGTTTTAGGCACTGAGCTCCATAGTTAAGTAGGCAGTTCCAAAGAGTTGACCTGCTAATTATCTTTCGAGGAAGCTTGTTCAAAACAAAAAATGCCTGTTCATTGTCTGAAATCTTTTTTTCTTCAACTTGAGAAAGCAGAAAGACTCCTAATTTTGTTTTTAATGGAACTTGCACTTTTTCTGTTCTAATTTTGTTCTTTATTCCAAAGATTGTGTTTATTTTTATGCGGTGGGTGTTTTTAGCCTGTGATACTGCTGCAAGTAAGTTTTTCATTGCACTTTACCCCTCTCTCACTCACTTCCTCTACCCACCCCCGCCCCTATCAGACCCTCCCTCCTGGACGTTTAGACAAACTATTGGAAACGTGTATTTGATTCAGCAGAAAGTATCGAACATCACAGTCAAATCTTTTGGTGTTGTGCCATGCTTTCTGCTGACAGACAGGATTTTTGAGGACTCTGTTTGTTGCTTGTAACAGAGATAAAGCAATAAAAATTCATTGCAGAAAGGAAAGGGAACATAATGGCTTGTGTTTAATCTAGAATCTCTTGAACTGGAAAATCAGTCCCCATTGGAGTGCAGCAGTTAGTTCTGCTGCCTTACAGACCCAATGATCCTGTCTTGATCCCAATCTTTCTGCTGTCTGCGTGGAATTTGCACGTTCTCCCTGTCACTGTGCGTTGAAGGGCAGGAGAAAGAAAGGTAGACAGACAGACAGACAGACAGACAGAGAGGCTGCAACAGAGAAAGAGAGAGACTAAGAGAGCAACAGAGTCAGAACAGTGAGAGTGAAAGAGACAGAGAGAGAAGGGTCACAGAGAGAAATAGAGATCCATGTAGAGCGAGGCAAGAAAACATAGAAAAAGAGTTTGAGAGAGGAAAAAGGTAAAGGGAAGACAGCGAGGGACGTGCTTTCATACATACACACGCTCACTCTCACACACACACTTCTTCAGTTGTCCATCAAAATCCGATGACGACGTCCACTCCTTTACCGGTGAGATCTTTGATGACTGTACAGTCCTATCCTAGACCCACAAGCTCTATTGCAGGTGGGACATGTATATGTAGTAGTGTTGGCAACCATGGCTGCATTTCTCCTGGCTCTCTTCTGCTGTCTTCTGGTTGTTCTTTCCATCTCCAGAATACGAACCCTATCCCTTCACAGCTGTCGCCAAGTGGTACGGTCAGCAGCAACATCCTCCAGGTCCTCGGGTCTTGCACTTCCTTAAAGCATTCTTCATCTGATCCTTATAGCGCTTCTTCAGCCCTCCAGCTGAGCGTCGACCGTGATGTATCTGGCCGTATAACACTCTGTGGGGTTGCCGACATGGGGGCATCCTTATCATGTGCCCCAGCCACTGCGGCTGACGCTGGGTGATCATGGCCTCAATACTCCTGCAGTTGGTCCTTACAAGTATTTCAGTGTGAGGCACCCGCTCACGCCAGGTAATTCCCAGGATACGCTGGAGGCAGCTTATGTGGAAGCGCTCCAAGGACTTGATGTGACGGCTGTAGGTTACCCAAGCTTCACAGCTACAAAGGAGAGTGGTGACACAGACCGCTTGGTATACAGCGACCTTTGTGGAGGGACGAAGGCTCCTGTTCTGAAAGACTCTACGCCGAAGTCTCCCAAAGGCAGCTGATGCCTGTTTAATGCGGCTCTGGATGTTGTTGTCAATGCCGCTATCCTCAGAGAGAATGCTCCCCAGATATTTGAAAGATGGCACTACTGACAGCTTTTCATCTCCAACAGTGAAGGCAGGTAGAGTGGGTGGGACACTGGTTTATATAGGCATCCGTTAGTCTCATGAGACCGTGAATTTGTGCCTTGGAAGGTTTCCAGGGCAGAGGCCTGGGCAAGATTGTATGGAAGACCAGCAGTTGCCCATGCTGCAAGTCTCCCCTCTCCATGCCACCGATGTTGTCCAAGGGAAGGGCATTAGGACCCATACAGCTTGGCACCGGTGTCATCGCAGAGCAATGTGTGGCTAAGTGCCTTGCTCAAGGACACAACACGTTCCCTCAGCTGGGGCTCGAACTAGCGACCTTCAGATCACTAGACGAATGCCTTAACCACCTGGCCACGCGCCAACCGTGGACACTGGTACTCCATTGGCAAACCACTTCTGTCTTGGTGGTATTGACAGTCAGCCCCATCCTGCTGTACGCTCTCACTGCCACAGCAAGGACAGTCTGAAGATCCTCCGGAGTATGGGTCACAAGAGCACAGTCGTCTTCGTACTGCAGCTCCAGGACCCGCTCTCTACGGAGTTTGGTGGTTGCGTGGACCCTTCTGATGTCAAAGAGGTTGCCATCTAATCTGACGTCCACTGCCACACCGCTGCTGTCTTCAATCTCGTTGTGGAGAGGCTTGGTAACACACAAGAGGAAGATGATAAAGAGCACTGGTGCTAGCACACACCCCTGCCTCACCCCTGTGCGTACAAGGAAGGGCTCGGACTCTTGTCCTCCTATGGTCACCCGAGCAGTCATCCCATCGTGGAACTGGCAGAAGATGTTAACAGATTTATTGGGACAGCCAAACCTGAGGAGGACATCCCATAAGAGCTCTCTTTGCACAGTGTCGAATGCTTTGGAGAGGTCGACAACGGCCATAAACAGGTCCTGATGTTGCTCCCGGCACTTTTCCTGAAGCTGCCGGGCTGTGAAGATCATGTCGATTGTGCTGCTGTTCTTCCTAAGTCCACACTGTGATTCAGACAGCACTGACCCAGTGATGTTGCTGATGAGTCTCTGAAGCATCACCTTAGCCAGGACCTTTCCAGCAACAGAAAGGAGTGATATGCCCCTACTATTGCCGCAGATGGCCTTGTCACCCTTGTTCTTATAAATGACAACGATATTTGCATTTCTATATTGCTGTGGGATGTTCTCATCAGTCCAGGTCTTGGTGATGTACTGGTAGAGGGTGCACATACACATGTACCCCCCCAGTCTTCAGTAACTCAGCAGGGATATTGTCAGTGCCAGGGGATTTGTTGTTCTTAAGGGAATGGACAGCTGATAGAACCTCCTGGAAGGTTGGTGGTAGACTGAGGTCGTGGGTAGGAGGAAGTTCAGGCAGTTCATCCAGGATGGTGGGGTCTGCGTCAGAGTCCTGATTAAGTAGGGTGTTAAAATTCTCAGCCCACCTCAGCAGAATGGTATTCTGATTCTTCAGAAGTGTTAGACCATCTGCTGTTTTCAGGGGAGTAACGCATTGATTTATTGGGTGCACAGGCACACACACATGCACACAGAAAGAGTGAGGGGGAGAAATCAGTCAGTTTCAGGGCTGCAGGGGAGATTGGGCTGACAGGATCTAACGCATCTGTGCAGAGTTTACATATTCTCTCTGTGACTCCCTGATTTTCTGTTGGGCGCTCCAGCTTCCTCCCGTACCCCAAAGGCAAGCCATTGGGAGCTTCGGTAGCTGCTGTGAGCTGTCCCCATTGTGGAGGAGAGCGGTAGCTGCTGTGAGCTGTCCCCATTGTGGAGGAGAGTGGTAGGAGCTTAGGGAGTTGGTGCAATAAAACAGAGTCAAGAGATGGCAGACACTGGAATCTGGAGTGATTAACGGTCTGCAGCAGAAACTAAGTGGGCCAAGCAGCAGCTGTGGGAAGAAAGGAATGGTTGATGTTTCTGCTCAAGACTCTGCGTTAAAAATTAAAGTAGGGTTGTTGTTAGGGGGGTAGAACGGAAAATCCCACAAAGAGTAGTGAATAAGGCCCGGTCCATCCGAAGTGAAGCCCTCCCCATCATTGAGCACATCTACATGAGTGTTGTTGCAGGAAATCAGCATCCATCATCAAGAAACGTCATTGCCCACGACATGCTCTCTTCTCACTGCTGACATCAGGAAGAAGGTACAGGAGCCTCAGGTTCAGAAACAGTTACAACCTCTCAAACATCAGGCTCTTGAAGCAGAGGGGATAACTTCACTCAGTTTCACTTGCCCCATCACTAAACTGTTCCCACAACCTATGGATTCACTTTCAAGACCTCTCCATCTCATGCTCTCAGTAATGGCTGCTTATTCACTCATTTGTTTGTTTGCTTGCTTATTTTCTTCTGGTATTTGCACAGTTTGATGTCTTTGGCACATTGATCATTTGCCCATAGTGCTGGGTGCAGTCTTTCACTGATTCTATTGTGTTTCTTGTATTTACTGTGAATGCCTGTGAGAAAATGAATCTCATGATTTTATATGGTGACATATATATATTTTGATAATAAATTTAATTTGAATCTAGTTGATGGTCAGCACAGCCTTAGTGGGCTACTTGGAGCCAGCATAGACCTAGAGCCATAGAGCTGTAGAACAGCACAGTGCAGAAATAGGCCCTTCAGCCCATCAAGTCTGTGCCAAACTATTAATCTGCCTAGTTCCATCGACCCACACACAGACCATAAACCTCCATAGCTCCTCCCATTCCCATACCTATCCAAATTTATCCTAAATATTGAAATTGTACCTGCATCCACCATTTCCTCTGGCAGCTTGCTCCACACTCTCTCCACTCTCTGAGTGAATAGTTTCCCCCTCATGTTCCCTTTAAAACTTTTCAATTTTCACTCTTAACCTATGACCTCTAGTTCAAATCTCACCCAACCGCACCTGCTAACACCTAACGTTTACCTAACCTGTAACCCTCTAAAGTTTGTATACCTCTATCAAACCTCTGCCCACTAACCAATCTGTAACTCTCTGAATTTTGTGTACCTCTATCAAACCTCTACCCACTACCCAATCTGTAACCCTCTGAAAATTGTATACCTCTATCAAACCTCTGCCCACTAACCAGTCTGTAACCCTCTGAATTTTGTTTTCCTCTATCAAACCTCTGCTTATTCTTCTATGCTCTGGGGATGAAGTCCTAACCTATTCAACCTTTCCCAAAAATTAAGGTCCTCCAGTCCTGGAAACATCATTGTTTTCTCTGTTCTGTTTCATTCTTATTTATACCTTTCCTGTAGGTGGGAGACCGAAACTGCTCATAATACTTCAAATTAGGCTTCACCGATGTCTTATGCAATTTCAACACTACAGCCAATTCCTGTGCAATACGTTGACCTATGAAGGCCAATGTGCCAAAAACTTTCTTCACAACGCTGTCTACCTGTGAGATCACTTTGAAGGAAGTATGGATCTGCATTTCCAGATTCCTCTGTTCAGCCCCACTCCTCAGTGTCATACCACTCATCGTGTGAGTTCTACCCAGGTCTGTCCAATGAAAGTGCAGCACCTCACACTTGTCTGCATTAAACTCTATCTGCCATTTGTCAGCCCATTTTACAAGCAGGTCCAGATCCCACTGCAAGCTTTGAAAGTCTTCCTCCTTGTCTACTGCACCTCCAATGTTGGATGTCATCCACAAAGTTGCTTGTCCAGTTAACCACATTATCATCCAGATCATTGATAAAGATGAAAAATCAGCAATGGACCCTGTGGTACTCCACTAGTCACAGGCCTCCAGTCAGAAAGGCAACCATCTACTACCATTCTCTGGCTTCTCCCACAAAACCAATGTCCAATCCAATTAACTACCTCATCTGGAATGCCATGCCCCTGAACTTTCTTGACCAACCTCCCATGCAGTACCTTCTAAAGGCCTTGCTAATGTCCATGTAGACAACATCCACTGCCTTGACTTCATGAACGTTCCTGGTAACTTCCTTGAAAAACTCTACAAGTTTAGTTAGACATGACCTACCATTCACAAAGCCATGCTGACTGTCCTCAATCAGTCCCTGTCTATCCAAATGCTTATGTATCTGTCCTATAGAATACCTTCCAATAACCTCCCCACTACTGATGTCGGACTCACCAGCCCATAATTTCCTGGCTTCTTCTTAAAGCCTTTCTTAAACAACAGAGCAAAAGTAGCAATCCTCCAAGCCTGCACCAACTCACCTATGGCTAAGGGCATTTTAAATATCTCTACTGGGGGCCCTGCGATTTCCCAAGTCCAAGGGAACACCCTGTCAGGCCCTGGTGACTTATCCACTGTAATTTACCTCAAAACAGAAAACACCTCTGTAATTTTCAATGAGATTCATGATCTCTTTGCTGCTTTGCCTCACTTCTATAGACTGTGTCCATCTCCTGAGTAAATGCAAATGCAAAAAAAATCCATTTAAGATCTCCCCCATCTCTTTCGGCTTCATGTATGCTTGACCACTCTGATCTTCCAGAGGGACAATTTTGCTCTTAATATTTTGTCAAAATCCTGAGAATTCTCCTTCAACTTGTCTGCTAGGGTAACCTCATGCACAGTAGCACAGTGTAACCACTTTACAGTAGGTTATAAAGTTATATATATACAGTTAGCACAATACTTTACAGTACCAACGACCCGGGTTCAATTCCCACTGCTGCTTGTAAGGAGTTTGTATGTTCTCCCCATGACTTCATCATGAGTTTCCTCCGCGTGTTCATCAACCACAGCTCAGCGTTTAACACCATCCTTCCCACAAACCTGATTGAGAGGTTACAGAACCTGGGGCTCTGTTCCTCCCTCTGCAATTGGATCCTCGACTTCCTAACTGGAAGACCACAATCTGTGCAGACTGGTGATAACATCTCCTCCTCGCTGATGATCAACACTGGTGCACCTCAGGGGTGTGTGCTTAGCCCACTGCTCTACTCTCTATATACCATGACTGTGTGGCTAGGCATAGCTCAAATACCATCTATAAATTTGCTGATGATGTAGCTTTTGTTGGTAGAATCTCAGATGGTGACAAGAGGGCGTACGGGAGTGAGATATGCCAACTAGTGGAGTGGTGTCACAGCAACAACCTAGCACTCAACGTCAGTAAGACGAAAGAGCTGATTGTGGACTTCAGGAAGGGTAAGACAAAGGAACACATACCAATCCTCATAGAGGGATCAGAAATGGAGAGAGTGAGCAGTTTCAAGTTCCTGGGTGTCAAGATCTCTGAGGATCTAACCTAGTCTCAACATATCGATGCAGTTATAAAGAAGGACGTGGAAACCATAGGAAGGGTGCAGAGGAGATTTACAAGGATGTTGCCTGGATTGGGGAGCATGCCTTATGAGAATAGGTTGAGTGAACTCAGCCTTTTCTCCTTGGAGTGACGGAGAATGAGAGGTGACTTGATAGAGGTGTATAAGATAATGAGAGGCATTGACCGTGTGGATAGTCAGAGGCTTTTCCCCAGGGCTGAATTGGCTAGCATGAGAGGGCATAGTTTTAAGGTGCTTGGAAGTAGGTACAGAGGAGATGCCAGGGGTAAGTTTTTTATGCAAAGAGTGGTGAGTACGTGAAGTGGGTTGCCAGCGACGGTGGTGGAGGCAGAAACGATAGGGTCTTTTAAGAGACTCTTGGATGACTACATGGAGCTTAGAAAAATAGAGGGCTATGGGTAAAGCCTAGGTAGTTCTGAGGTAGGGACATGTTCGGCACAGCTTTGTGGGCCGAAGGGCCTGTATTGTGCTGTATGTTTTCTATATTTCTATGTAATCAAAAATTTCTCAACCTCTGCCTTAAAATTACCCAATGTCCAGGCCTCCACAGCCACCTGTGGTGAAGAATTCCACAGACTCATCACTTTCTGGATGAAGAAATTCTTCCTCATCTCTGGTCTAAATGGACATCCCTCCATTCTGAGGCTGCGTCCTCCGGTCTTAGACTCCTCCACCATAGGAAATGTCGTCTCCACATCGACTCTTTCAAGTCCTTCCAACATTTGATAGGTTTCAATGAGATCCCCTCCGTTCTTCTGAATTCCAGTGAATACAGGCCCAAAGACATCATTCTCTCCTTCTATGAAAGCCTTTCAATCCTGGGGTCCTTTGTACCCTCTTCAATGTCAGCACATCCTTTCTTAGATTACGGAGCCAAAACTGCTCACAATACTCCAAGTGAGGCCTCACCAGTGCTTTATAAAGTCTCAACATTCCATTCTTGTTTTTATATTCTATTCCACTCGAAATGAATGCTAACATCACATTTGCTTTCCTTGCCATCAAATCAATTTAACCTTTATTTTCCCTTCTTAGCAACACACACAAAGTGCTGAAGGAACTCAGCGGGCCAGGCAGCATCTATGGAAAAGTATACTCAGCATTTTGACCCTTCATCAGGACTGGGAAACAAAGACGAGGAGACAAAGCAAGAAAGTGGGGGAGGGGAGGAAGAACCACAAGGCGACTGGCGAAACTGGGAGGGGGAGGAGAGGGGTGAAGTAAAGAGCTGGGAAGTTGATTGGTGAAAGAGCTACAGGGCTGGAGGGGTGGAATCTGATCGGAGACGACAGAAGACCATGGAAGAATGGGGAGGCAGAAGAGCACCAGCAGGAGGTGATGGGCAGGTAAGGAGATACAGTGACAGAGGGAAACAGAAATAGAGCACCTTGAAGAAAGTGGGGTGAGCAATTACTGGAACTTCGAGAAATCGATGCTGATGCCACTAGGTTGGAGTCTATCCAGACATAATATAAGGTGCTGTTCCTCCAACCTGAGTGTGGCCTCATCGCAACAGCAGGAGAAGCCCAGGACCGACATGTCGGAATGGAAACGGGAAATGGAATTAAAATGAGCGGCCATAGAAACGTGGAAACATAGAAAACCTACAGCACAATACAGGCCCTTCGGCCCCAATACTGTGCCGAACAAGTACTCACTTTAGAAATCACCTAGGGTTACCCATAGCCCTCTATTTTTCTAAGCTCCATGTACCTATCCAGGAGTATTTTAAAAGGCCCTATCGTATCCGCCTCCTCCACCATTGCCGGAAGCCCATTCTGTGCATTCACCACTCTCTACGTAAAAAACTTACCCCTGATGTCTCCTCTGTACCTACTTCCAAGCACCTTAAAACTGTGCCCTCTCATGTTAGTCATTACAGCCCTGGGAAAAAGCCTCTGACTATCCACACGATCAATGCCTCTCATCATCTTATACACCTCAATCAGGTCACCTTTCAACCTCCGCCACTCCAAGGAGAAAAGGCTGAGTTCACTCAATCTATCCTCGTAAGGCATGCTCCCCAATCCAGGCAACATCCTTGTAAATCTCTGCACCCTTTCTATAGACTCCGCATCCTTCCTGTAGTGAGGTGACCAGAACTGAGCACAGTACTCCAAGTGGGGTTTGACCAGGATCCTATATAGCTGCAACATTACCTCTCGGCTCTTAATCTCAATCCGCGGTTGATGAAGGCCAATGCACTGTATGGCTTCTTATCCACCAAGCAACCTGCGCCGCTGCTTTGAGTGTCCTATGGACTCGGACCTCAAGATCAAGGCAGAGTCTTACCATTAATACTATATTCTGCCATCATATTTAACCTACCAAAATGAACCACCTCACACTTAACTGGGTTGAACTCCATCTGCCACTTCTCAGCCCAGTTTTGCATCCTACCGATGTCTCGATGTAACCTCTGACAGCCCTCCACACTATCCACAACACTCCCAGTTTTTGTGTCATCAGCAAATTTACTAACCCATCCCTTCACTTCCTCATCCAGGTCATTTATAAAAATCACAAAACGTAGGGGTCCCAGAACAGGTCCCTGAGGCACACCACTAGTCAACGACCCATCTACAACCTCTCTTTGCCTTCTGTGGGCAAGCCATTTCTGGATCCACAAAGCAAGTTCCATTGGATCCCATGCCTCCTTACTTTCTCAATAAACCTTGCACTGGGTACCTCATCAAGTGCCTTGCTGAAATCCATATACACACACCTACTGCTCTACCTTCATCAATGTGTTTAGTCACATCCTCAAAAAATTCAATCAGGCCCGTAAGGCATGACCTGCCTTTGACAAAACCATGCTGACTATTCCTAATCATATTATGCCTCTCCAAACGTTCATAAATCTTGCCTCTCAGGATCTTTTCCACCAACTTACCAACCACTCAAGTAAGACTCACTGGTCTATAATTTCCTGGGCTATCTCTACTCTCTTTCTTGAATAAGGGAACAACATCTGCAACCCTCCAGTCCTCCGGAACCGCTCCCATCCCTATTGATGATGCAAAGATCATTGCAAGAGGCTCAGCAATCTCCTCCCTCCCCTCCCACCGTAGTCTGGGATACACCTCATCCGGTCCCGGCAACTTATCGAACTTGATGCTTTCCAAAAGCTCCAGCACGTCCCCTTTCTTAATGTCTGTATGCTCAAGCTTTTCAATCTGCTGTAAGTCTTCCCGACAATCGACAAGATCTTTTTTCCATAGTGAATATTGAAGCAAAGTATTCATTAAGTACCTCTGCTACCTCCTCCGGTTCCATACATACTTTTTCACTGTCACACTTGATTGGTCCTATTCTCTCACACCTTATCCTCTTGCTCTTCACATACTTGCAGAATGCCTTGGGGTTTGCTTTAATCCTGCTCGCCAAGTCCTTCGCATGGCCCCTTCTGGCTTTCCTAATTTCATTCTTAAGCTCCTTCCTGCTAGTCTTATAATCTTCTAGATCTCTATCATTACCTAGTTTTTTGAACCTTTAGAAAGCTTTTCTTTTCTTCTTAACAAGATTTTCAAAAGCCTTTGTACACCACGGTTCTTGTACCCTATCACCCTTTCCCTGTCTCACTGGAAAGTACCTATGCGGATCGCCACACAACTATCCCCTGGACATTTGCCACATTTCCCTGGGAACATCTGTTCTCAATTTATGTTTCCAAGTTCCTGCCTGATAGCTTCATATTTCCCCTTACTCCAATTAAACGCTTTCCTAACTTGTCTATTCCATCTAAACCCCTTGCTCTAAGGAGATGCCAATCAATATTTGGGAAATTCAAATCTCCCACCACGACAACCCTGTTATTATTACACTTTTCCAGAATCTGTCTCCCTATCTGCTCCTCGATGTCCCTGTTACTATTGGGTGGTCTATAAAAAAACACCCAGTAGAGTTATTGCCCCTTCGTGTTTCTAACTTCCACCCGCAGAGACTCCGTAGACAATCCCTCCATGACTCCCTCCTTTTCTGCAGCTGTGACACTATCTCTGATCAACAGTGCCACGCCCCCACCTCTTTTGCCTCCCTCCCTGTCCTTTCTGAAACACCTAAAGCCTGGCACTCGAAGTAACCATTCCTGCCCCTGAGTCATCCAAGTCTCTGTAATGGCCACAACATCACAGCTCCAAGTACTGATCCACGCTCTAAGCTCATCTGCTTTGTTCATGATGCTTTTTACATTAAAATAGACATGTCTCAAGCCACCAGTCTGTGCGTATCCCTTCTCTATCACCTGCCTATCCTCCCTCTCGCACTGTCTCCAAGCTTTCTCTATTTGTGAGCCAACAGCCTCTACCTCTGTATTTTCAGTTCAGTTTCCACCCCCAGCAATTCTAATTTAAACTCTCCCCCCATAGCCTTAGCAAACCTCCCTGCCAAGATATTGGTCCCCCTTGGGTTCAAGTGCAACCCGTCCTTTTTGTACAGGTCACACCTGCCCCAAAAGAGGGCCCAATGATCCAGAAATCTGAATCCCTGCCCCCTGCTCCAATCCCTCAGCCACGCATTTATCCTCCACCTCATTCTATTCCTATACTCACTGTCACATGGCACAGGCAGCATACCCGAGACTACTACCTTTGTGGTCCTGCTTCTCAACTTCCTTTCTAACTCCCTGTAGTCTGTTTTCAGGACCTGCTGCCTATGTTGTTGGTACCAATATGTACCACGACCTCTGGCTGTTCTCCTTCTCACTTCAAGATATTGTGGATGCGATCAGAAACATCCCAAACCCCGGCACCTGAGAGGCAAACTACCGTCCGCGTTTCTTTCCTGCATCTACAGAATCGCCTTTCTGACCCTCTAACTATAGAGTCTCCTGTCACTGCTGCCATCCTCTTCCTTTCCCTACAGAGTCTGAGCCACAGGGCTGGACTATTGCTTCCCCCAGGTAGGCCGTCCCCCCAATAGTACTCAATCAGGAGAACTTATTGTTAAGGGGGTACAGCCATAGGGGTACCCTCTAGCATCTGACTCTTGCCTTTCCCTCTCCTGACTGGTACCCACTTATCTGTCTCCTGAGACCCCGGTGTGACTACCTGCCTATAACTCCTCTCTATCACGTCCTCACTCTCCCTGACCAGATGAAGGTCATCGAGCTGCAGCTCCAGTTCCCTAACCTGGTCCCTAAGGAGCTGCAGCTCAATGCACTTGGCGCAGATTTGGCCGTCCAGGAGGCTGGGAGTCTCCTGGACATCCCACATCTGGCACCCAGTACAGAACACTGGCCTCACAGACATACTTCCTGTTTCTATTCCTCACCGGCAACTTACCTCACCTCAACCAGTTATTGCTGAAGCCCTACCACTCTGCCTCAGATCAGTCCATCAGCCGTCGATATCGGTCACCGGGAGATTCCACTTTTTCTGGTGGACAAAGCATAGGTACTCGGCAAAGTTGTTTCCCAATCTACATCGGATCTCACCAATCTACAGCAAGCCACACCGGGAGCACCTGATTCAGTACATGACCCCATCAGATTCTGAAGTGAAGTGTCGCCTCACTTGGAAGGACAGTCTGGGGCCCTGGATGGTAGTGAGGGAGGAGGTGTCGGGGCAGCTGTGCACTTCTCTGCTCGCAAGGATAAGTACCAGGAGAGAGATCAGTGGGAAGGGATGAATGGACAAGGGAGTTGCGTAGGGAGCGATCCCTTTGTAAGGCTATAAGTGGGGGCGAGGGAAAGGTGTGCTTGGTGGTGGGATCCCACTGGAGATGATGGAAGTTATGGAAAATTATGTTCGGAACGTGGAGGCTGGTGGGGTGGTAGATGAGGAGAAGACGAACCCTATCACTGGTGGGTTGGCGGGAGGATGAGGTGAGGGCAGATGTGCGCAAAATGGACAAGATAAGGTTGAGGGCTGCGTTGATGGTGGATGAAGGAAGCCCCTTTTTTGAAGGAGGAGGACATCTTTTTAGTTCTAGAATGAAAAGCCTCATCCTGAGAGCAGATACAGCGGAGGTGGAGGAATTAAGAGAAGGGGATGATGTTTCATGAGTAACAGATTGGGAAGAGATATAGTCCAGGCAGCTGTCATTGGGTTCATAATAGACATCAGTGAATAAGCTGTGTCCAGAAATAGAAACAGAGGGATCGAGAAAGGGGAGGGAGCTGTCGGAAATGGACGAAGTAAATTTGAGGGCAGGGTGGAAGTTGGAGACAAAGTTGATGATGTTGATGAGCTCTGCATGGGTGCAGGAAGCAGCACCAATGCAGTCATTGATGTAGCGTAGGAAAAGGTGGTGAGTAACTACCAGTGCAGACTTAGAACATAGACTATTTAACTCTGCTTCTCTCTCCAAAGCTGTTACCTGAACATCTGAGCTTCTCCACATTCATTTCAGTTGGTCAGTAATTGGTTTCCAGGACTGGAGAGGCTGAAGCTGTCTTCCCTGGAGTGTAGAAGGTTGCAGAGGTGAGCATGTGTTGGTTTATAAAGTCAGGAAGGGCATAGATAAAATGAATGATTGCAGTCTTTTTCCCAGAGTAGAGGAGTGAAAAACTAGAGGGTAGACAGTGAGAGAAGAAAGTTTTAAAGGCTTCCTGACCTGCTGAGTAAGACCAGCATTTTGCAGCTGTTGCTGAAAATCCAGAGAATGTGGATTTAAATCCTGTAAAGGGACACTGGAAAGTCTGGCATAGTTAAAGACCTGACATCAGGAAAAATGAGGTTGAAGCTGCTGTGTTGTAAAAGTATATGGTTCACAGTGCATCATAGAGTAAATCTTCCATCTTTATGCCCTGTGGGTCTATTTGTATGTCTTGTTCCTTGCAAGTGTGACTTTAACTGTCAGTGAGATTTAACTGTCCTCCAAAGTAATCCACAAATCAATCAGTTGTAGGAATCAACTCTTGCCAATGGCATCCTCATGCCATCAATAAACTTTTAACAGGGATATGAGTAAATTAATACACCAGTACAGAACATTGAGCAGAGCATAGAATTTTGGTCTCTTTGTGGCTTGGAGTGAGTACAAAAGAGAATCACAAAGTTGGTTTTAGGGAGGAAGGGTTGAGTTGATTGGGCCTCTACTTTCAGGAGTTGAGAAGAAGGAGGGCTGATCTTATGGAAGCATATCTGGAGGTGGCCTAATGGGATTGATGCTGGGAGGATGTTTCTCTGTGGAGATAGGAAGCATAGCTCAAGGATAAAGGCATGACCATTTAATATAAAAGTGATTTTCTCCTCTTCAAGGGCTGTGAACCCATGGAATCTTCTCGCCCAGGGAGCCAAGGAAGTTGACCCATTAGTCATAAAGTCTGATATTTGATTCATGGGAAAGATAACATTGAGTTTAAAGGTCGGGCCACCCATGATCTTAGCAGAGGGCTCAGCACCTTGATATGAAAGATTTTAGGTTCTTGGCAAAAGAGATAAGAGTGCAGCTTAGAAAATATAATACACTCAGTAGATAGTGAGAGTCTGAAACTCACTGCCCGACGAGACGGAAATCCTCTGCACTTGGAAAAATTCTCTGAGAACTGAGAGATCCTTCTGATCTATGGACTGAAAGCTGCGAAGTAAGTTGAAAGCCTATTCTTTCTTTCCTTAGTTATGTAGAGATTCAGTGCGGAACAGCCCAACAAGCTGCAGCGGCCCGCAACCCACCTCTAGCCGAATCACAGGATAATTTACGATGACTAACTAACCTA